>NC_135753.1:8585500-8898500 GCF_041903045.1 Epinephelus lanceolatus | reverse complement strand
TTAGCTTTGATTACGGCACGCATTCGCTGTGGCATTGTTTCGATAAGCTTCTGCAATGTCACAAGATTTATTTCCATCCAGTGTTGCATTAATTTTTCACCAAGATCTTGCATTGATGATGGTAGAGTCTGACCGCTGCGGAAAGCCTTCTCCAGCACATCCCAAAGATTCTCAATGGGGTTAAGGTCTGGACTCTGTGGTGGCCAATCCATGTGTGAAAATGATGTCTCATGCTCCCTGAACCAGTCTTTCACAATTTGAGCCCAATGAATCCTGGCATTGTCATCTTGGAATATGCCCGTGCCATCAGGGAAGAAAAAATCCATTGATGGAATAACCTGGTCATTCAGTATATTCAGGTAGTCAGCTGACCTCATTCTTTGAGCACATACTGTTGCTGAACCTAGACCTGACCAACTGCAGCAACCCCAGATCATAACACTGCCCCCACAGGCTTGTACAGTAGGCACTAGGCATGATGGGTGCATCACTTCATCTGCCTCTCTTCTTACCCTGATGCGCCCATCACTCTGGAACAGGGTAAATCTGGACTCATCAGACCACATGACCTTCTTCCATTGCTCCAGAGTCCAATCTTTATGCTCCCTAGCAAATTGAAGCCTTTTTTTCCGGTTAGCCTCACTGATTAGTGGTTTTCTTAAGGCTACACAGCTGTTCAGTCCCAATCCCTTGAGTTCCTTTCGCATTGTGCGTGTGGAAATGCTCTTACTTTCACTATTAAACATAGCCCTGAGTTCTACTGTTGTTTTTCTTCGATTTGATCTCACCAAACGTTTAAGTGATCGCCGATTATGATCATTGAGGATTTTTTTCCGGCCAAATTTCTTCCTCGAAGACGATGGGTCCCCACTATCCTTCCAGTTTTTAATAATGCGTTGGACAGTTCTTAACCCAATTTTAGTAGTTTCTGCAATCTCCTTAGATGTTTTCTCTGCTTGATGCATGCCAATGATTTGACCCTTCTCAAACAGACTAACATCTTTTCCACGACCACGGGATGTGTCTTTCGACATGGTTGTTTAGGAAATGAGAAGCAACTCATTGCACCAGTTGGGGTTAAATAACTTGTTGCCAGCTGAAAGATAATCGCCCATGCAGTAATTATCCAATAGGAGGCTCGTACCTATTTGCTTAGTTAAATCCAGGTGGCGACTTTTTTTTTGGCCAGGCAGTGTACAACACTGTCTCTAAATGGACTTTGTCTTTCTTTATACTACATCACCTGACTTTCAAACATTAAGGCCTAAAACAATGTGCTCTTACAAACGCTACAGTCTTAAAAGACAAATACATATAAACATGTTTTTTTATACTCATATATACTTAACAAAGATGCATTTGCATTTTTCAAAGCAATAATATGATGAGTATTTCCTGGTTTGTAGAAGAGGGTCTGAATGGAACATTATTGGAGAAAGAAACAATATCACCATCTGGCCATCCACCTCATGACCATGTTGTACTTTTTGGCATCAAACTGGGACCATTTTTTGCCAAGGACTATCAGACCAATGTTTGGGTATGATGACCCAAGCACTAGTCATCCCTTTGGATCAGCTAAATGCCCTTCTGGCCACTCAATGGGTCTCCTTGTTGCTAAAATGCCACTCTGGCCACCCAGTAAGTGCTTCTCCTATCATACAGTTGACCCTGTGGTCAGCCCACGTTCCCCCATGGTAACTCAAGTGCCTTTCTTGTTGCCTAAATGCCCCTCTGGTTGGTTCAAATGTTCCTCTGCTCAGCCCAAATGCCCTCTTGTATACCCAAGTGCCCCTCTGGTCTCTACCATAGGTGACCCAGTTGCTCTTCTGCTTGTCCATATTTCTCTCTGGTCGGACTAAATGCCCCTCTGGTTAGCTCTGCTGTTACCTTTCACAGATTTCTTTACTGTATCATAAAAATGCCTCCTGTCCTTATAGGGGGGCAAAGGGCAAAATCTATTATGAGCACCCCATAAATGGGACCCTCACCACAACCAGTACCCCTTTTACTGTAACTCCACATCCACCTTTAAGAGGCTACACCAAGCCAATGTCAAGAGAGAGTACTGCTTTTATTTCCTCCTCATTTTTATGACGTATGTCTACATTAGGGGGATTGTGTCATTGTGATATGTAAAGAATAGCAGTTAATGCTAGCAAGGCCATTAAGTACACTTAAATGATTAATGCATTAACAGAATTAGAAAGCATTTGTGTGTTACCACATTGCAGCTGGAGCTTCAATGAAACATGGAGATGGTTATGAACAAACTCACTGATGTTCATATTTAGAAAGTGAATTGTTTCAGTAACAGCTCATTTATCATTTAAGTGCCTAAAGGATATTAAACTAGAAATTTTTGTATTACTTTTTTGTTGAATCAAAACAAAAACCTTTGCTTAATATATTATGTCACTTGCAGAGATTTAAAACCTTCCCTCTTAAAGAAAAGTGAAATTTTCTGCTTGTAGAATGAAGTAAATGCATCTTATTTCTTTTTGACTTCTGCAAGTTTGATTCCAGTGACAATGTCTTAACATATGGCAGTTTTAAGGGACATTTCTTCCCAAATCAAAAATACATATTTTTCCTTAAATACTGATTGTTTTGGTGTGGGTTGCAGAGTGTTGGAGATATCAGCCATATGGATGTCTGCATCTCTTCAGCTCCAGCAGTTTCAAGTAGGAACTATTTTCTTTCTACTGAACCACACTCGCCAAATGTATCACCACATACGGAGGGAAGCATGCATCTGCCCAGAGATGAGAGGCTTGTACTTCTGACAGAGAAAGATATAAACATCATTGGCAATCCCCCTAAACTGAGTTGTAATGTTAATTAGTTCAGTGGTGTGAGGTGAGCTAGTAGTAGATGCACACTTCCTTCTGCATGGTGATGCATTTGGATAGTAGAGTGGAAAGAATGTAGTTCCTAAACAAAGCTGCTCACAACAAGGTCTGTCAACATCAGTGGTCGCTGCTGGTCTTTCAAACAGGGGAAGCTTACTTTAAGTTTACATCATAAAATTTGGCACTCTGTCAGAAGACTCCACTCGCAAATATCCAGATGGGACTGAGCTCGAAATGTGAAAGGCTGTCAATCACAAAGGGGTTCAGCCTTTTAGACAATCCCTCCAATCATCATCCATACACCAAGTATCCTCTCCTGCCTACTGCTCCATTAGGTCCCAGGGAAGCTGAGTCTCCCTGGAAGTGACGATTTTGTCGCATTTATCCAATTACCGTCTTGCTTTGTTGCATGAAAAAAAACTGCTCAGCGCTGTCTCATAGGAATGCTTGGAGGCTCTGCGTCCACAGTGCTGACACGAGAATGTATGACAGGGAGGTCGCGTTTGAAAACTGGTGATAAACAGCTGACGTTTGAACATCATAGTCATGATGTTAATCGCATCCTAGCGCACGTTTAATGCAATGTACATTCTTATTTTAATGTAAATTCAATAGTGCATATTTGACCTTTTCTTCTATGAAATTTTAGGGAAGTTCAGCCTCCCTTGTTGTCTCAAAGCAATCGCCCATGGTCAACATGTTCTCATACTATCTTATCAAATACTGCCGCCTTGTTAGTGTACCTTCATGTCAAATATGATGCACTTGGTACTTGGTGCATTGTGTCTTTTCAACATAAATTGCAGTTTTCACAGGAAATGTACAGTTTCTGCTTGTTAAATGTATAACATTTTTTTCCAAATAACTTACAGATGAAACACTTTGGGCAACAAAAGCATGCGATTCAGTTCAGAATCACATCAGAAAAACATCGTGGTTAGGCTTTAAATAAGTACAGTTGTTCTTGCTGTATTATAACGTCATGTGACACATGTCACAAGCACACTTCAGTGCTATTAAAATAACTTGAGTGACTTTTGGTTTCACACATGAAACTAACATGAGACCCCAAAGTTTCAAGTTTGTTTGACACATCCAACTCTCCTCCCGCCCACCCTGTGCAGACTTTCTCACTCTTTATATTGCAATAGTTGCCAGTGGCGTCTGAAACAGCCGCTGTCCAGTGAGTATTATACTGCCACAAAGGATGCCTCTGTATGTTGGTGTTTGACGCCATGGTCTGCTGACAAAGAGGCAGTATTTGACGAGTTGGGAGTAAGAATGGCCTGCATCTGTGGATTATCTTGAGTAACCAGATCATGATTTCTGCAAAGAGACATTGCTGTTGAGTTTTTCAAATGTATTTCTTGGTGCTTTGAGCACCACAAGCCGAGTGACATCAAGTTCCATTATATTGGAGAGAAGGCAGGCATCTCTATAGCCAATATCTCTAACACTCAGCAACTCACAGCAAAACAATCTAGACTGATGAACAGCACCAGGTAAGAGGAAAAATATGTATTTTTGATTTTGGGGTAAACCGTCTCTTTAAGATGTTGCTTTTTTCACAATGCACACAAGAAACAAGTTGATTTTGTGATTATCTATTTTCCTAGAGCAGGTGCCCCATGTACAAAAGCAGTGTCGTTCCTGTAGCGGCTGCAGGTTCAATTCCAGACTGCAGCCCCTTGATGCATGTCAAAAAAAGCCCAGAAATACCTTTAAAAAAAACAGAAACTCATACTTCCTCAAAAGAAAATCAGATGAAATGATATCCCAGTGCCATGTAGCATCACCTTGGTACATCAAATTTTATCTTGACTGACCATTTAGGGTTGATATCTCTTGCAGTGTGTAGCTGCTCAGACAGCTCTCTAAAGAAATGTGAAAGAGACTCCTCTGTGAAAAGTCAAGTGAGGACAGATTTGCCTTATTTGGACTGATTATCGCTCAACCGTTGAGAGGAAAGGCTTCATACTTCTTAGTCCTGAGGTGTATAAACACTTTAATGCATGAAGTGCTCATGAAATAAAAGGATGCTATTTAATATAATAGACTAGAAGAGTAGTATATTGCTGTATACCTCAAAGGAGATGAAAAACACCATAAATTATGATAAAGTCAGGATGAATTCTCTACTGAGCACCACAGACTCACTCTCACTGTTCGTCTGAGGGTATTTCAGGAATAAGATCTTGTGTCGTCGAAGGAGCTCTGATTTGCCCTAAAAATTATTTCACTGAACACTATAATTAAATGTGGTGACCAGAGTATAATTAAAAGTAGTGGCAATTACATTTTGCAGGAAACCGGAGAGTGATGTACGCGGAGATGGCTCACAGTTTTCAGGTTAAATTATTAAAAGGAACCTGAGGATGTATTTAACAAGATGCTGTATTTATACATACATATATGTATATGTATATATATATATATATATACATATATAACCGTAACAGTATATAAAATTATTGGTTATTTGGTGAGTGTCTTTGTTTGAATGTCTTCGAAGCCACCTGGGCTACAGGCCTGAGCCTCGGTCCCTCTGGAGTTCACTGACAGTATCGCTGCAGTGTAAGCAGACTTTGATATATTTGCTTTAATTATGGAGGATAATGAATTTAAATTTGTGATGCATCAAGGCTCTGAAATGGCAACTCGCCCCTGGAGCCCGTAAAATGCCTGATACTGCTTCGGGGCTCTTGCAGAGTTTGGGGAAATCTTGTACAAGACTGAGTTAATGGAAATAGATAGGCCTCTGAAATGCTAATGTTGACTTTTGGTGCTGAAATCTGGCTGCAGCCCATGGGACAAGCCGCGCTGCAGAGGCCCGCTGGTTCAAACACAGACACTTTTCCAGGGAGATTAAAGCTAACCTTTAGCTTACCCTCAGATAAATGCTGTACATTTTGTTCACTGACAAATTGCTCTGCAGAAACCAACAAATTGTGCTTTCCGAGATCAATTGCACAAAAAACATTCACTTCGTTCTGTCGCAGAGCAACGGAGCTTCACTCTGCCTCAATTTCTCACGCTTTGTTTCACAAAGACATACACCAAGCATGCTCTCCGTCCGCCCACGTGCAGCCAAGCCGTTGGCAATTAATTAAAGGAACCACATGCACCGCTCAGCCGGCTTGTCAGGGCTGCCAGTCATCAGCACAGCGTGACAATGATCTGACCATCACCGGCTTAATTGGCATTCCGAGGACATTTCTAGTCTCCTCCTCACTGTAGGCTAAGTAAACACACAGGCAGGCAGGATGCAACCTTCAGTCCTCGTTCCTCTTGATCAATAACCCTGCAACACCACATCTGACAGCTACAGGAGCATTTTTTTAACCTCTGTTGTGTTGACTGAGCACACTGACTCACACCATTACAGATTCACAACAGAGGAGCTGCTGACAACAATTAGAAACGTCTTGTGAGGGACAGTTTAAAAGCTAAGGACAAGTCTTACAAAGGAATTTTAGATTTAACCCATATTGGGTCACACACCTTGTTTTCTACCTACGCATGCAGTGTAAAGCTATGTTCCCTGATGTATTTGTGAGATCAAGTTGCAGTTTGATCAAAAACAGCTTCAGGTATCCTCTATTGTAGCTTTTAGGGTGCTTTCTATTCCACTAATTATTCTCCTTCAGCTTTAACCTTATTGACCCCAAGTAGCCCAGTCACCAGAATAAGATGCTGGCATTGTACATTTTTGCCAAACATGGATATGTTATACATTTCAAACATATGACGCAGTTCAGATTGCATGTATATGAGCTGAGTTTCTCATCAGGAGGAGGGGGTGGTGTGACACCTAGTTGAGATGCCTGCCAAGCAGTAGTTTTTACTAGAGGTCAGGACATTCCTGCTGTTTCTACTGAGAAAAGTGGGTATTTTTAACATGAGTTTTGGACATTTTTAGTTGTGTTTGTAGCAACAAACAAGGTATTTTTAACAAAAATTTCCAGCCAAATTTGCTGCAACAAAACTGGCATTACATGGCATTTCCAGTGGTGTTTGTCAAGACAATTGTGGGTATTCTTTAACAAGAGTTTGGGATATTTCCAGCTGTTTTTGCAGCAACAAATGTGGGTATTTTTTAAACGAGAGTTCGGGCCATTTCCGGCTAGGTTTGTTCCAACAAAAGTGGGTATTTTTTAACAAGAGTTTGCAACATTTCCAGCTGATTTTGTAGCGACAAATGTGGGTATATTTTAGGAAGGGTTTGGGACATTGCCAGTCCTATTTGTGGCAACAAAGGTAAGTATTTCAAAGGAGAGTTTGGGAAATGTTCAGACATGTTTGTAGTGACAAAAGTGGGTATTTTTTAATGAGAGTTCAGGACATTTCCAGCCGTGTTTGTAACAACAAAAGCAGGTATATTTTAATAAAATTTCAGGACATTTTCAACCATATTTGTAGAGACAAAAGCAGGTGTTTTTATAGGAGAGTTCAGTTTATTTCTAGCTGTGATTGCAGTGACAAGAGTGGATATTTCATGCAAAACATAATGTTTTCCTAACCCTAACCAACCCCTTGGCCCTACCCCTGCATTTGCGCGTTCCCACAAGGGGTAGGGGTGTCCCAGTTCCTTTTTGTGTGTAGAGGTAGGGGGCATAACGAGGGGTAGTGGGTATGAAACTAGCCCTTCAGAGTGAAGGATTTCAGATGCTGACTTGCCAGCGAGGGGTAGACATCGCCATGGCTACCACCGAGCAAGAGACAGGGAAAAAAGTTTGTACATAGCTAACGTTACGGTCGTCAGGCTGTTTGTTATCTAGCTAGCTTGCTCGCACTATCTGGCATCTGTCACCTGTCCTGTTCTGCAAAATTTTTCACATTACGATAACACGCCAGCTAGTATAACTATGCTGCCTCATAATGTTAGCTGGTTAGCTAGCTAGCTAGCTAGCTAGCAGAAGTCCCCTGTCATCTGTCGTTCATCAAACAAAGCATGATGAATACAGCAAACGCAATAGGTAGGATGAACTCAACTGGAGACTCCATTGTAGATGCAGGTTGGAAATGTGGCTCGCAGCTTCCTGTTTAAAATAGTTACGTATGCGTGAACGTAACCAACGTGGTGACATAGTGAGTGATGTCCCAATTCCTAGGGAAAGATTTCAACCCCTTCCCCTTGTTGCTTCATTTCGAGGGCCAAGGGGTAGTGGGCAATGGCTAGGGGTAGGGCCAAGGGCTAAGGGGTAGTGGGCCATGGCTAGGGGTAGGGCCAAAGGCTAAGGGGTAGTGGGCAATGGCTAGGGGTAGGGCCAAGGGCTAAGGGGTAGTGGACAAGGGGGGGGTATTGGGATTGGGCCCAAGTGTTTTTTGTGCTTAAACCTAACCACAGCGTTGTCACAACATAAAATTGAAAACTGAAACAGAAAGAAATGCAAAGTTTTAACTTTAGTGGACAAATGTAACATATCCATGGTTTGCAGAAACCAACAATGCCAACATGTATTCTGGTGATTGCAGCCAGGTAAAAATCATACAGAGATGTCCTTTCCCCCCTGTCCTCCAGCCCAAGTCCTGGATATTAATCAAAGTCCACCATCATGGAGGATGTTCCATTCCCTTAAATGTGTCTCAGTGGAGATGAGGAGCTCGGAGCAAGAAAACCACAGGTGTATCCTATACAAACATTTTAAAGACCTACTCGGACCTAGTGTGGTGGAAACAGCAGCACCAACAGAGGCTCTAAATTTAATTCAGAAAATAAAATGAGTGTATGTGTTTGTAATCTGAATCACTGAATCCTGAAACACTGGTTGCAACCGTGTCTAAGCAAAGAGCTTACCTCTTAATTTTTACAGCTACACAGTCATGGATATTTTAAAAGTCTTATATATCAGCCTCAGAAGCCCAAAAAGTACAGGACAACTGTACCTTTGAGCTTCTTCATCACAGCAAGTTTGTTTCTGTGATAAACTCATTTTCATGTCACATTCAGACACCCTGCAGTCACATCTATGTAGGGTGATCAAGCCTGTTTATTTTGGATTTACACTAATGGACTTTTACTCAGCTGACATCAAAGATAGACCTTCACTCAACTGATAAGCTCTCGACAACCCCCACCTCACCAGATGTGGCTGGAGAGTTTACGACACGTCACAAACTCTGGAAACGAAACAAAGAGACAGACTCAGCCACATGGTCTGAAAGGTGTTTCAAAAGTAACTTTATTATTTAACATGTTGGTGTTGGTGTTATCCAGGAAGAAAATTCAAGTTGAGATGCCACTCCGACACCTGTGTGTACTGTATGCTAATGTGATAACACCCACCTTTCCCTGTGGTTGTCTTTTAAGAGGACAGACAGAAATGCGGATTCCAGGAACCAACATGTTGATTGTAATTTTATGCTTCACCTTTCTTTCTATTTCAGTGCATATACATACACATGTACATATGTATATGATGTTATAACATGATCACCATGTATAACATTTAAATCTGAATTAGTAGTGTCTGTTGACCACTTATTTATAAGTTGGTAATATCCTGTTGCAGACAATGTGTGTTTGGTACCATTCAATAGCAGACAGCGCCTCGTTGGTAAATATGGAAGCATTAGAAATGTTCCAAGCTTCATTAACCATCTAGGAAGCAATTCAAGTAAATTAAACTTTAAACTAGCAAAGGTACGGGAGGGGAGGAGTGAAATGTCCCGCCAGTGACAGTGAACTGCTCCTACTGGACATCAGCCCAGAGGCAGACAGCTGGCAAGGCCAATCACAGCACAGAGGCCGGAGCCTGCCTGCCAGTCTCAACCCCTTGGAACAACTATAAGATGAGAAGAGACTTTTTGTCTTGTTAAGTAAAAAGAAGTAAAAGAAGTTAAAGAAAAAGAAAAACTTGAAGAAGAACTTTTGAGAAGCCAGTGGGCCATGCTGGGCCCCATCCAGCGTGGCCCCACTGGGCAGTTTGATTGCATCCTGAGCAGAACTGAACATGCTAAAACCCAACAGAAAAAACTTTATGCCACAAGGTCTGCCTAACTCCTGTGTCCTGGACCAACAAGGTCAGGATTGAAGAAAGGCAGACTCCTGCATGCCCACACTGGGTGTGTGAAGATGACCGACATGGAGAGCCAAGCTCACCCGAGCCAAAGTTGCCATGTGGGCTCAAGAACGCCCAAAAGTGCCCAGGGCTCCAAGAAGTTTGACCGAGGAGAAGAGAAGGACCAGCTGAGCAGGCTGCCCCGTGGGACAGCACCAGGAGCGGTTCACACCAAGTAGCAACGCTGCTTTTTCCTCTTCCACCTCCAGAGCTTCTGGTCTGCTACAACTCTGGTGAAAC
Source organism: Epinephelus lanceolatus (assembly GCF_041903045.1). Lineage (NCBI taxonomy): Eukaryota > Metazoa > Chordata > Actinopteri > Perciformes > Serranidae > Epinephelus > Epinephelus lanceolatus. The sequence goes on along the minus strand of NC_135753.1, from coordinate 8,888,347 downwards.
AACATAATTTTCTTGTGCTGGGGTTTGATGCAAAGTTTAATAAGTATGGTAGGGAGCATTAGATTAAACTAGGATTTCCCCTAATTTTCCCTAATTATATCGCTGGACGAATAATTAAAGTGGTTATGTTTAATAATTCTTATTTATTTAATAATTCTCACTTTTTCCTGAGCTAATCAAACTCTACAGTATTCATGGTGAAAAACGTAGGCACCTGAATAAACTGTTCATAATCTTTCTTTTAAGTAATGTAATATTTCTGGGACAGTTGAAATGTTGTGCTGTAACTTTAAATGGGAAGTTATTCAGTTTTATGAGAAACATCATGAATGTTGTTTTTTTCATACATTCATAGTCTTATTGAATCATCTCAAACGTGTGGGTTTTCGCATCACGACATGTCTCAGCCAGGCTTATATTGTTATTTTTAGGACAGGTCAGGTTATTTAATTGGCAGGTGAGTGGTTCTGTGCATGTTGTATAGGACTCCTATATGAAAGAGAAAGTTTTACACAATGTGACATTTCTTTGTGTGTTTTCCACCCACCTCAGATACTGTATCTGTGTATGAATATGAATGAATAGAGGAGAATGTCATTCATTGCCTCAGTGCTGACAACAAATGTACCTTTAGTGTAGGAAGAAAAAACAAGCCGAGCTCCTATTTTTACTCTCATGTAAGCTCTGTATCTGTGCTGTAAAATATTTTATCTTGTGCGCTGTTGTACTTCTTTTCCGTTATCATTACTGTGTCTGTCTCATTCATTCATTCATTCATTCATTCATTCATTCATCTTCTAACCGCTTCATCCTCTTGAGGGTCACGGGGGGGCTGGAGCCTATCCCAGCTGACATTGGGCGAGAGGCAGGGTACACCCTGGACAGGTCGCCAGACTATCGCAGGGCTGACACATAGAGACAAACAACCATTCACGCTCACATTCACACCTATGGACAATTTAGAATTATCAATTAACCTAGTCCCCAATCTGCATGTCTTTGGATTGTGGGAGGAAGCCGGAGTGCTCTTGCTATGAGGCAACAGTGCTAACCACCACACCACCGTGCCGCCCTGTCTGTTTCATGTTAGCTTTATTGTCTATACACTCTTCTCTCCAGTTTTGTTCATGTTTACATCAATTTATTTGTGTAAGATGAAACACTATGATAAAAAATGTATCAGTGTGTCACTTGATAGCTAATATGTTGGATATTGAAAGTGCAACTCAATCAGAAATAGAAAGAGGCGTACTGCCAAGTAGATTTTCACATCCTTTTTCAAACATATTCATATATGCCTCAGTATTTTGGTGCATAACGCCAACAATAAACATGGAAAAAGAAGAGAAAAAACAAGTAGGTGCTATAAAAGTCAACAATCATCACCAATATAAAATAGATATTTCAAATTTTGAAATAAGTAAAACGTGTTTTGAGAATGAAAATGCAATATTAACATTTTATGTTTGACAGTTGTATATACATATATTTTAGGCTCAATTGCCACCACAGCCCAAACATGACAAATATCCTGAGGCCTTGTTTCCACTTACGTATGTGTAAGGAGACAAGGCAATCAGAAGTCCATTCATTCCTATGGGAATCCCCCCCCCCCCCCCCCCCCCCCCCCCCCCCTGTAATATTTCAGTTAGAAATCTGCCTTGAGTATGTTAAGAAAAATTGAACTTTGGATGGATTTTGGAGAGACTGTATGACAGTGTGCTAGCTTAGCTAACTGGCTGACATGCTATTTTCTTCAATTCAGTTGATTCAGTTGATTGTCAATTGAGTTTGTGCGATTACAAGAACTTGTTTATGTAGTTTTAACACATTGTGAATCTGAGTAATGTTATTCTGCTAAAATATCATTATACATTATGTACAGTCAGACTGTCATTATGACTCATTCAGCCGTTCATACGTCTTTTTAATGAAATATTTCACAAAATGGCAGGACCTGCCACGTACCTGTTTCTCTCCTGGTAAAATAAGATAAGATAAGATAAGATAAGATAAGATAAGATAAGATAAGATAAGATAAACTTTATTGTCCCGCAAGGGAAATTCATCTTGGGCAGTATAGTACAAACAGCTGCAATTTTCACATACATACATACAAACATACATACAATCAACACAGACAAGTTGCCAACATAGAGTAACATTCCAAGCGCATGTTCCAAACTACTGGATGGCGAAAAATGGATAATAAGCCTCTCTCCAATGGCTACAGGTAGTTGCTATTTACTTCCTTGCATTGGACACTTGAGGCATCATATGTATATTTACGGATCTATCTACAGACACCAGTCACATATCGTCGCTGTCCGATTAAAAACATGTATCTCCACTTTTGATGATTTTGACTTTCTACAGTGCATGGAGTGTCCATAATATTCCCTAGCAACCGTTAGCTTTGCATATCCAAATGACCAATGGAAAGATGTGTTTTACATCATCTATTCAACACATATCTCCATTGGGTGTCAGAAGTGTCCATCAAAGCGCATAGAAAGTCAAAATCGTCAAAAGTGGAGATACGTGTTTTTCATCGGACAGCGACGAAGTGGAAACAAGGCATGGGGCCTTGAAGCTGTGAAACATGGCAACATCCACTTTATTTAACCTCCTCTGTTGGAGTATAAACTGCTTAACAAATGAATAATGATTTGTAGACAGTTATTAGACAGGAATCAGTGGTACAAATACCTTTGAATAAACATACTGTCCATTTAGTGACTGTCAGCAAAACCAACAACTCTTGAGTTAATGAAATGATGTAAAATCCTGAAAACATACTGTACCTGAATGCCATAAAATAAATTTCCCAGTTGCTTACCAACCAGTCCTGCCAGTATTCACTTCTTTACCAGGCATCTAAAACTGCATATTTCTTAAAGATGCTCCGATTAATGTCAGTGTGCCACTTTCTGACCGGGGCTTTAAGCACATTATAGCTGAGAATAGCTGCTGACACCAAAGAGAGTCCAATTTTGAGGATAATTCCAGTTTAATACAATTTGTGTTTTATTTTTGCGCCAAGCAAATAAATTGCTGAGATCTGGGAAAACGTCAGCATCGCTTAAAGTCCAAAGGGGCAACAAACTCAAGCGCTCAGATGATCCAAACAGGTTTTTGACAACCCTCAGATTTGCCAAACCAATTGGGAAGAGAAAATGAGAAACATTAAAATTATTACCCACACTAGCGGTTGGACCTAGCAGCATAGTGGGATGTTGTCATTCCTTGGCCTGCAAGTTGACTAGCAGAGACTCCAGGAAGTCACTGCACCTGGACAAGAACTAGTCCAGAACATAAACGCCTTAAGCTACGTTTTTTTAGGTTGCTTTTAGATTACACAAGGTATGAATTGTTCTTTAGTGAGCTTTAGAGGATGCGGTTACCATGCAGATTTGTTACTATTGGACAGAGCCTGGCTAGTTGTTTCTTCCCTATTCCAGTCATTGTGCTAAGCTAAGCTAAGTGCCTGATTTTAAATATGAGAGTGGTATTGATCTTCCAATTAATCTTGGCAGGAAACTGAATTTGACCCTGTGTTACGTTGAATTCCTAAGAAAACTTTGTTTTGCTCATATACCTCCAGTGAAACGAAAAATCCAAAAACTGCAATCATTCTTCATGAACTGAAGTAAATGGGTGTTTAACATCAGCAAAAACTGAGCATAGCATTAGCTCAGGCAGGACATGATGTCAAGCTCAGCTCAAATCCAAGCCACATCAGCTGATCTCAAACAGCCCAGTTAACTGATGGAGTGGCTGATTGATGGAAGGGAGTCAGCTGATAGATCAGACGATTCCTTTCTAAGCAAACAATTGCCAAATCTCATTCAGGGTGCCCTGTTTCAACTGTTTTGGCTTGTCTACTGTTGCTGCTTCCTCTGCAAGCCGCTTTGCAACCCGCCTCCACCTCAGCTCCTCCTTTTCATGCTGTGTCTGACTTATCAGTGTAATTTCTGTTGCTTTTGATGCTGGCTGTGTTCAGATCCCGGCGGTCTTTGCTGCTGCTCTCCCTGCCTTAGGCTTTCCATGTAGGCGCATGGAAGGGCAGGGAGGTTTGCTCTCTGCCTTAGATTTTTCTTGTTTGTGTGTGGAAGAGCAGTGAGGTGTACTCTCTCTGCCTCAGACTTTCCTTGTTTGCACATGGTAGGGCAGACAAGAAAAGTCTGAAGCAGAGACAGGTGTGCTCTCTCTGCTTTAGGCATTCCACATCGGCCTAGGAAAAGCAAAGAGGCCCCAGAACAGAGCCATACTGCCAGATATAATACTGCAAATAAAAATAAAGTTTTCTTTGACTAAAGTGGTCCTGACTGAACTATTTCAAAACATCTGATCACAAACTCTCACACAATTTATGTAGCATAATCCAAGTCATATTTATCAAGTCATATGTTCAGTACTTCCCAAACAGACAGCCCTTTGTAATGGGGAGCTGAACTAAAATTGAAAAAACTGAAATTTATCTCTGCCCTCTCTTTAAAGTCAGACACCATTGACAAAAACATCATTGGATCATTTAGATCATTTCCGCAAAATATTTTGCCTCGTTAAACTCAGGAGCTGTCTACCACTGCCTCGATCAGTTAGCTTGTTGTGTTACTGTGTGACTTGCTGAATGCAAACTAACCCTTTAAAACACAAAGGTTACACAAAAGTACAAAAAAAAGTAACTGATCGAGACAGTGGTAGACCAGCAGCTCCTGAGCATAGATAAGTTTAACACTCCATTCAGCTCCCCGCCAGAAAGATCTGTGTGTTTGGGAAGTACTGAGCATGCGACTGGATAAATGAGACTTGGATAATACTGCATGAGTTGTGTGAGAGTTTGTAAACAGATGTTTTCATATAGTGTTGCTGTTGTTAAATGCGGACCCCTATCCATTTAATTCATTGAGAATTTTCTCAGTTCTGGATTCTTCGTTCACCATGGAGGCATATAAGAAAAACAAAATTCAATGTAACAAGAGGTGAGTACTAAATATACAAATAGATATTTGGGCAGTGAGGTTTCCCGTTAAGATCCAAGATGTAATAAAATGGAGTTTTCCTTTATTGTTAAGCAGTTTAAATGTTTTTTAAATTAAAATAATTAACGTTTTTTATCCCGTAACACCAAACATATTTCATCTGTTATCAATATATTCATTTCTACCCACCTGCCATCTGAGCATCTGTATGAATAAATACTAAAAGCTTGTGTCACATTCACCTTCTTCTTCTTCTGTGTTTCTTTACACACATTTTATGTGACCAGACACAGACAGACAGCGTGTCAGTGTGCATCCCGTCAATCACTGGGTGAAGGCCTTCTCCAGCCGTCAACCTGGACCGGTGATGGATGCACAAGAGCGATGGCTGCAGTTGCCTTTTTCTCCCACGATGCACTTCCCTCATTGCCTCGTATGAATGAGTGGTAAAAAACACAGTGCACTTCCGTTCCTGAAAAATTAGGTCAGCCGTCGAAACAGAGCAAAGACTCCAAATGGGACGGAGGCGCTGAGATGAAAGCCAGCACACTTCTGTGGAAATTTTCACAGCTCCTGTCGACTTTTACATCACAAAACATCAACCACCTGGTACCACTTCAGGCTGGAAGGGGAGTAATCGGGGGGAGGGGTGGGCTTTCTTCTTCTTCAGTACAATTTGAGGCATCAGAACTGAGCGTGTGACTGTTGTGTAATTGTGTTCATAACCATAGACGGCACAAAGACAAATTCCTCAAGCGTGCAGTGTTTTCAGCGAGTAAATAAAGGTGATTGTGATTTTTCTCCTGCTGGGATCAGACTTGTTTCCCCGTCCTCCCCCTTTATATAGTGTTTCCTGTGCTTCCATGGGAGCTTCTAATTGCCTATTGTACTTGCTGCTCAGCTGTCTGGGTGATGCGCAGTGACAAGCTGCATCCTCAAAAACAGTGATGGGTACTCCTGAGGTTCTCTGGGAAGAGCTTTATCTGTCTTTCACATGATTTCTCTCCCACACAAATCCTCCCCCCCTCGAGTATCTATAATGTAAAGTATGTATGTCAAGTGGAAAGTGTAATGTATGTCGAGTGGAAAATGAGCACGCATGCCTTGTTCCCAGGGGCAACCAGCATGGGAAAAAAAAGTTGAGCAATTTGTCAGTTGTTCGCAGAAGTCTGTTCAAAAGTTGTGCTCAGAGGCTGTGAGCCGTTTCTCAGTGTTTCCACTCAGATGAGCTGGGAAGTTTGGGAAGGAAAGACAATAGAGTGTGGGAGAAGCTCTCTGTTATCTCTGCAGCAGGCTGTCAGAAATATTCTCAGGTTGGAAAATTGAAAATGAGGTTTTAAAAACGATTTAAAAGGTCGAATCCACATCATTTGTTCATCCTTTGTCACCTATAACAACAAAAACAAAGGCACAGTCTCATTTTGCATCCAGTGCTTTCAACTCATATGTGCCAGCAACCCAATCACAAGAAAAAAAATTGGCATTTTACACTTCTGCCAAACAAATACATTACATTTGCACCTTATGTAACAGATATGTTGAAACTTAATCTTTCAACAACACTGTGTTTAACGTGCACTTAGGGTTGAGGCACAAAAAATATCATGTTTTGGCTTCAAATACTGGGTTTTGCAGGTAGTCCCCACTGGAAAAGCATCATCGGGTCTCCTCAAAACACCCATGTCTGGTGGCTAAAAAGCTGCTGGAAACACAGCAATGACTCACTACAACACAGCCGGTTTTGTTGTTTGTTAGTCTGGAACAGTGGTCTGCAGCTTAGCAGGATATTAAATATAACAGTTCACATATATCACTCTTAAATTCAGAAGGAATATTTTGGGAAATACACCTATTTGCTTTCTGGTGGAGTGTTAGATAAGAAGACTGATAGCTTTTTAGTGAATAAGGGATTTAGTATTCTCCATAAGAATTACATACCTGCAGGCAAGGCTTTGAAATAACATTACACACATACACAAAGAGACAAGGGTGGAATTTGAGGATTTTCTTTTTTAAATACTCAGAAAATATGACAGAGTTTGGCTGGTGACGAGTCAAGAAAGTTCTCAAGTTGTTGCTGCTTTAAAATCCTTGCTACAGCGCCGTTAGTGGGGGAAGACGTATTTAGATCATTCACTTAAAACTGAGATGAAATGAAAAATGTATTTTAAACCATTTTAGATAACATACCGGCCATAATGGGCACCATATCTATATCTATATCTATATCTATATCCATATATGTGTGTATATATGTATATATATTTTAATCCAAAGTATTCCTGCTGCATAAATGTGTATGTTGCATTTTACTGCTCTGTAGATGTTTAGTATTGAGCTCATTTTAACTCCTATATATACTGTTGGGTAGTTAAATCTACAGTTATGCATATTATTCTATAAGATCATCATATGTTTGTAGCATGGCTGTCCAGTGAGAACCATTTATCTCTAAAAAGTTAGAAAAAAACAGCCCTGTTTTCAGCTGTGTGATGATGACTTTCCAGCTGATCCAAGAGGGTGTTTTTAAACAGTTTATCTATCTTATAAAGGAGGAGAATTTTCTCAACGCATAAAGGAACGTTTCATTCTTCAGTTTATCACAAACATTCAACATCAACACATCTGGAAATACATGATTTTCACTGGACAGGAAGGGGATGAAAATTTTAAAGGAACTAAAGCTGTCAGACAAAATTTGGTGCAGTGAAAAGTACAATATTTACCTCTGAGATGTAGTGGAGGAGAAGTTGAAAATGTAACATACAAGATACCTTCCAGAAAAACAACATGAGGTCAGCAGTGTGAGCATGAAGAGATGAAAAAGGACACAGAGGTAAAGTCAGGCAGCTGCACACACAAACACAGAAAAACAGTAACTTTACAACATCCACGATTCGTCCCGCTTCTGGAATCCAGCAGACTGAAATTAAACTCATCCGTTAAATTAGTGTAATCAGTGAACCTCTCTCTGTGGCTCATCAGAGGGATCTGCTCCGTCCCCCCATCTGCTCCCTGCCAATTCCACTCCACCGCTGCCTGGGCCTGCAGACCGATCGGCCCCCGCAGGCCTGGCACCGGGTTCAGCCATCATGATGAGGACATTTACATTTTAAGCATTTGGCTGCCGCTCATATCGAGAGTGATTTACAATCAGCGGGACCTCAGGGCAGAGGCTGACCTTGTGTGAATCACTGGTCCTCTTTGTTTTATGATCTAAGCTACGGCAGTGTGTGCGCACACTTGTGTTGTGTGTTCACTTTTATCAGGCGGGAAGCCGTTGCTTCCCCACAATAATATACGTTTCAAACTCTTTGTATCTCTGGAGTGAATTAATTAACTGCAGCACAAACACAATGAAACACATTGCTGAGGCCTCACTAATGAATATGTACAGTAGCTCTGTGTACAAAGTGTTGCTCCGTTACTCCCAGGTTCATGACATTTATTGTTTTGAAAACAGGAGCGACAGTTTCCAAATTGTACTCTCATACCAGTAACTACCACACATTTTACTGTGTATGCACAGTGTTTACATTACAACGGCAACAACCACAAAAATGCATCATCCAAAGGGACTTCATATTTCAGAGTTAAAAGCTCATTGTGTTGCTGGTTTAAAGCTTTCTGCACATCTGGCATGAAAGCGAGTCTATGAAACTTCTACTGAAGAGGTAATTGCATGGTTAGGTTTAAGCACAAAAACCACTTGCTAAGGATTAGGAAAACATCATGTCATGTTTTGGCTTCAAATTCCCGGTTTGGTTGCCACAAATACTGCCGGAAATGTGTCCTTAAAAAATACACACAACAACAATCTGTTGTTAAAAATACCTAGTTTAGTTGTTTGTTGGTCTCCAACAGCGGTCTGCTGCTCAGTATCTGGCTTGTGCGTCACCATCACCTCCTCATCGTTATGACAAAGTCAGCTCATATATATATGTAATTTACACCTTGTCATATTAGTAATGTTGACATGATATTTATTAAACGTGCAAATGTACATTACAAACATTTCATTCTGGCGACTGGGCTGTTAATAAGGAGATGGCTGTATAGACAGAAATGATGCCTTGTATTGTCACAGTTTGAGCTGTCAGATCTTCTAGAAAACAGAAAGTCCAGAGATGAAGTATGACTGTATTAATTCCGTACCATTTGTATATGCAGGAGGTCAGCCGGCTCAGCCAGAGGTCAGAAAAATGCTGAAGCAAGAAGAACATTTATGGCATCAAGATCTTAGAGGAAATTGAATTTCCAGTGCAGACCAGGTTACTCAAGTTGAGACTTATTTTATCAATAGCATACATTTTTAAAAAAGGAGTGAACTATGCATTTCTCACTTTGTTTCATCAGAGTGGCCTTGGACGGTTTGGCATGGGGTATCTTTTAGGTTTTTGATCAGGTTCTTGAAATTAAAGTCACACCGAGCATCTTTATCTCTGTAATGTGACATGTTTCTGAGTGAAACACAGTATGCGACACAAGAGAGTTAAATAAAATCCTTCAGGTTTGATTGGAGGTAAGTCCATGAGCTCCAGTATACTGTGGACCTGACCTACTCTGAGAGCACTGGACAGACTTACAATTACTTATGAGGTGGCTGAAATGTGTTAAACATCACTCTGCCAGATGTTACAACCTACAAGCAGTCAAGTGTAGTTTTACATGATTGGGCAGATGCTACGGCCACATCCGAGCCCCTCTCCACGTGTTTACCCTTCTTCTAGTTTTCTGTATGTTAATTAGGATGTGTGGTGTCTTGCACCTAGTAGCCCCTTTTACACTGCCTGTTCAAGGCAGAAATATCATGCTGTTAGGCCACCTCACTGTTCTGTATGTAAGGTATGATCGTGGAATGGGGGTTCAGAGTGCTCTTGCCTTTAAGTCACCACAGGAGGTGGTAACAGCGCCGAAACAGCATTTGTATAAACAGGACAGTCAGCAGGAAGAGATCATGGGCAGCACAGGTGTGATGTTTGGACAACGTGTTAGGAAATGATGCTTTTCTGTGTGCTCGGTCAGTTTTTAATTCTAACCCTTGCCCAGTCCCCTGGGTACCTTAACAAGCACCTCAGAACTTTTTTTTGACCAAATGCCAATTCAATAGCTAATGATATAACTTGAAACACTAATGAGAGGCACACTGGCAGGTGGAGAAGTTCCAGCTGCTGCGATTATTATGCTGGCCAGGCACAGGTGGATTCTGGGTCCCGAGCTGCACCCTCTGGATTAGAGAGGACAGATTGGCTTGTTTTCCCAAATCACATTTGTTTGTATCATGAATGGGCGCACACCTGAGAGTTCAACACGAGCCACCAAAAACTTCTTAATGTATCACAGGAAGAGAAGAAGTGTTTTTGATATGAGAACACTACACAAACACATAGCCTATATGTGGCATATACCAAGAGACATCTGAAAAATTACAACAATGGCATAAGATTATAACTTCAATTTACCCAAACTTGTATTATCTCACTGTCTTTAAATGCAACCAAGACTAGGGTTTTCACAAGCTGTCCTTTGTTGGGTTACATTATATATACATACACAAAGAAAAGAAGACTTCTAAAGTGATTGGAGAGAGAGAGAGAGAGAGAGAGAGAGAGAGAGAGAGAGAGAGAGAGAGAGAGAGAGATCTTTCTTTCTAGTTTCCAACACACAAATTATGTGCGCAATCACCATGACACCTAATTTGCATGTTGATGGCTTCAGGCCTTGAGCCTTATGAAGCAAGTGAAATCTGGGTAAGATTGGACAAGGTCCACAGAAGTTACAACAACTTCCTGTTTCATGGCAAATATGGCGGCACCATGGCAAAATCGTCTGATGTAAACTGACAATCATCACGAGTAACCAACAACTTACTAACCTATCCTAACCAAATTTGAGGTGGGTCACCCTTCTGAGAGGGCTATGCCAAGGTACGGCATTTTCTGTTGCCAGTAGGTGGCGCTATGACTATAACTTAATTTTGTCATGTGGATGGCATGAGGCTGGTAATCTCATGAAGCATGCAAATTTGGGGGCAAATTGGAGAATGTATGCTCATGCTACAACAACTTCCTGGCAACGTTTGACAACTGACAATTTATGCATACCTGAAACACACTGTAACATGTTGGGAAGCAGTCATGGTTAGGTTCAGAAAAAAAATCATGTTTTGTGTTATAATAAATAAGTTTGTTACATAACATGATGTGATGTAAATACATCATGTGGGTGAAATCAGTGCACCACTACCGTACTTAAACTGCATAATGTTACGTTGAAACAACAGTGACTTTTGGGTTCACACGGGACACAAACTGCGGTCTCCTGGATGAAAGTTCAGTTTTGTTTGATGCATCAACCTTCTCTTCCTCCCAGCCTACATGGACTTTCTCACTCTTTACACTACGTCAGTTGCTCTCAGTGTCAAGTATTGCCACAGAGGGTTCACATTAGAATTAGTTGAAAGGCCGGTTCGTCTCATAAAGATGCTAAAGAATCCCTCTGGCGTTGATATTGCACGCCGAGGGGGCGTAACAAAGTGTTGGTATCTGTAACTCATTTCTCATCCCAACTAGTCAAATATTGCCATCTCCTCAGTGCCAAAGATTAAAACATTCCTGCAGCTTAATTATGAAAATGTTTTACATAAACTTTACCTGCTGTGGATATTCTAAATAACCTTTAACTTTTACTAGCTTACCAAATATATATATACAGGCTGACCATTTAAAGTGCTGACTAACCTGCTGCCAGGAGTTTCAGCCCTGCAAAGAAAAAAGTACTTTCCACCACCTTCCATCACCTTCAGCTTCAAGATCAGCGGCGGATAAGAGGATAAAGAGTAATGTCTTACTAAATCATCACTTTTCAGAGAGTGCTGTATGACCCTTTATAAGACACTGCTGTAGCTCTGGATCTCTTGTTGATGATGACACTGGTTGCTATAGTTTCTATGTTTCTAAGCACAGTTCATCAGCTTGTTCACCCTTTATTTATTCCACTACAAGTAAGTGAAAAACACATCTATGCACAAGCAAACCTGCAAGTAGACGCACAAACACAGGCTGAAAAGTGATAAGGCATCTGCTGACTCATCCCTCAACTGACCACCTGACTGCCGACTTCACTTCACACTCCAATTGGCAAGGCTCCCCTGGCCCCTTTTTTACCCCCAAAGCATTTCTCTTCATAAAGATGGAAAAAGGGGGCGCTGATGAAAATTTAGCTGATACACCCCCCTCCACCCTCCACCACAACCGCTATCACCCAATCAAATCCCCCTTTCAACCTCCGCTCGATGAGGAGGAGATAGGAGTTAAGGTGACCTCGTTCTGAATGCAGCCGGCAAGGCTGTATAATTGGATACACTCTGACGTGAGATTGAGTTTATCGCAGGTAAAAAAAGGCTTCGGACTGACCCGCTCGCCTGGAGTCTCTGCTCTGAGATGGATGTTTGTGAATGAGAGTAATCACTTTACAGAAGCTGAGGTGGAGCTCAGAAGCAACAATCAGTTTAAACTGCAGCTCCTCGCCATGAGGTGAACACACCAGAGGCTGACTTCTTCTTCTTCTTCTTCATGTGTTCATAGGTACGGACCCAGCTGTTTTACACATCTGTATTTTTAACCACACATGGCTCCATGAATTAGTCAGTCCATCACTTTGGTCTCGAAATACTCTCATCCACTACTACAATGGATTATAAAACATTCATGTTCCCCAGATGATGAAGCCCTCTGACTTTGGTGATCCCAATGACTTTCCCCCTCAGAGATTAGATTTGGTAATTTTGAGTAAAATGTCTCAGTATGTTAAAGGCAGACTAGAACCCAAAAGGAGTGCAATGACACAGTATTAAAAGTGGGATTCTCATTACTAAGCAGCATTGTCAATTGCCAACCTAATCGCCAGGAAAATGTTCGCATTGTATGTCTCTGCAAACCATGGACCCATCACACTTGTACATTATTTTGTAGTGGATACGTGAAAACATATGTGGTTTATGCACAGAAACCACTTGATTATGTTTAGGAAAAGTTCACGTTTTGACGCCTATGTTGGGGCACAAAACAGGGACAGCTGGTGAAAAAAAAACAATTTCTGTGGCTCAAACGCTACTGACAAACGCTGTGATGTGTCAGTGAAAAACACCCAGGTACAGTGCCACAAAAACCAGTGGAAACACTGCAAAGGATCGTCAAAGAACAACTAGTGTTGCTGTTTGCTGGTCTCAAACATTGGCCTGCAGGGATCTGCAGCTTGGCAGCTGTCTCAACTAGGTGAGCCCCTAGCCCAAGGAGGCTTTCACATGTAAAACAAAATGCTGTGAATTATACCAATGCAAATCACTTATAAATGATGCACCCTAAAAACAGGAGCAATGAAACAGGCAGAGACAACAAATAGGAAATAAAACCTTGCAGCTGAGAAGCTGTGCTTTGAGGTAAATGCCAACATTGGCGTGTGTAACAGAGTTAAAAGTACACTAAATTAATTCTTGCTGCTAAACTATATTTGTAGTGTTAGTAAGTGTTAGTGAATTTTATCTCTATGAGTTATTTTCATTTACTGTTATTTGTAGTGTTTCCTGTGGAAACTTTCTGCACATAGCCTGTTCTGAACCTCCTGGGTTTCCATAACTCCTTCTGTCTTCTCATCACGGTGACGTTTGGCATTGCTGGGAGTAAAGGCAGATTTATACTTGTGCTTCAGCTCTATTCAGAGCCTTCGCCGTAGCCTACACACGTGTCCTACACCGCTGTGAGCATTTACAGTATACTTGTGCGGTGGTCAGGGGCGGAAATCCCGGGGGGGACAGGGGGGACATGACTCCCCCTTCAGTAAAGCTGTACCCTCCTAGAATAATTTGAGACACAATTAATAATTTTTGAACAATGCAGTAGTATTTATTAAAAGCACAATCTAAGCGGTGCTCATTATAATCGCGCAATAATGTGCTATTTAAATCTTAAAAGATTTAGTCCCCCTCTCCCATTCCTAGTAGTGGTATATCCCACACTCTTTCCAACGGGCGGGGCTAGCAGCCCTTAGTACTTGGCAGCAGTTGCAGAAGATGTACACTCGCAGATACAGTTTAACTTACACAAGTTACAACACATCCCATTTACTGTTACAACAAGCCCCAGGCCCAGGCTGATAATATAAACTGTCTGCAACATTTCTCCTGCATTGTTCAAAAGCCAGAGTTTAGTGATAGTCAGAGAGGACAGGAGAGAAAGAAGAGGGAGAGGACAGGACAAGAGCAGTCAGTGAAGGAGCGGCTCGTAGTTAATATCTGTAGGCTCTCCACCTGTCAGTGAGACAAACATGAAAGACGTGCAGTTTAACTGAGGAGAAGCGGTCATTACGCGCGATTATTATGCACAGTTTTGAGGTCCGCAGCGGCAGATCTCACAGCACACTGTTTATAAACCAGTTCACCAGTTTAATTGCAGGAAATGTTTATCTCACTGCTGGCAAACAAACAAAAAAAACAAACAAAACGGTTTGCTCCTGCAGCCAGCCAGAGACGAAGGATCCATTCCACACACCTGAGCCACATGAAAAAGAGGGAGAGAAGGAGAGAGATCGAGTTTCGGTCTTTGATGAATGAAGCCTTATTGTTTTGCTGCTATTAAACAATGAGAGACATGTTTTCTCCATTTACTTAATAGCATAAATATTCACACTACTGCGCACGGGGAGACAGAGACCTGCTCTGCTCCAGACACACTCAGCACCTTGGACAGCACGGCACACCTGACTGTTGTCGATGTGTACATGTTAATTTGATTTCAGTCATTTTGTTTTAAATCTGGACATGTGCAGATGGACTCAGCCAGTGCTAAGAAAGGTCCTATGCCTGCCTGTTGGAGAGATAGAGAAAAGATTAAAGCGTCAAATTGCGGTGAAAGATGCTGTATAAAAGACAGGCTACAACTTTTTTTCCTTGCCCCCCCCCTGGAATTATTCTCTAAAATTTTATTGTTTATTGTCCCCCCCAAATATGAAATGGGAATTTCGCCCCTGGCGCTGGTGTGTCTTTATCACTTTGCAACTACACCCCCAAACCACTAGTCTGCAGCAGGGTTTCTGTGAAGTGCTGTAAAGTTTAGTTGATTCAAAATACACATTAAACGCTTAATAGTGACAAGTTCAAACACAAGTACACAAATCATCTTCAATATAACTGACAGCAGACAAAGCACTTGTCTTTTGCTTGAAACATTTTCCCCACAAATACAACATGCTAATGTTTTTAGCACAGGCCTGTGGCATTTTACATTGTATAAATTAGCCTAGTGGCTAGTGGACTTTTCTTCTACTCATATCAAGCCAGGGACAACAGCAACATTTTCAAAGTTAACGCTACAAAATTTGGTTCCATTACAGCCCACAGGGGTCACCTACAAAAGAACTGTCTTACACGAAACACGTTTTCCAGACAAATACAACATGCTAACATTATGAGCACAAGCCTATGGCATTTTACATTGTATAAATTAGCCTAGCGACTAGCTGAGATTTCCTCTGCTCATATGAAGCCAGGATAAATCATAATAGACAAAGACATAAAATGTTATTTTGTGGAGGCTTTATTGTCTTCACAAGTTATTGTTTCTTATGTGTCGAATAAAAGTATAAAAGCTTCATTTCCACTGAGGGAAATGTTTTTCAGCTTATAAACATAGACAGGAGAATGGCGTCACTGCGATGTGTAGTTACGATTATGGGGAGGTGCACGTCAGGCCGTAGGTACTGCATAGATTCGACGCAGATGTATAAATCCCACTTTCACATTGAAAATTTCTGCTGTGCTACTTTATTATTGACTCTGTAAATTGAGCAGTTTTTGTTGTAATCTTTGGTGCATATTGTTTACTATTTCTACTGTCACATTAGTAGCTGTTTTGTGTTGTTTTGACTGCTAATATAAGTTTTGCAGACATTTTCAGCAAAGTAATACATGTGCCATATTGTCTTCTGCAGGTATGTTTGTGTTTGTTTAATGTAATAATTTTTGCTGTCATTTTGTGTCCACCTCAGACGCACTTACTTATACTTTGCCCACCAGGTGTCAGTGTGGTGCCTTTTGAAAGTGTTTTTTACTTGGTTTTAATGTAATGTCTTGTTTTAACTTGAATTAAGTGTTTTTTGATAGCTCTTGAATAATAATGTGTATATAATTCAGTCTGTCATTCGTTCATTTTCTGTAATTGCTTATCCTGTTAGGGGTTGCAGGGGAGCTAGAGCCACAGCTGTCATTGGGCGAGAGGCGGGGTGCACCCTGGACCCTGGACATCGCAAGTCTATCACAGGGCTTGTGTATATAATGTGATGTCAGATTGATGTATTTTGACCTGAAGTAGTAAATGTAGTCAGACAGTGCCATTTTGCATTGCTGGGGAAGCAGAGGTTCAGTTATAGGTGTCCAGAAGGCAATTAATGTTCCATACTGTCTTCTGCAAGAGAAAATAAATGCCGGAAAATGATATCTTTGAGTTGCCATCTGTCCATGCCCTGTCAATACATGCTAACATGCTCATAATGATAACACTGATGTAAACTGGTCGCCTATAATGTTTATACCATGTTCACCATCTTAACTTAGCAAGCTAACATTTGCTAAGTAATGAAGAGCAGCAAAATACAGCAGATGATGGTGACTCCCAGTTGATGAGAGTGTCAGTAGTAAGGTTCTGAGCATTAACCAAAGCACAAACTGGAATTTTGAGCTAATGTTGATGCTAGATACAAAGTCAGACCATCATCAAAGTTAGTAGGATTCATCCTTTTGGGACCTACTACATCTGCATAAAATGTCATGGCAATCCATCCAGTAGTTTTTACGATATTTTAGTCTGGACCAACAGACCAACATTGCCATCCTTAAGCCCAGTTCAGACCCATGATTTGTGGTGAGATGAAACTGTTTCACAGTGTTGCAGAGAAAAGTTGAAGCAGTGTGAACTGGCCTGTGTGAGCTCGACTCAAGCCAGCTCATGGTGTCTCCTGCAACTCAGCTGATCAAATCGCTGGCGGCTGGTTTTAGAACATAAAGCACATCACCTGTTTCAACAGCCAATCAGTTGTAAGTCCGCTGTTTGAGTCAAAATGACCACAGACAGCATTATTGCTTGCTGCAGCAGGTGCTCCGTCCCCGCAGAGCTCTCTGTTTCCGTCCTCACAGTGTGCCGGTGTTGGACAGTGGATCGCTGCTGCTGCTCGCTGTATGTCCTTATGTCCTCCACACACATGCACACATTCTCAATGACTGATTAATTGGTGCTGGTTATTCATATTATTGTGGCATATCTATTATGAATAAAATCCATCTAATGCTCATTTTGTCTGTTTTTCACCATTCCATCACCACTACAAATGCAGCTGCAGCTAGTATCTCACTATCACTATCCTCATTCATATTTTAAGAAGCTACAAATTATATTCAGCCACAAAATAAGCCTGAAAAGCTGGAAATCAGAATGGAAGTACAAAGAGTTGTTGCATAGAGATGATACACCATCTTATCTAGTTGCATTGGTGTGAACCAGCAGGTTTTTCAAATGTTGCAGAACGGCACATTGCAAGTACTTGCCTGTTTCAACTCGTCTCATCACGAATCTTTTGGTTTATGACCAAATACCTGCATAACTCACAACATTCCAACATCAACTGTATTTTGATTTAATCAGCAAATGTTAGCATGCTAACACATGAAGCTAAGATGGTGAACATGGTAAACATACATGCTAAACATTAGCATGTTAGCTTTATCATTGTGAGCATTCTGTTGGCATTTTAAGCCCTGCTGACCCTCAGTACAGCCTCACAGAGCCACTTGCATGGCTGTAGACTCTGTAGTCTTGTTCAGATATTGAGTTACAGTAGTTTCCTTTGGCTTTTTTTATGATGTTATAATTTGAGGTTTGTGCTGTGTTTTCATGTCATCTCTTCTACTTCTTTATTTTCTCAACTCTTTAAATCCTCTCTTGAAAAGTTCTATATAAGTAAAGTTTACTTACTCAGTAAATAAGAAGTGGAAAAGGGAATTAAATCATACTCTGAATTGGCAATCTCTTCGATTGCAGGGAATTACAGATAAAACAACCTCTCCTTGTTTGCTTATTCATTAGCATTTAAAATGATCCCTTTAATCACATCAGTTATTTACAGCTCTGACTTTAAACCAGCAGGATGGCACACAGCTTCTTTGTCTTTGAAGCCAAGTTGAAATGAATTAGGGAATATTTCAGTAAAGGTCAGATCAAACGCACCTCTAAACCAAATCTAAAGGTGGTGAGGTGCAAATTAGTAACTGAATCTCTTTAAAGTTGGAATATGTGACTTTTTTTCACATTTAAATAAAGGATGACTAGAATATATTTCATACATTTACAATCTGTGTCTGAAGTTCACAATTTTTTTTTTTTACTAAATCTAATTTTCAACAGTGATTCAGAGTGTGTAACATTGGGCCACAAAGCAGATGGCTGCCAAGCAGCAGACAGCGGCAGACCACTGTTTCAGACCAACAAAAGCCGATAATTATAGATATATAGATATTGGGACAATTCCAGACATGTTTATGTTTTCCTAACCCTCACCAAGTGGATTTTGTACCTACACCTAACCACATATTAACCACAGTGTTGTCACAACATAAAAATGAAAATTTAAACTTAAGAAATGTAAAGTTTCAACATATCTGCTACAGATTTTACATATCCATACCTCATGGTATCAGCAGCAGGGCACTGTTCAAGACCAACAAACAACGAGAGATACTGGGATATTACCAGCTGTGTTCATGGTGACAAAACAAGGTATTTTTAACATGACTAGGAGTAGGGACATTTCCAGCTGTGTTTCAGGGGACAAAACAGGTTATTTTATAATGACGTGTTGGGACATTTCCAGCTGTTTGTTTGCAGGTATTTTTAATGAGACATCTGGGCATTTCAAACCATGTTGGTGGTGTCAAAGCCGGAATTTTTTTAACATGATGTCTGGACATTTCCAGCAAATTCTGTGGCAAAAAACATGTATCTTTAAAGACATTGCTAGAAATTTCCAGCTGTGTTTGTGGCCACAAACCGGGTATTTTTAATGTCACATTTCTAGCCCTGGTTGTGGTGACAAAACCGGGTGTTATTTAACATGATGTCAGGACATTTCCAGCCCTGTTTGTTGGGAAACAACAAGATTTTTCTTAATGACATGTTGGGATATTTCCAGGCCTGTTTGCCGTGACAAGACCAGGTATTTTTAACGAGACCTGTGTTTATGGTAATCAAATGTTTTTAAAGAGACCTCAGGACATTTCAAGTCATGTTTGTAGCAACACAACTAGGTATTTTTAATTGGGACATTTCTAGCCATGTTAATGGAAATCAAATAGGATATTTTTGACAAGACGTTGGGACATTACTAGCCATGATTGTGGCAACAAAATCAGATATTATAAAAAAGATGTTGGAAAATTTCCTGCCGGGTTTCTGGCAACCAAAAGGGGTATTTTCAATGAGATGTCTGGAAATTTCCAGCTTTGTTTGTGGCAACCAAACAGGGTATTTTTAATGTGACATCAGGACATTTCTAGCTGTGTTTTTGACAACATAACCAGGTATTTTTTAACAACACATCACAACATCCTCTAGCCATGTTTGTTTCGACCAGACATTAACCACAGCATTGTCACAACATAAAACTGACATCTGAAATGTGAAAAAAATGTAATGTTTCAACATATCTTTGGTTTTCAGAAACCTACAGTGCCAACATTTATTCTGGCAACTCTGTTGAAAGATATCACTGGGCCAAGAAGCTCACTACATGAAACAACACTATTAAGCATTCAACTGCGGGAGTCTTTTAAAAAGCTGTAAATCCACACAGTTTCCGTCTCTCACCAGCCAGCTATATCTCACTCTGCAGACACACACTTCCTCCACGCTTCAGTACATATTTTCACTCATTCTGTCTCACTTTGTCTCTCCATCTTTGTCTCTCTGCCAGATATCCTCTCCGTCTTATCTCTCCTTCTTTTCCACTCATCTTTCTCACTGTCTCTCCTTGTCTAATTAATTCTCTCATCTTTCCCAGGCTGTGGGTTGATCAATGATCTCTCACTAATTTAGTTGGCACGGAGCATAGTTGGACGCTGCCTTTGGGGGAGTTGGTGGTGGCTACATGTCAGCAGGCGCCCATGTGCAGTGTATAAAATGAAGCGAATATATAGGAGGCTGCATTAACATCTTTGTCGCAGCCTGGAAATGAAGCAGAAATTGAATTTTGAGGCCGACCGCTTCTTATTTCAGAAGGCTGACCTTCAATTCTAATACTAAGTGGAGATGGATGAATATATTATATACTGTGTATACAGAAACAGCCCACACACACACTGCATCCGCTTCTGCAGAGGTTTTTGGAAATTTCTGCACAGCCTCCTGCAGTGCCCAGAGGTCTAATGACCTTGTTATGAGATGATATCCAGGGAGAAATTTCATGCATTTTTGAGATGAACCAAACCATGACAGTAAATTTGTGCACTTTCACACCTGGATGGTGCCTCTGCCCATCGGCTCCATCTCCTCCTCTACCTCTGATTCCAATTCAGCTCCACTAATCCATGATGGAGGCACAGCAGGGTCTCCAGAAATCAGTGGCTGGGTCAGATATTTCCTATCCACAAGGGATTATCTGAGTCCGCCATGAGGGAGAAAAAAAAATAAAAATACTCCATATCTAGTGTTAACAGGCCCCAAAAAAGCAGGCGGGAGATCAAGTTTTTCCTCACTGTTGAGGTTTATTAATCACAGTTAAGGGGATAAGCTAATTTTGCAGGAAAAGCGTTAAATTCAGAGAGTTTACCTTGACAATCAGCTTCACTATAAAGCTTTACATCAGACCATCAGCTGAGAGAAGAAGCCTGTGCGAGATAAATCATCTGAGAGTTTGAGTATCACAGATTTAATTAGGTTGTGAAAAGTGTTGTGGAAGTATCGATGCTGGCATGATTGTTCACAGCGTGAAGCTTTCGAAAAAAATGGGACAGAAGAAGTCTGGGAAGAGTTTTCTGCGCAATTCTCTTAGCGGACCACATGGTAGAAGCTTTCATGCCATCTGTGCTTCAGTTTCATCATCTTTAGTGGAAATTTAACAGGGCTTATCACAGGAGCTCAGAAAGCTCAGAAAGAGGACATTATGGTATCTGACAGTATAAGGGCTGCAGTGAGTAAAGTCTAAGCAGCAGTTTGTTGCCAAGTAATACACTAGTATAAATGGAGGTTTTTATAAAACACTGCAGGTTTGAAGCCATGTGTTCATTTTCAGGATCAAAACATTAAATTATTGGATATTTTTTAAAATAAATACACACTTTAAAACATTTAAACATACAAACAGTTACTGCTCATGTTTTCATATTTCTCAGTATAATTAATTCTTCAGCTTGAATTTGTAATAAAAAATATGCAGTGAAATTATTGACTGGAATAATTACAAAGTAGCAAAAACATGGAGAATTTGAAAATAAGCACATGAATAAAGGCATAAAACCAAAACAAACATCAAAAAACAACAAAAAAGAAACCTCTAACTAAAAATGATTTTTAGAAAAATTAGTTAGTGAGTAGTGAAATCAAAGACTGGACCCAAATGCACAAAATCCAAAACATGAGGCAGCGATTCAAAACAAGGAGGTGACAAGTTCTGCATTCAGGTTTCAGAATACAGAGGCTACATGGCAAAAGTACAAAGCACAACTTTGACAAAATGGCCAGAAGTGGATGAAAAGGGGGCTGCTTTATGGACAAAGAGGCTGATGAGGGAATGAGATGTAGGTGGGGAGGTGAGCGGGCAACTGCAGGGCTGATGAAAGGAGTGGGAACAGGCATATGGACGAGTGAGGCAGTCAGGAAATGGGTAAAGAAGGGAAATCCGAGGGCATCTGGTGGATGGATGGAAAATTGCAATGAAGGGGCCTGAGAATAGGGAATGTATATGGCAAGGAAGGTCAGACTGTAATAGAAATTAATGTAAAACTGAAGTAAAGTAAAAGTCCAGATGTGGTCTCGAAAAATTCTCTCCACACTACGAGATTTTGAATGTCTTATTTAATTTTTTTCTTATTGACCTAAAGATACCGAATGTAAAAAAAACCTGTAATAAAACTGCAGCTTGAGTTAAAAGATCCCTTGTTTTTTAAAGATATGAATACACATGACCACAGTGTCTCAGTAATAGCTATGACTCTGTAGCCCACTGCGGAAACAAACACAGCCTAGGAACAGTGCTGCACTGTGCACACAAAACAATATTTTACTGGGAAGCCTTGAGTCCTGGCATTCATGTTGATGCCACTTGATGCGCTCCACCTACTCAAACAGCATTTTAGACCAAGCCCAGCCCCTCATGGCCACGACACTCCATGATGGCAGTGGCTCCCCATGCAGGACAATGCGCCATGTCGTGACAAAGAGCTCAACGCATCAACCTGACCTCCAGAGTCCCCATATCGCAATCTGATCGAACATCTGTGGGCATACTGGTTACCCACCTCACAGGATTCTAAGGATCCAGTGCCAACACCACCTCATGATAACCCTCAGAGGTCCTGTGTCCATGCCTTGACAGGTCAGAGGCCCCATTGTAGATACAGGGCATCTCTGGGGTACCAGCACGCCCCACAGATGCTTGATCAAATTGGAACCTGGGGAATTTTGAGGTCAGGTTGATACATTGTCACGCATTGTCCTGGGGAGCACTGCCAGAGAGTTGTTGCCATGAGGGGAGGTACTTGGTCTGTAGTGGTGTTTGGATGGGCGGTGCATGTCAAGAGGCATCTCACATAAATGCCAAGACCAAAGTTCTCTGAAAATTCCTGTGCAGCATCATCCAAGTGTCTTAAATCCATTTGCTGGCTCATGGAAATCTAAACACGACTGTATTTGCTCAAGTATTGCTAAACAAAGCATTTTCTGATTATCCTCCTGTTAAGGAACTTATATTTGAGTGAACTATTCCTTCATCTTTTTTTTTTTTTGCTAAAATAAAAATAACAGTATAGGAATTTAAAAAGGTGACAGGAGGCATCAAGTTATTACAGTATTATTAGGTATCTGCAGCCTCGCAGGTGTGTGTGTGTGTGTGTGTGTGTGTGTGTGTGTGTGTGTTCTCCTCTGCAGTACCCCACCTCTTTTCTCCACCAAGTTACATAACCAGGATTAGCTCATTGCTCCATCCTGCATGTTATTGTTTGCTATGCTTTAATCCTTTTCTGCAAATGAACGCTCAGCCTCTGATAGCCACATCTGGTACATGTTTTTTGGCAATTAGGCCTGGAGGGGAACACGGCGTTCCTTTTGTGCCCTCTGAGGGCCCTCCCCCCAACTACATGTGTTTGCAATCTCCCTCTTCCTGAATTTGGTCGTCACTGACATTCCCCCGCTGTGTTTGTTTGGGGAAAACGCCCTGCGTACAGGCCTGTCCCTCTGCAGAGCTGAGACTGAAAAGCCCTGAACGCCATGCTGATTACCTCCGGCTGGAGCTCAACCCAGGAAAAAAAAACTCTGCTGCTCACAGTGTCTCATCTGAGCAGATCTGCTCAACAAGTAAATATTGTGACATTAATCGTGTGGATGATCATTCCCACAGCAGAGCCGGGCAGCTGAATGCCTTTTTTGCAGCTGAGCATGTCTCTTTATCTGCGAGCAGATCATTTACTGTCTGCTGCTGCTAAATATTCATCCAATGTCTGGAAACAGGTGCAATCAGGACTGGGCTGCTGATCAGTTCTGTACATGAGATGAATTTCTTGTTGTTGTTGTTTTGTTTGTTTTGTCTCTTTTTTTCCAGCAGAGACATTTTCCAGGTATGAAAGCCCATTTATGCCACTTTATGCCACTAAGAAAAAAGAGAGAAAAAGTGTTTTATTTTGCATAATTTATGCAGTGATATAAAAAGTTATACATTCGACTTATCAGATATCCTAGTCGGGATAGCACTGCTTTTGAATTTATTTATTTGACATGTACAATGCAGTTAAACATAGTTTCAGAGCATTAAACTGATCCGCTGCACAGAGAGATAAGAGCTATGGCTAATGTTTTCTAGTTGGGCTTTTACATGTGCAGTGTAAATAAAATATACAATTTTCAGTATCATAAAACCACAATACACTACAAATTAGGGAAGTCAACAACTAGGCTAACCATTAATTGGCTATCCACCAAGAATATTTTTGACCAGTTACATTCTATAGGTACATTTTGCTACTCTTCAGTTTAGGGAGCTAGTTACTGTAGCTAGCAGCACCACTCACTCAGTAATAACCGTTAACACTGTCCTGACCCAACAGCATTGCTGTGGAAACATTGTGCCCACCAGCCGGTCTCCCCACAGGTCAACTCAGTGAGGATAGCATTGTTAACTATGTTATTAGCTGTTTACACAGTGTCAGAATGGTTGGTGATGCCAGCACAGTTAACAAAGCTAAAGGGGTTTTGTGGCTAAAAATAGAGAGCTTCAGGGCTTATGTTTTTCTGTAGGCCGACACAGAAATTAGCATCGCACTATTGCAGAAAATAAGCTCTGTGGCAAACAAACGTTTCTGAAACTTACAGGTTTTGTTCAGCCAGAAAATCTTCAAAAGTAAACACCCCTTTCATGATTATTGAAGCCTTATTGCAATCGTCTGAAGTAAAAAGCTAACTTTAGGCTATAAACAAACCACATGACTTTACGTCACCACCATAACAAGACTGTAAAGCTGTGATTGGTTAGGGTATTTACTGACATATTTTATGCTGAAGAGCAAAATGTGAGAGTCTCTCAAGCTTGTATTAACCACAGGCCTTAATTCAGGCATCTAATCAAAAACCTATTCAAAAACCCACTGACTTGAAATGTTCACTCATTTCTGGGTTGTAGGACTCATGCTTGGGCTAGAGTTCTCAATTTCAACCCGAGCCCGTGCCCAACCCGAATAAGCCTGATGGGTCGGGTCAGTTTGGGCCGACTAAGTTAATTGGGGCGGGCTGAGTCGGTCTCGCACAGTGGAGAGGGAGACAGGGTGTGACAGCAGCACTAACACACAATGCTGCTGTCCATGGTTCTCACTTCTGAGCAGCCCGTGAGGAAGAAAATATGCATGTCTGTTAAGATTATTCCAAATCCATTCATTATTCAATGTTATGTTGTTGATGTTTGAAGGTTATAGTTACCGTTTTTAATAAAGTGTTCGAGTTGAAGTTGAAGTATCGTCTGCTGTGTGTGTGTAAGGGGGATGATAATAGGGCTATAATAATTAAGCAAGAAGAATATGCGAATTATAAAAATAAAGAATGCTGAATTCCGTTCTGACGAACAAAAATAATAATAGTAAAACAAGATATGCTGCTGTGAAGTGTGAGCAAAATTCAGTCAGTCAGTCAGCGTTCAGGTGCAGGAAAAGTGTTGAGAGCGGCTGTGGCTCATTAAATGCAGCGGCGCAGCACTACATGATGCGCAATGGTTGCTCTCCCTCACGCTGACGTTGAAGCCTGTCTGTCTGGTAATATTATTTGGGACATGAATGATTGGTTGACTTTAAGTGATTAAAGATACTGTATTTGAGCCAGGGAAGCCAGACTGCTGAGGCGCACAGGGGGAGCATAATTTTTTCCCCCTTCCATTTAAAAAAAACCCCTCAGGTTCACTCGGGCTCGGACCCAGTGATGTATGTGATGATGTCGGGCCGGGCCGGTTTCGGGCTTCAAGTCCCTCGGGTCATTTCAGTTTCGGGTTGAATTTTTGGGCCCGTTGAGAACTCTATCTTGGGCTATTCTATAAAGCCACTGACTGTATAAAGATGGACAATATAACAGCTTCTCAAAAGTGAAGCCAAAACATCTTGATCGCCCCCTGGTGGCTGGCTGCAGTATAGGTCATAAAGCCTGCCCTCTCCATGTTAGTGGATGGGACATGAGCCAAACTGAAATCTCAAGGTACACATCAGATACATTTTTCCCAAAGATGACGTCTGTTATTTCGGGTAGTTATCATGCTGCTGTGCATTCAAGTGTTTGTTTTACTGATACGTTTTGTTTTAGTTAGTTATTTAATGCTATAAAACAATGATTTTACATTTAACATGACTGACAACTGTGTGAGCCAATCAGTGGGCTTACATTCAGTGGTGCTGCTCGCGATTAATTGGATTGGTGTATGGGCAGGAAACTTGAGACTGCGGAGATCACTACTGCGCAGACTGGCTTCGAATGACATCACCAGAGCATGATGGCAGTGACCGTATCCGGGATATTTTAGCTTCACTTCTGTATTGCTATTCTCTATGCTATTCTTCCTGGGATTGTGCCCCCCAAACCAGGTCTTTGTAAGCCAAAGCATTTTCTCTCTTTAATCAAAACCAAGTGTTTTTGTGCCTAAGTCTAACTGTGTTAACCACTGTGTTGTGAAACATAAAGTTCCAATGTATCCACCACATAATAACGTGCAAAGTAACATATCTGTGATTTGTACAATGCCAACATGTTCTACAGCAAACGATGGTTGATTGCTTGCAAGTTGCACTGGTGCTGATGGTTGATTGTTGTCTATTTAGACAGCTATTTTCCACATAACTGGTGGTTCAATGACATTTTGATGCTGATGTGTCAACATTTATCAGGTTCAACAGGATATCCTGCACATATTCTTTGGCATAAACTCTACAAAAGCAGTTAAAAAGCAAAATAATATTCAAACTTGATTTCCTTGATCACATTTCATCCTCTCACTTGTACCTATAGCTATATGCCCACATTTGAAGGTGAAAATGTAATATTTATACTTAAAGGGACTTTGTGTAACATTTTCAGTTGTTTATTGGCAAAAATTGATGTCTGCATTCATAAATATGTCATCACTGGTGTACTATTACCTCCACCAATAATCTGACTTAATCTTGTAAAAGGAGAATTTCGGATTTGTTTGTACATTGTGCGGGTAAGTCGTCTGTGGGGTTCCATTACGTTTCGCCATCTTGAGAATACTCCCGCCAGCAAGGGACATACAGCACCGCCTTCGGCGTTTTCGTTGAGAGCCAGGCCAGCACTGCGTAACTGAGGAGCCGAAGGAGAGGAGCAAGAGGCGCTTTGCTACTACCCTGGCAAATTTGAAACAAAGTCCCACTCTTTGAGCATAATGCAGGATCATGCATATGCAGCATCATGGGAGACGGAATCCTTGTCGCCAAGAAAGTGCAAAAGGGAATAGAAAAGGCAGCGTGACCGGCGAATTAAAAAAAACGAAGGCCCACATCGGGGTAGCCTTTCCCAGGTAGAGAGAGCTGCTGAGGGAGAATGGTAATGCAATCACAGGCGAGCGCCGCTGTTGGCTGTTAGCCGCTGTTAGCAGCCAGTCGCTAACAGCCTCATCCCTCTCCTCGCATCACTGCGCCGCTGTTAGCTGTTAGCCGCTGTTAGCCGCTGTTAGTGGCCAGTCGCTAACAGCCTCATCCCTCTCCTCGCATCACTGCGCCGCTGTTAGCTGTTAGCCGCTGTTAGCGCTGGCCTGTGATTGTATTACCTTTCTCCTTCAGCAGCTCTCTCCACCTGGGAAAGGCAACCCCAATGCTGACCCTTGTTTTTTTAATTCGCCGGTCACGCTGCCTTTTTGATTCCCTTTTGCACTTTCTTGGCGACGAGGATTTGGTCTCCCGTGATGCTGCATAATACATGATCCTGCATTATGCTCAAAGAGTGGGACTTTGTTATGCGGCAGTAGTGCCGCTGGCCACTAACAGCTGTTAGCGGCGCAGTAATGCAAGGAGAGGGATGAGGTGTGTGAGGTTGAGACACTTGTCAGTTGTCAAAGGACAAGACGTGATCGGTTTGTTTCAATTTACATCCGCCCCAACAGTCCTACGTTGTAAACACAGCCAGCATGGTGAGGAGGGGGTTTGTCAACTCGCGTCGCGTGTGTCTGTGTAGGAGCCTGAATGAATACTCCATGAAGTATCGGATGACATGGTTTCATCAGTGTTATCATAGCTTTTTGGTACACAGTGGCTGCAGTTGTTGCAATACGTGTTTGAAACAGTGAGGCGCTAGAGTGCGCCATCTGTTTGAATGCAATATATGATTTCGGCGTTAGATGGGAGAAATTCCTACACACTGTGGCTTTAAGGTTGTGTAAAATATTTAGACGTCTAGCTTACATATCTAACTGTTAATGTATGTAATATATACAGTAATCAATACATTATTACTAATTTAACAACAATATGCTGAGATTTATAGTACGTAGCAGGTTCTGCAGTATCTCCTGTACAGGTCTACTGAAGTGATTAAAAAGTGAACCCCTTTAAATATGCAGCAGCGTTTGTGCAAATGAGATGCCGCTGCAGGAAGAGCAGCTTGTTTACTTCCACCTACTTCCCCAGATTAGTGCCAGTCCACACAGAGACACATCACTCTGGAGAATTGATTTTGAAGTCATTGGACTTTGAATGTGTATTTCAATGTGTGACTCGTAGCGCTCCGATGGAGCAAAGTCATGCTGCCACACCAACCTCGTCTCCTAAAATTACGTTTGTATTCCACTATTTGCTTCGCCGAATATGTTTTGAAGGAAACATACTGCTACCTGGAGATGGTTCACTTCCATTTCAGAAAGTGCTAAAAAGCCATGACCAGTTTTTTGTGTCCCCAGCTCCACATGTGGCTGAGTATCGTCTCTGTTTAATACTGAGCAAGTTAGTACGTCCTGTGCAGTGAAATGTCCCTTTATGTTGCAAATGCAGACACTTCAATCTTAAAGCGTCAGGACCAGAGGCCTGTGCTATGAAGTAGGATTTGGGGTTAGCGAGGTAACTTCAGGGTTAACTCAGAGTTTTCAGCATAGACTGTACAAAAGACTGTACCCACAAATACAACATGCTAATGTTATAGGCACAAGTCTATGGCATTTTACAGTAGAGAAATTAGCCTAGCCGCTAGCTGACATTTTCTCTACTCATATAAAGCCAGGGACAACAGCAACATTTAACAAAGGTAACATTACAGATTCACTCCATTACAACTCACAAAGCTCACCGACAAAACAAACAAATACAACATGCTAACATTATTAGCACTGTGGTATTTTACACTGTATAATAATAATATTCTACACTATATAAATTAGCCTAGCAACTGGTGAAGATTTCCTCTGCTCATATGAACCAGGATAAATCACACACAAGACTTAAAATGCTATTTTGTGGGGGCTTTATTGTCTTCGCATTTTATTGTTTCTTATCTGTGAAATAAAAGTAAATAAAAGTTTTGTTCCCACTGAGGGAAATAATTTTCAGCTTACAAAAATAGACAGGAGGTCTACATTGCCGCGAGCTGTAGTTACATTTAGGTGCACATCAGGTACACCGTAGGGTACACTGTAGGATCTATGTTGACGCAAAGCCTACGCCGTAGGTATGGATGGCGTTGATTCGACATAGAAGTATAAATCCTGTTTACCCACTTCTGAACACCTTCAGAGTATCAGATCACAACCTGACAACCCCCCAACCTCTGACCAAACAGATCAGTGAAGGAAAAAAAAAAAAAGTTTATATTTATAAGGTCAATAGAATCATTTTATCGTTTCAGGCTTTCCATTTCCACTCTGGTATAAAACAGAGCTTCTAAAAGAAAAGTTGTTTACAACACTACAAACATAATAATGTTTTCCGCTGCATTTTAACTATGAAAAGTTTATTTTATCCCCGCAGTGATATCTGACAGTGTGGCTGATAATACACTCTGATTCATCTCTGCAGCTCAGAATAACATGAGACACCTGTGTGATGAGAACTAGAAATAGAAATGAAAGGTTATTCTTGTATTAGAAAAATAATTCACACACTGTTAATTGGCTCCTGTGATTATGAATGCAACATCTCGGGTTATCAGGTATCTTTTGTAGGGTTATAATCTATTGGTCACATTTCTGATATATTTGACTTTTTGCTATCCCATAAAAAGAACATTCCCACAGATAATTATTATCAACGTTTCATTGGATGTTTTCATCATATGAGCCTGCTTCATTCATGGTTCTGATAATGGCGCTTGTAATTAACATCACCCGCCTTTTTCACATTTTCTTGGCAGGACAGGAAAAGCCAGAGTTGGCTCAACTAGTTGACAACCAGCTTCGTGATACTGGTTATCCAGACATTCAGTGTTAGGGTTAGTCAAGCCAGATAACCCGGCTCCGAAAACCAGGCCTCAGCTTCTTCTTCAACCCCCCAGGAGTGCTAGCCAATAAGACATCAGGGAGATTAACAATCAGACAGACACAATCAAGAAAAGAAGACCCCTAAACCAAAGCATCTTTGGTCCTTCAAGATCCCAAGAGCCAGCCAGCAATCCAAAGACCAATTTACACCCTGTTGTGTAGTGTTCGTACCACTTAGATCAATATCCCCTGACCACTAGCCATCATAACTCAAGAGCCAGTTACCCACAGAGACGAGCTGGCACTGACTTTAATCCCACTGTGAACTCTGATTTTCACTAAGATGTAGGGGTGGGTGATATACTGAATATACTCCATGCATCATGGCTTGTTCCATGTGCAATATATAAAATGACTATATCGCTGACATTGAGTTGTTTGGTGTTTCAGTGTTTTAGTCCTTTCACGCTCCCCTGGCTCTCCCCCGAACATACAGTACAGGCCAAAAGTTTGGACACACCTTCTCATTCAATGCGTTTTCTTTATTTTCATGACTATTTACATTGTAGATTCTCACTGAAGGCATCAAAACTATGAATGAACACATGTGGAGTTATGTACTTAACAAAAAAAGGTGAAATAACTGAAAACATGTTTTATATTCTAGTTTCTTCAAAATAGCCACCCTTTGCTCTGATTACTGCTTTGCACACTCTTGGCATTCTCTCGATGAGCTTCAAGAGGTAGTCACCTGAAATGGTTTCCACTTCACAGGTGTGCCTTATCAGGGTTAATTAGTGGAATTTCTTGGGGTTGGGACCATCAGTTGTGTTGTGCAGAAGTCAGGTTAATACACAGCCGACAGCCCTATTGGACAACTGTTAAAATTCATATTATGGCAAGAACCAATCAGCTAACTAAAGAAAAACCAGTGGCCATCATTACTTTAAGAAATGAAGGTCAGTCAGTCCGGAAAATTGCAAAAACTTTAAATGTGTCCCCAAGTGGAGTCGCAAAAACCATCAAGCGCTACAACGAAACTGGCACACATGAGGACCGACCCAGGAAAGGAAGACCAAGAGTCACCTCTGCTTCTGAGGATAAGTTCATCCGAGTCACCAGCCTCAGAAATCGCAAGTTAACAGCAGCTCAGATCAGAGACCAGATGAATGCCACACAGAGTTCTAGCAGCAGACCCATCTCTAGAACAACTGTTAAGAGGAGACTGCGCCAATCAGGCCTTCATGGTCAAATAGCTGCTAGGAAACCACTGCTAAGGAGAGGCAACAAGCAGAAGAGATTTGTTTGGGCCAAGAAACACAAGGAATGGACATTAGACCAGTGGAAATCTGTGCTTTGGTCTGATGAGTCCAAATTTGAGATCTCTGGTTCCAACCGCCGTGTCTTTGTGAGACGCAGAAAAGGTGAACGGATGGATTCCACATGCCTGGTTCCCACTGTGAAGCATGGAGGAGGAGGTGTGATGGTGTGGGGGTGTTTTGCTGGTGACACTGTTGGGGATTTATTCAAAAGTGAAGGCACACTGAACCAGCATGGCTACCACAGCATCCTGCAGCGACATGCCATCCCATCCGGTTTGCGTTTAGTATTTTTCAACAGGACAATGACCCCAAACACACCTCCAGGCTGTGTAAGGGCTATTTGACCAAGAAGGAGAGTGATGGAGTGCTGCGGCAGATGACCTGACCTCCACAGTCACCGGACCTGAACCCAATCGAGATGGTTTGGGGTGAGCTGGACCGCAGAGTGAAGGCAAAGGGGCCAACAAGTGCTAAACACCTCTGGGAACTCCTTCAAGACTGTTGGAAAACCATTTCAGGTGACTACCTCTTGAAGCTCATGGAGAGAATGCCAAGAGTGTGCAAAGCAGTAATCAGAGCAAAGGGTGGCTATTTTGAAGAAACTAGAATATAAAACATGTTTTCAGTTATTTCACCTTTTTTTGTTAAGTACATAACTCCACATGTGTTCATTCATAGTTTTGATCCCTTCAGTGAGAATTTACAATGTAAATAGTCATGAAAATAAAGAAAACACATTGAATGAGAAGGTGTGTCCAAACTTTTGGCCTGTACTGTACACACACATAAAGAAAGACTCACAAGCATAATTTGCCACACACACACTCCTCCGCCCATCGAGATCACTTTCTCCTGAGTGACAGTGTGTGAGCAGGAAGAAGCATGTTTCTTATCTACAGGGCTCCAAACCGCTAATATTACTTTTTAGTCACATTTTGCTACCATGGAGCACCACAGTGACTTGCAAACTTTATTAAAATATGCACTGGAGAGCTATTGGTTGGTTTCCATCTTACAGTAAAAATATTCTCACATTTAACAGCACAGCGGTAACAGGTTGACTTCATGAGAATAACAATAGTGTGAGCAGGACACCTGTGTTTTTGCATTTGCAGGATGGAGATGCCATGACTATTAAGTCACAATTTGTGACCATGGAGCACCAGTGCAACTTGCAAATACATTTAATATATGAAATGGAGAGCTGTTAGTTTGTTTACAGCTCAGAATGATTAAATCCTCACATTTAAAGCCGCAGCAGAAACAGTTTAACTTTCTGCTAACTGCTAACAACTGTTGACTTGAAGTTTCTAGTTCACAGCAAAAACATGAACACTTATGTCCAGAGATGAGCTGGGTGTTTCAAAATAAAAGCACCAGTGGTTCCACTTTGATTTATTTAATTTTAACAAGAGTTTATTTAACTTTGCCATAACAGTATTTTATTTTTATTTTTAATTATTATTACTATTATTATCTTTAATTATCTTTAGCAGTAGCTACTTTATTTAACTTTATTGTAACTGTAGTTCACTTAATAATTTTGTTTATTACTAGTCTGCAGTACTGATGAGGAGATTTCAAAATATCAGTAGCCTATTTATATTGTATATCACCTGACATAGCCTGAAGATATGGTGATGCTATTTTTAAGCCATATTGCCCAGCCTTACTAAAATCTAGTTTGGATCTTGTCTAAGTACTTTTTTTATATTATGTATGTGTGTGTGTGTGTGTGTGTGTGTGTGTGTGTGTGTGTAATATGTGTTTGCCTCAGATAAAAACTTTTTATTGTTTTTTTAAAGACTTAACATGTCAGTACAAACAGTCTCATGCACGGCTGAAAAGCATCCCCGAAGCATTCAGGCACGCTCAGTGCACACTGTTTGTAGGCGGAAGTGTATTTCATTTGTTCTCAAAATTCTCCTCAGCAGAAAGTACACACCCAACAGAAAGTATGAGCAGAGCTCAAACTGACGCACTTGCCCAGCTGGTTATTCATCCATGCTTAAGACTGTTTATGCTGAGGTGTTGTGAATATTACAGTTTTAGGGAAAAGGCACGTGTTTGGGAAGTACTGAACTTATGACTGGATAAATGAGACTTGGATTATACTGCACCAGTTGGGCTAGAGTTTGTAAACTGGTGTTTTGATATAGCTTTTCAGTTGGTAAATGTGTTTCTCTCAAAAATGTATTTGGCATACCAATCTAGTATCAGCAAAATGTTATATCTGGGGTGCCCAAGTAACTCACCTGGTGAGTGTGCATCCATGTACTAAGGGCTGAGTCCTTAGCAGCAACCCAGGGTTTGATTCTGACCCACGGCCCTTTCCTGCATGTTGTCCCCCTACCCTCTCAATCCTAAACTGTACTATCACATTAAGGCAATAAAAGCCCCCTAAAAAATATATTTAGAAAAATTTCTAAGAGCCTCTAATGTAACAACACAATCACCAGAAAAATGTTGGCACTGTACATTTCTGCAAACCACAGATACGTTACAATTGTACATTATTATGTAGTGGATATATTGAAACGTTATGTTTAAACAACACTATGGTGAACCTTTGGTCATGTTTAGGTACAAAAACGACTTGGTCATGGTTAGGAAAAGATGTTTGAGCTTAAACAACAGTTTTCGTGGTTGCTGGGTTAAGAAAACATTACTTTTCGTGGCACTATCCCGGCAGGAAACGCAGTGATGTCTTTGTGAAAAAACAACCAATTGGTATGGCAGTATCCCGGCTGAAAACATAGCATTGTCTTGGTAAAAAACAACCACTTTTTATGGCACTATCCTGGCTGAAAACACTGCCAGGGGCCACTAAAAAACACCCACGTTTGGTGCCTAAAAAGCCACTGAAAATGCAGCGATGTCTCACTAAAGAAATAACCATTTTTTTTGTTTGTCGTCTCAGTGGTCTTAAGTGGTCTGCAGCTTGGCAGGCATTCCCAGGTAGATGTCACACCATCCACCATCCCCTCCTCCTCCACATGTCAAAGTCAGCTCATACGTCACTTTATAATATTTAAAGAGTTTCTGGTTCGCAGAAACTTACAATGTCAACATTCTCTTTTAGTGACTGAGTTTGATATAAACCCTGCTCCATTAAATCCTCCTTTCCTCTGAGTAGCTTCTTTCACTTCCTGTAAAAACCTGGCCTATTCTCTCAGGGTTCACTGCCGCTGGCCGCTCCACAAGTCCCAAGGCCTGCATGGTGCACTTTATAAACACAGGTCATTTGTCAAGTGAAAGACATTAAAGAGTAAAAGCCCCAGGTATTAAGACCACAGAGCATGAGCTGATCTATCTAGCGTCACTTCGGCAGTGGGGAAATGCTGAGCCTGCAGCCTCGGCTGTGTGATGGACCTGTTTTACAGCTAACAAGTGGACACGCCGAACTTTGCGGCTTCTGCTTCCCTCTGGGCTCACAGCCATTACAGTACATGACGCCTGGAGACCTTACACCATATTCCTTTTCACAGTACACTGACTCAATATCCAGCAAGCCCATGCTCCGATTTTTGTTTGTGTCGCAGAGGACGGGCCGACAAGATTTTTCAGTGTTGTTGTTCTGATGCTCTCTGGTGTATCTGAGAGGGGCTAAGAGGGCACCGCTCCTCAGGCTAAGAGCTGCATGATAGTGTGAATTATCCCAACGATGTGGGGGGACAAAAGAAAAAGATGCACCCTTGACATTTAACGTGTGGAAGTCATGAGCAGC
The DNA here is from genome assembly GCF_041903045.1 of Epinephelus lanceolatus. Lineage (NCBI taxonomy): Eukaryota > Metazoa > Chordata > Actinopteri > Perciformes > Serranidae > Epinephelus > Epinephelus lanceolatus. The sequence goes on along the minus strand of NC_135753.1, from coordinate 8,853,113 downwards.
CGTGCATCACCGCTTTTTGAATTTGACCTTCTCAGTAAACACTTGTGAATGTTTTGAAAATAATGATGGTCTGAAGCAAGATGTGGTTTTTGATTCCTCATTTTAATCTAATGTCAAGACAGTGACCTCATCCAAAGGAGAGGACATCTGATGAAACTTAACACCAACTTGACTCTATTCACACTGCTGCAATTCTTTTAAAATGTTGTATCACACTTGATTTTATGATTTATGGTTTTACAATTCTATGATTTTTTTTATGATTTTTATGATGTTATGAATTTATGATTTTTTTAATTTTATTTATGTTGCATGCAATTCACAAAAACAACTCACAACCAGACAAAACTGAAATATTATGGCAATGGTGGGGAGACAGGTTCATCTTGGAAACAGTAGGATGGGGGTCATTAATGTTTGGAGAATATTTTTTATTTATCTTAATGACATTAGTGTAGTGCATACTTCATGCTACACTATATGGCCAGTAGGGGTCTAAATTACTAGTTTCATCACAATATGGTATTATATCAGTTCTTTGGACAATAAATATTTCCTGATACCACAAAGTCTGCAGCGATATGATGTGATTCAGGGGCCTAGATATCGATATCATCTGCCCATTTAAGACAATCCGTTACAGAAGCGCCCACCTCTTTCATTTTTGCTTTTGGCCAGAAAAAAATAAGAACAACACATAAATAATGTAAGTAAATGGTTGACAAAAGTTTACAATTTCTCTCAGTAATAACTGTCAAGGTTCACAGACAGTCATGTTCTTTGCTAGTCACCCTTATTAGCTTAAGCACATTTACATTGCATAAATTAGTCACTGCATCTCCTGACAGAACAGCAGGGCTGGATTTCAGAGAAGTTAGCGGAGTGAGATTCCCAACCAGGCATATACATACTGTAGTGTTTTATCTCATAACAGCACTGTTTTCATGATATGCACTTTATCTGATGACTTGTATTTTCTCTAAAATCCCAAATATTTCCACACTGCTGATTTAATCCCAAGTAAATAATATTATCTTCATCCTCTTTTTTGGCCACTTGCCAATATCTGCCTGCTGCTGTTTGGCCATGACACAGAATTTCAAAATAAAGGTGTATCCTATAGATGATGATGTTTTCACTTTGCATCAGTGATATTGGATCTTTGGTCATTACTGCCCTAAAGGCCAGAAGTATGCGAACACCCTGTCTGTATACTCTTGTTATTTTTATTTTCAATGGTTTGGCCCTTTAAGTTCCAATGAAAGTAAATCATGCTAAACCCCAGTAATAACATCCCTGGATATATATGTGTGTATTTTCAACCCAAGCATCAGAATAAATGATGGTATTGTACTTTTCTGTTTGTAGGTTATCATGTTGCAGACGTGGATTCTTCACGTTTCTTTACATTTGGACAATGCTGAATTTAACATGTGGTTAAGGAACAAAAACAAAAGATCATGTCTTGACTTAAAACACCTGTTTTCACAGCTGGAAACAAACAGTTTTGGTGCCAATATTTTCTTATGGCAACTGGGCTGGTGTTTTTGGTCTTGGGCTTTTCAAGTTTTTTCTTGGCAAAGCCTCTTAGCTCAAATTTAGGGGACTCTTAACGCTATAGCACACATTGAAAGTATACTATGTAGGAAGTGTCTGTTTGCGTTTTTTTTCTACACTGTGTCTGGGATTTTAATAGTTTCCTCTTGGATGCGAGCTGCTTATGGTCTAGTACCTGGTTGTTACTTTTATAAAAAGTCCTGACCTCACCTGCCCGCTGTGCCCAGGAACGTCCCAAACTAAGAAGAAAATAAGGAAGTACAGGCAGAGGGCTGAGTCTCTGCAGATGAATACACCACCACCGACTTCTAGTATGTCGTAAGTGATGATTGAGAGGAATTACTTTTCTATATCAGTTTATATTGTTTTGTTTTTTGTTTTCTTTAGGAAAATCCTGCATAGCATATACAACTGTGTGCTTTGTAGCATCAGTTTGTATTTGTCTGTTTCCTGTTTCAGCATGACAATGTCCCAGTGCACAAATCCAGCTCCACAAAGAAATGGTTTTCCCACATCCAGCACCTTTGAGATGAAGTGGAACACTGACTTCCCGGCCTTATCACCCAATATCAGTGCTGGACCGCACCATTGGAGCAAATCCCTGCAGCCAGGGTCCAACATCTGGAGGAAAGCCAGAAAGCAGAAGAGTGAAGGCTGTTATAGCAGCTGATGAGTTCCCTTGGTTTTAAGATCTCACTCTAAATAATCCCATATGCTTGTAAAATCCTGGTGTCCACATACTTTTGTTCATGTACTGTATCAAATAGAATCACTCATCACTTTGGAGCTCCTGTGTAATAGTAGTCAGCGTTGTGTAAAAGCAATAACACAGTCAAGGTTATGTTTCAGTGGCTGCTGCCTGATCTACATTTCCTCCAGCTGCAGCTCACTGCTGCCAGTAACCACAGCGCAGCGTGACCTTGACAGTGCTATTGCTTAATTGAGTGCATACACCTGAGCGTGTGTGTGTGTGTTCAGTAGAGATCAAACCCCCAAACATGCCGATGTTTGAGCCACATAGGACCACCTCTGTGCTGAAAAATGACCACTCACACATGCATGTTTTTGTACAAATGCTGCACTCTTTTCCTTGTGTTTTACATGCTCCACCACACAAACGGTCTATTAACAATATATGAAAAAACTGCAGTTAGGATAGACTGTCTGAAGCATTGGCATGTAGTCTCGAGAGGACGACAGCATCTGTTGGCCTCACAGAGTTGCTTTTTGTTACTGCGTCAGGTGACTGATGGGCTGAACTGCCAAACAGTCAGTGTGGTCTACTGAGTGCCCTCCTACCTCTCAGTCCAGAGTGGCCAGCCGCAGCCGGCCCCTAATTGGACGTCTGGATGACAGAAGGGATCCTTCAAAGAAGCATCCATCATGTCCTTCAGACTGTCAGGACACGGGCTGGGTGTTTGCCTTCGGCTGAAGTGAGGAGCTGATAATGCAGACGCAGAGACGTTCACATTCTGACAGTACAGATGTTATACTGAAACACACACACTGATTGACTGATTGACTTATAAATGACACTTTAACTTATAAACACAGACATATAAACACCTCTATCTCAAAATTCAGCAACATTTTATAGTAAAATCAATCCATGTCAATAATAATAACAATAATAATAATAATAATAACATTGGAATTTAGTGTATCAATTCACAGTAAATAAAGTAAATCTGCCAATATTGGTGACCTTTGCAAAGTCCCCTGGTTCACCAGTAGCCAACTGTCTTGACAGCACTGAACTTAGCTGTGCACCAACCAACCAGCCAGCAAATCACCAGAAATATTGTTGGCATTGGTTATGTGGTTATATTTGGACACAAAAACCTCTCGGTTATGGTTATGAAAAAAGATGATGTTTTAGTTTAAAATACCCAGTTTTAGAGGCAGGAAACGCAACGTCTCGGTAAAAACAACCACTTTTCATGTCACTATCTCGACAGGAAAAGCTGCAATGCCTTTGTAAAAAAACTTTGTATGTTTTCCTACAAAAATGTATGTACCCAAATTTATACATATCCCACATAATCTGAAAGGCTGACATCATGCCACTTGTGTGGCACAGATTTGTAGGTTATCATATGAACTGTTGCGCATGTATTTCTCATAGGATATCATCCGAACTGTTCTATGAAAATATGTTAACCACTGTCCTGGAGACCTCCGTGTTTGAGACGGGAGCGGGAGGCGGGAGGTCCGACGCTTCCAGCGAGAGAAGAGGGAGAAATAAAACAAAATAAGACAAAATAGGAAAAACCTGTCTCCCTCTTTTATTTTATTTTCAGCGTTTAATCAAGGCGGAGGCGGGCAGCTGGAGGTCCGAGACTTCCAGCAAGGAGAGAGGTAGAAACAAACAGCCAATGTGTGTCTGTGTGTGTTATGTTCAGGTGTTGTCATGTAAATAACAGTGCCCAAGCAATAAACAGGACAGACAATAGGATTTTATTTATTTTTACACTACATTTTCACTGAAAGCTGACCAAATCCGACCCGAGCCCAAATACAATTCATAGCTACATTTCTGACCAAACCCGGCCGACCCGTCGGGTACCGTCGGGCTCGGATCACCACACTCTAGTGTGTGTATGTGTCCCCTATTGGGGCCTATCTGAATTTCTGTCTTTGAGAGATATTATTTTGTAATATAACTGAATTTTCTATCCATACATATAAATTTTAAATATATTAAAATGATAAGGCATCTTTGAGCAAGCTGAGAGTATAATTTAAGTAGGCTATGTCGTGGCCGGCCGAATGTCCTCTTTTTTGGAAATCAAAATATGGTCACCCTAGATTTCACCATCAACAATCTAAAATATCATCAAATGATTCAGAGAATCCAGAGAATTCTCTCTCAACACTGAATGGCTGTGACCTTTGACCCCTCGGAGGGCACTGTATGAAAAACTGACTTGAATCTATAAAGGATAGTACAACATGGACTCAGGAACACTTTGGAACATATCAACAACATCCAGAAAAACTGCAGACTTCTCTGGACCCAAGCTCATCTGAGATGGACTGACACAAGTGGAAAAGTGTGCTGTGGTCTGATGAGCACATTTCAAATTGTTTTTGGAAATCACGGACATTGTGACATGGGACCATCCAGGTTGTTATCAGCTCAAGGCTCAAAAGCCAGCCTCTGTGATGGTGTGGGGGTGTGTTAGTGCCCATGGCATTATGGTAATTTGTTCATCTGTGGAGGCACTATGAATGCTGATAGGTACACACAGATTTTGGAGCAACATTGTTGCCATCTAGACAATATCTCTTTCAGGGACATCCCTGCTTATTCTAGCAAAACAAGAGACACATTCTGCACGTGATCCAACAGCATGGCTTCATAGAAAAAGAGTGCAGGTATTAGACTGACCTGCCTGCAGTCCAGACCTGTCTCATGTTGCGCATAAAAAAGCACAAAATGCAGTAAATGGAGACCACAGCCTGTTAAGCAACATTAGTTGTATATCAGGCAAGAATGGGAAAGAATTTCACTCTCAAAACTTCAACAGTTAATGTCCTGAGGTCCTATACACTGGCGTGTTATTAGAAGAAAAGGTGATGTAACACAGTGGTAAACATGCCTCTGTCCCAACTTTTTTGGAACATGTTGCAGACATTATGCGTATTAAAGAATAAATGCATATTAAAACAAATTATATATATATATATATGTTTATATAAAATCTGTTTTTATTTACATTTTACACAGCATCCCAACATTTTTGGAATTGGGGTTGTAGTTTTGAAGATGGAAACACTACCAGCTGGAAATGTTCCTATTTCTTTGATTTTGTCGAGAGGGAAGATGACAAGAACACTGTTACTGTAAGTAGTCGTTCTAAAATTTGTTCCACCAATCCGAGAAACCTAGTACAACCAACAGCATGACAATGTCAAGATCCAGGAAATATACCCCACCAAAGATGAACCCTCCTCGGCCATGGATGTTGGCTGTAGCGCTACATTGGCTAAACTACCAAAACTGGATTCCAGTCATGGACAGCTGCAGCTGCTAAGAAGTAATGAAGCTTGTGGCTGGATATGTACTGGATGAAATGTTGCTACACCTACAAGACTCCAGTGCGAGTCTTGTTGACACCAGTGACAGCCTTGGGAAAATACTGGTCACAGGCAACTGAAGACCTCCAGGTAAATCATTTGCACACCATCTAGCTTTAGCTACACTTACCCGTGATTACCCTGACATTCACACAGACGCGCACATCTGAATTTTGGGGGTGATAACGCAACTATCAATTTTATGGGGTGTAACAAAAGTAATAATGAGGGGGGTAATGAATTACTTTTGGCAGGGAGTAATAAGTAAAGTAATATTACTTTTGAAAAGAGTAACATGTAATATATTACATGTTTAGAGTAAGGAGCCCAACACTGATCAGGGCGGGGTAAAAAATCAAATCTGGTGGGAAAACACAAGGACAGGAAGTATTATATTAAATTATTAATGCATTCCCTCTTTTTAGAAAAAAAACTGCACAAAATTCAAAGGACAGTTTGCACCTTGAATCCTCCATTGAATCAATACCTGTAGAAGTACTGCACAGGTATTGACTCACACTGACTCCTATTAATCAGTGTTATATTCCCTTGCTGTACTTTTACTCCGGGTTATTTTTATTTCTCTCTAAAAGGAGCCAGAAGCACTTGAGGAAACTCTCTCCTCTCAAAGTAATCTTGTGTCCTGGTACCACTTAGTCATCTCTGAGACGCCAGTTGATGATGAGCGTTCCAAAACACTTGAACCGTGTGGCATACGCTCCGCTGTTCTCCAGGAAAAACCGACCTGACAGCTTGACAGAATCACTCCAAAACAGTTAAGGAGGCAGAATGGATGCTCTTAACCTCCCACAGCTTTTATAGGCATCTCAAGCAGCTACGCACACCCACACAGACCGTACAGAGGCACACACTGACACGAACACAAGCTGCTGAAAGGGATTGTTGAGGGAAGTGTTTCAAGCTTTTTGTACATCTGTAAATACAGAATCAGCTTTAATGCATACCAATGGAAAAGTTAAAAGAGAAATTCAGATACACGGTAATACCTGAGCATACATGCTTTCTTTCACAGAATGATGTAAAATAATCCATATTAATTTGGGTGTTGTGGAGCTGGAGTCAGGACATGGTTAGCTTAGCTTAGCATAATGACCTGAAACAGGTGGAAATAGTTAGCCTGGCTCTGTCAAAAGTAAAAAAAAAAAAAAAAAAAATACAACTCTAAAGCTCACTAATGAGCATGTGGTATCTCCTTTATTTCACCAGTCCATAAACAGGACTCTGCAATTTGAGCTTTTAGGGGATGAAACTGTTGAACTATTAAGGTACAGGCAGTGGCGGTTCTAGCCTAAATGGTGCCCTGGGCAACACCCCCCTATGGCGCCGCATTTACCTGACTGAAAACAACCCGAGTCTGACACAGTTTGTTACATGACATAGTTATTGTTATGGACAGCATGTAACACGCAGTTCACAAAGCAGTGCAGCACAGCACTGTATACACAGTCAATTGGAGCAGAGCCTGTGTTGCGTTCAGGTGTTGTCACATAAATTACAAATTCCAGCACTTGCCGCTCCTGCCGCCCCGTCATAGGGGTCTGCATTTAACAACAGCAAAACTATATCAAAGCATCAGTTTACAAACTCTCTCAACACCAACTTGTGCAGTGTAATTTAAGTCTCACTGATTCTTGTGTGTTTGAATTCTGCTCATCCAGCAGAGTTCAAATAGATGCCCTTGCCCAGGTGCGCTACTTTTCCATGTAGGAAACTGTTTATCCAGAATTGTTTTGAATATTTTGGTTTTAGCAAAAATGCACGTGTTTGGGAAGTACTAACAACCGGACAAATGAGACTTAAATTATACTGCACGAGTTGTGAGAGAGTGTGTTAACAAATGTTTTGATACAATTCTGTTGTTGTTAAACGAGGACCCCAATGACTTCAGTTCATCAAGAATTTTCTCTGTTTTTGGATTCTTCGTTCACCGTGGATATAGGTGGAGAAAAAAAAGATTGTTCATGAATTCAGCATAAAATTAGGTAATTAATTGATATACTAATAATCATTTTGTGGTTAAAGTGTTCCTTTAAAAGGGTGGTTCACCCAGATCACAAAAAACAGCCCCATTTTACTTCAATACATCAAGAATTTTCTCTGGTTTTGGATTCTTCGTTCACCGTGGAGGCATGCAAGAAAAACAAAGATTTCTTCATGACTCCTAACACAATGGGCCTCATTCAATAATATCTGCGCAGAAATGTTCTTACTCTCCGCAAAAAATAAGTACTTGCGCAAAATCACCGTTGGATTCATGACACGTGCGTACCGGCCAATTTTGTTCTCACCACCCTGCCTATGTTAGTAAATCAGAACCATTCTAAATTGACAGGCGCGTGTCCGCGATCTGCAATCAGCATACTACCACACCCCCATTTCTCCATATAAGGAAACCGCTTGCCTAGAGTTGATTCATGAATGAAGGAAGCGGTTACACGAGGAGAGAAGTAGTAAATTTCACAGTTTGTTAGAAGCGATGGCGCCGGGTCATTGTAATGCCATGGGTCATTGTAAGATTGTGGAGGACACAGCATGCCAGGATGATCTTGCACACCTTCTCAGGGGTATAAAGTAGTTTGCCACCGGCCGCATCTGATCCAAACACATCCAACGGCCCTTAAGCATGCCAAAAGTGCGCTCTACGGCGCGTGTGTGGGCATGTATGTTATTATAGCGCACCTCTTGAGGGGTTTCAGGGTTTGCGTATGGTGTCATCAGCCATGTTTTAAGGCCATATGCCCGGTCACCCAAACAATATAACATTTTAACATTAACGGAATAGAGACTTACTGAAAATACTAACTTAAAACAATTGAAATAAAAGACTAGAACAAAAGATGCTCACCAACAAGCCATCCACTTCTCACAGCCCCTGCCTCTAAACGCATTCCCACTGTACTGTTTTGCAAAATAAATGAGTCGTGGGTGCCTCCTGGCCAGCGGGCCACAGCCTTAAGGATATGGCAGTCGGCATTACAGATCATCTGCACGCTGATGGAGTGATAGTTTTTCTGTTCATGTTATTGTTAATATTTTAATTGTCACAATGATGAGGGTGAACATGTGTCAATTTCATGGTAATTTAATCCATTTGACCAATATATTAGTAAATTAATTATTTTTAAAAAAGTTAATTAAATCTCTTTTTCATGAATGTGGTTTTATAGACTCTGCATGTACTTAAAAGGTATGTTTGCATTTTCTAAGTCAGTTCCTTCCTCATTTGTGCGTACGCATGGTCTGAGGCAGTTCTAAATTTGTTCGCAGAGTAAGAACAAATTCGGGAAAATAGAAAATAAATAAGAAATAAGAAAATATTGATGAATCCCGGATTTGTGCGTCAAACGATCGTACGCACAGTTTAAGCACAGATTTGTGCATACGCACTGTTTGTGAATGAGGCCCAATGTGAGTATTTTATATACAATGATTTTGTAGATGAAGAATTTCTTTAAAACATGCTACTGAAAGTTTTTCTATTTTCAAACTCATAAATGCAGCGCAGATGCTTGAGTCCATGAAGTGAGAAGCTGTGAAAATGTCCTTCCTCCTGAGGATTTTCTTCATCTTTCTATCCTTCAGAGGACATTTTGGTGCTCATGCATTGAAACACATCAGCTCACACCCGAGCCTGTAAAAGGAAATCATCTCTGCAGGATGTTTTATCCGCAGAGACCCCGACAGTTTATGTCGTTCTATATGAAATATATGTGCCTCCTCCAGCTTTATGGGATACACACAGCATATCAGACATCCTGCCACCAGCACCTCATACTGTATATCCCCATGAGAGCCAATCACGCTGAAGCCCTTCACATTTACCCATAATGCAGGCGTTATGAAGATGGAACAGCAGCGCGGGGAAGGAGTCGACAAGATATGAGCTCTGAGACCATCCAAACCACGCTGTCCATCTCCGCCTAAAAACTGACGAATCTGAGGGGAAATCATGTGTTGCGCTTCAGTGCCGCAACTTTCCTCATCCCATCTGGCCTCCCCCATCACACATTGTTAGCTTCAAAGAACCCCTCATCCCTGATAGCCAGAAATCACTTTAAAAGGGTTGTTTCAAATTGCTAAAGCTTTTCGACTGTCTCTGTTTCAAACAATGCACAAAAGCGGGCTTTTCTTCCCTTTGAAGGCTGCACATTGTGTGGGCTTTCTGTGCAGATCTCTCCTTGGAGGGTGACGAGAAGAAAGCAAAGCAATCTAAAGGCAAAGCGAGCAGGAGTTGTTGGCCTGTTGCGAGACCCTGAAAATCACTCACACACCCACTCCCACGTGAAGCTGACAGAAACATACACTCTACATCCTGGTGTTTGCCTCCCCTGCAGCCAGGAAAGCTATTATTGCTGCACGTCATTACATGTTTCATTTGGAACAATGTCAGTAAAATTGGTTTCATTTCCTGATCTCAAAGGCCTGCTGAACACTGCATAAAATCTAATGGTCTGCCCCACTACTCATTATTTATTCAGTACATTTGTGTATTTTTTCCCCCTTGGGGAGCGACATTACACATTATCGGTCAATAACGGGGTTCACAGTCGCCTTCACATAACACTGCAACTCTAATAATGTCCTTTTTGACTGTTAATTCAATATAGTATGGAAACATTGTTTTATGAAAGCGGATGTAATCAAAAACAGGAATACGAGTCGACAGTCATGCTAGCCGCTCTGTGAGGCTGTACTGAGACACAGCTGCACTTTAAGCTAAATGCTGATATCAGCATGCAAATATGCACAAAACATTTTGGTTTTTGCCCCTTATTTCGATAAAAAGAATATTACCTCTGAGCTGCTTACATGACTAATGAAAATAAATATTCCACCACGTTACATGCAGCTATGCATGCTTCGATCAACGTGCCCTAACATGTTTTTTATTACGTCAAAGTGAAACAACCGGAGCTGATTTTGCCATTTTGCTTCTTCAAAATTGAATTTGTTCAAAGTTTCCTACCGGTGGTGGATTTGTTGGACCATGTGCACTCATTCTGCAGTCGTCAAATACTGTCGCTTTGTCAGTGATTTCAGCAGTGTCAAACACCAATGCCAAAAGCCACCTTCCCCAGCACATTCTCACTGCGACCTCGTCACATATTGACGTTTGGTTTCTTTCCACATCAACATATGATGTGCAAGGTATCCTGGGTGCATTGATTGCTGACGTGTCAACTTCTGCCTGTTACATGCATTGTCTGTTTTTAAAATACACTTCGGTTTTCACAGGAAATGTACAATTTGCATTCATTCATTCATTTTCCATTACTACTTATCCTGTTAAGGGTCGCAGGGGGGCTGGAGCCTACAACAGCGAGAGGCAGGGTACACCCTGGACAGGTCGCCAGACTATCGCAGGGCTATCATATAAAGACAGACAACCATTCACACTCACATTCACACCTATGGGCAATTTCACCAATTAACCTTAGGTCAGATTAGGTTACTTTGCATACAGTCTCTTTCAAAATAAATGCACTGCGTCAGTACAACACCACAAACTGACCTCTGTTTCCTTCAACAACAATCGCATGTGGTTACATTTGGCCAACACAAGCATGTGGTTTAGTTTAGAAAAAAAGAATGGGGTTTGGCTTTACAATTACACAGGAAGCAATGCCGGCCTACCAGGAAACAGTCTGTGGTTGTTGTTGGACCCATCCACCACCCCTTCCACCAGCCCTACTCTTACTTTTGCCCCCTTAACTAACGCTGTTGTCTCACCGTGTTTCCTCTTGACACCAGCCGCGTATCATGCTGCCGTGAAGGGACAGCTTTTTTTGCACGTGTCGGACACCGGAAGTCACTGCCCTAGCACCAGTATTCCACGACTTCAGAGTGAGACCAGGTTTCCTTCCCTGGTGTTATGATACGCCACTGGTCGACCGGAAGGCACCTGTCGTGGCAGTATGATACACTGACAGGCAGCGTCAGATCATAATGCAGCCAGGCGGCACCTGTGACGGCGATATGATGCGTCACAGGACATCATCAGTTTAAAACGCTGCTGCTAAAAGGAGCTGGAGTGTCCAACAAACCCTGGACTTACACCCGGGAGCCCAGTTTTTGCTTCCGCTATAAATGTAGAGCCAAACCATGATGGGGTTTTTTTATGTTTTTTTTTTTTTTTTAACCTAACCACATGCTTTTGTTGTCTAAACCTTATCATGCACTTTTGTTGCCGTATAGCGTTGGTTGCAGCATCCCAGATCATCAGCTCCAACTCAGTGGTAAGGAGAGGAGTTGAGCTGCCATAGGAGCAGAGAAAAAGATTTGCTTCGGGAGCTGGTATGTACAACTAGAGAGTGAGTGGGGGGATATTCTCCTTTAACCTTGATAATATTCAACACATCTCACGTTTTATTCATAAAATGCTAGATTTGGAATAAGGTCAAATTGGGAATTCTGAAAAATATCATATTTGGAATAAAAGTGGAATATTAGTGTTCATGTAAACATTGCCAATGATCAGTGTAACATGCTGATGTATAGCAGGTGTAATGTTTATCATTTTATAATTTAGCCCATAGTTCAAGTTCAGCAGCAGAAAGCTTTTTAATTTGTGTGCCATTGTTCTCCAGAATAGTCAGTATTAGGTTTATACTTAAACTTGTTCAGACCTAGTTTATATGGTATATTGTCTGACCGCATCGAAAATCAAAAGTGCTCATAGTTTTTCCGAACATCCACACTGCAAGGCAAAGTGACACTGTTTAAATATGGAGATAGGTGCAAACACTTTCAGACAGCTTCTCCTGAAAGGCATTTATAAAGGTGTGAAGTAGGTGTGAATGTTGGATTGTTGGCTTGGAAAGTTACAGAAATATTGGGAAACTGCCCCTAATCCAACTTCAGAGAGGTGTGGGGGGTGGGGGCTTCTGAAAACCATCCGACAATCAGGTCTAATAGAAGGCTTTTGTCATTTTACAATTTGTACATCCTCCATTCTTTTACTTTCCTCACCTCCTTTCCTTGTGTCTTAGTCCCTCCCACCTGAAATGCAAGTGAAAGAGGCAAGTAGGAGACATGAGGGAGAGTGTGGAGTCAAGGCAACAGGCATTTAACAAATTGCGACATCTTTGCCTCAGAGTCGTCATTTTAAAGCGACCTCAATTTTAAAGCGGTACACAGCTGATGACAAGCTGTGTGTCAAGCCGGTCACTCCTCTTTTGTACACCACAAGTGCAGAAAAGACTTCCACAAAAGATACACCTGTACACCTGTGCATCCTTGATCATAGCTCCTCTGACAAGCCGCATTTTAGAAATTGATACACACTTCAAGATGGCGTGCTAAGATCAATTTGCAGGCCACAGACGGGAAAAAGAGACGACGAGCAGGCACAAAATAAAGAAATGAGAGAAGCCCACTGGCCCCTTTAGGCATCAGACCTTATTCAGCAACACTTTATGCAAATACAATGTGGTTATTTACATCTGTAATCTTATTAAATATGCCAGTAAATTGAAAATTTGCTGTGATGTAAAATTCTGTGCCCCCGACACAGTTGGTAAATATCCCCTTCAGTTTATTGTGTCAGCTAATTAGCACGAAACACAAAGTACAGCTGAGGCTGACGAGAAAGTTATTAGTCCTGCAGATATTTGGTCATAAACCAAAGTACTGTACAAGTTAAACGCCTGACCTGATGATGGCACAAAAGAAAAAGTCAGAGAATCATCCTGAGGGGGACGTAAATGTGTGACCATAATTTCATGTTAATCCATCCGACAGTTTTAGAAACATTTCACTCCAAAACCACAAATATCTGCCTCATGGTGACGCCTTATGAAAAATAAGAGGATCACCAAAGTCAGTAGGATTCACCCTTTGGGGACCGTGAAAAAAATGCAAAATGTCATGATAATTCGTCCTAAAGCTGTAAAGATATTTTAGTAGGACCAAAGTGGAAGATAAATATTGACCGGAAGCCACACTGCAAGCCTCATTTCAAGGGGAAAAAAAAACCAAGCAAAACTGCTTTGAAACTGACTTTTTATTAAACAGATAATTGATTTGATATTTTCCCAGCAATCAGATGTTACCGAATTTATTCCATTTTGTCTCTTTGTTCATGTTACTGTCCTTATTAAGAAGAAGCTGAAGATTAGAGGCTACATGCCACTCTAATCAAAAGGTCAGCGCTTTTATCCCACTGTGAGACCACCAGACTCACCTGAACATGATGATTAACACCTTAACATTCACTGAGTCATTCCAGATAAGACTGTCACCTAAAAGGTCTTATGCAAATATGTGATCACAGCGGCATGTTTAATGAATTATGTGCAGATCAGAGATGAAAACTGTCAGATGTTCACTTCAGAGATTAAACGAGTTTGTTATAAAAAGGACAAAAAGGAAAATGCAACAGTGTCCACCTGAGGAAATAAATTGTCAGACTGCATGTGGTTTAGTTTCTAACCCTCCAAACTTTTCATTACTGACTTTTGTGGATTTACATTTAAATTCACATTATATAAGACTAAGACACTAAGTTTTTCTGTGATCTATGCAGTATTAATGCATGCGTCAAAGACACAGTTCAATAATACAATGGCCTGATTGGTTTTATAATAATATAGAAATAGTTCCATCTAGTGTACAAATACAATTATTACATCAGATTTACTCCCCAAACATTACAACAGTACTGGGAAAACAGGAACTGCAGGGGCAAAACAAACAAAACTCAAATACTCCATGTATTATAAAGTTGTGTTTATTTTAATGTTAATAAATAGTGAACATTGTGATTTATTTAACAATTAACTTAGGTGAAAATAATTTAAATAAAGTGCACATTGTTTAAAAAAGTGTGTTTTTCACTTTGTTGAATTGTGCTCTTGTGCAAATTAGCATCTTGTGTCTTTTCTATGAGTTCCTGCAGAGAAAAAAAACACACATTACACAATGTGTTAAATATTTCATCCGCACTGTGTATTGCTTTACAGAATTTTTCTACCTCTGCTCCACTGGTTGCCAATCATGCTTTTCCTCCCTATTTATCAAAGTTAAGGATCTATATGTTGATGTTGTTCCCTAACTTGCCTGATGACACGCCTCTTGATGCATTTCTTGCTCAGGTCCCTGTGACAACAGTTATAATTTCATGTATTTACAATCAAATTCAAACCTTGTCTTCAACCTCTCTGAATTCTGTGAAGGCTCTTGGGGAGGAAGACTAGGGGGAAGAGTTCTCTGAAAACTGCACTCTGAACATGCAAATTATGTCAGTACGTGTATAAATAGGCATGATGATCTATAATAAATGCAAAGTGAAAAGGTTTTAGATCTTAATTTACAGGAAGTAGTGAAGACAGTCTTCTCAAACACAGTAGTATGTAGAGGTGAAAAGATTTAAGATTTGTGTACAAATACAGACACTAAATGAGATCGAGAACACAGAAAGTGACAGTTTATGTTGAGACCAATTTATCATGTTTTTCTATGTTCTTCTCGCCATTTAGTGCCTGTATTTGTGCACACATTAAAGGAATACCTCACCCATCAAATTACCATTTGTGCATCAATTACTCACCCAGTGTTATGTTGAAGTGAGACAAAAACGTTTCCCCTCGCATGCCTCTGGTAAACGAAGAATCCAAAAACAGAGAAAGATTCACGATGAATCAAGTCATGAGGGTCCAACAGCAACATTATATGAGAACATCCGTTTACAAACTCTCACACAACTCATGCAGTTTAATCCAAGTCTCATTTTTCCAGTCGTATGCTCAGTACCTCCCAAACAGACAGCCCTTTCTGACAGGAAACTGAACAAAAAATTAACTTATCTCTGCTCTCTTCAAAGCCAGACTCCATTGACAAAAACAGTATTTTACCTCGCTGAATACAGAAGCTGTTGGTCTACCACTGACTTAATCAATTAGTTTATTTGCATTATTGTGTGACTTGGGTGTTTTAAAGTTAGTTAGATCCAACAAAGTCAAAAACATAGTCAATAACATAAACTAACTGATCAAGGCAGTGGTCGACCAGTAACTCCAACGTTCAGGGAGGTTGTTTTTTTTTTTTTTTGTCAATAGAGTCCAGCTTTGAAGCAAACATAAATTAAGCTTCACTTTCTGTTATGTTCCCTGGTGGAAAGGACTATGTTTGGCGAGTACTGAACATATGACTGAATGAGGCTGTGATTATACTGCACTAGTTGTGTGAGTTTGTAAATGGACGTTTCCATTGTTTTGCTGTTGTAACCTGCTCTCACCTATGACTTTAATGCCCTTTTTGGATTCTTTGTTGACCGTGAAGGAATGCGAGAAAAGCAAATCTTTCTTCATAAATTAAAAGTAACACAGGGTAAGTTATTGGTATACACTGGTCATTAGAGGGGTGAAGTATTCCTTTAAAATATTTAACGCTCATTTTTCTGCACTCAAAGGCTCTGTTCCTCTGTGAAAATCTTGATTTAAATAATGTTAAGCTGAATTTACAGTACAGTAAAGTAAAATACCAAAATCAAACCTTGTGACTGTGGTTGTGATTTCTTGTGTTTTTTAAAATGTGGTGATCTGGCTTCATTCTTGGCGCCGTCACTGTCAGGGTTAGGAATCACTGCTTTCTGTGACTTCTCTGTCAGGTGACAAGTTGTACATTTACTTACAGAGCAGCATGTTAAGGGTTAATCCTCCTGATATCAAAGTAAAAAACATTTGTTTACCTGTTTGCCATCTGTGTGTCAGGTAAATCTGATCCATTGTCCTCCATTTGTCCTGGAGGGAAACTGGCGCGGCACAGTTTTCGTCGATCTCTCGGATGGCGTTGCCATGGGGACAGTGGCGCAGCTTCTCCCATGCGACAGTCTGATGCTGCGGCCCATTGCACACACAGTTCCTTTCCCTCAGCTTTGGGTACATCACTGCAGGACATTGCTCCACATTTTGCTTGGAAGCTAGTGGTCTCTTGTTGTGCTTCCTCAGATGATCAGACGGCCTCCAGCGACATGAGCCATTCTCAGAAGATTCCCCCTCACTGTTGTGTCCGTGATGAGGGCCACGGACATCAGGACCGGAGCCTTTTCTCATCAGATGTTTCTTGGAGTGAAATTTACAGGCTTCACATGTTGGTAAGTCACTCCACTGTTGGAAAGGAACAGCTTTTCTTTTTATGGAGTGACCGTCGAGTCCTGGACTGACAGACGTGCAGATACTGCTTTTTGCCAGACATCTGGAGCAAAGTCGCTCCCTCCTGGATGCACAGGGGGCGAATGCATTCTCATTGAGATTTCTGTTAAGACAGCATTCATGGTCAGAGAGGCTTCTCCGATCCACCTTCCCTTTGGGTTTGTACCTTTCTTTTGGCTTGCGGACGGTAGGTTGTTCTTTGTAGTCTAGATCTAGTTTTCTTCTTCTGGTTGGCACATCTAACACACGGCTGGTCTGAGGTCTGTTGTGCTTCTTGGGAGTTGGTGGCATCTTGCTGCAGTACACACTATCAAAATCAGCAAGCCAGCTGGTTGAAGGGAGGTAGGCGGGCAATGATTCAAATGAAGTGTCTTGGTGATCTTGGACGTTTGTTTCTCGTCTATGTTGGTTTTTTTCTGCCTTAAGAGGTGAATTATCCAACAACGGCAAGTTTGGTGCAAGAGCCACCTCTTCTGTGTGGGTCAGCTCAGTCATAGGAGCGTACTCTGAAACAGGAACATCCATCACGGTGCATATATCAATTTCAGACACCATCTCAACTGTAGAACCCTCTTCCACAGTGGGAACTATGTCCTCCAGTTCATTCTCTGCCAGAGGAGGCATCTCAATCATGGGGACAACCTCTTCTACAGCAGCCTCCTCTCTCACCGTCAGTACATCTGCTGAGGGCACTTCAGCTTCACCAACCAGTGTTTCATCATGAGACTCTGTGTGGCCATTTTGGATCAGCGAGTCAGGGGAGGGAATCACAGTTTCCTCCACTGACCAAACAGTGGACTCCATCTTCCACAGCTCATCGAGGTACTTGGGGTCGAAGGGCAGACGAACGACTTTGACATGAAGATTTTTGGATGATGTGTTCAGATCCTTCTCACTGCTCGCCTCCTGAATGTCACTGTGAGCTGCCACTCCGGAACCAATGTCATCAGAGGCAGCAGTCACAGGGTCCGTCTGGTTCCTGGACTCCTCCAGAGCAGGGATCTTCTCACCACTGCTTGGCGTCCCAACTAACAGAATGTCAGGACAAGCTTGGAGTGCCTGCTCTGACTGGTCAGCAGGAAGGCCCTGTCCCTCATCCTGCAGCACACGACCCTGGAGGACGGAGCTACTGCACTGGACGACGTCTTGGGAAA
Source organism: Epinephelus lanceolatus (assembly GCF_041903045.1). NCBI lineage: Eukaryota > Metazoa > Chordata > Actinopteri > Perciformes > Serranidae > Epinephelus > Epinephelus lanceolatus. The sequence continues at coordinate 8,835,151 of NC_135753.1, read as the reverse complement.
AGCTGTGGGATACTTCTGCAGTCTCATGAGCGTGCAGGAGTTGCAGTCCCACTGGCGTGGTGCAGCACTCAATCCTCACCTCCTCTGTCTGAATCACAAAGCTGCCATTTGGTGGCATCCTGGTGGTGGAAGTGGGCACTGTGTCCTTAAGCTCCAGAGAATTATCCCCGTTCTGCACAGCCAAGGCTGGTAAGAGCGGCTGACTGGTGAGGACAGTGGGGCTGCTGTCGCTGCTGGGGACTGGGAGGCTACTGGAGGCCCCGACTTCATTGGGACCTGGAGTGCTGGTCCTCTGGGTTGCAGACAGTGGCTCAGTTTGCATCTCAGAGCTGGTCATTTCTCTGGTCTGGTTGTTGTGCTGGTAGCGGAACCTGCGGGAGTGGTAGGCCATGGTCTGGTAATATTGAGGGTTGAGCATGCGTCGGTAGTCCATCAAATGGAGATGGGTATGGGGGACAACAAAGCCAGGTGGCTCCATGTAGGGATTTGGCTGAAAGTGGGGCATCACTGGTATACCATAACCTTTCAAAGCAGAAGAAAAAAAATATTAGTTGTGGCCTAGACAATCAATTCTGTGAGGCTGTACTTTGGGCACTGCGGTTATTTTAGCTAAATGCTAATATCAGCATGCTATCATGTTCACAATGGGTCTCATTTATGAAATGTTTGTAAATCTGTGAGTAGATTTGCACATAAAAAACCTTGGTACTAAAAACCCACACCTGATCGTAGGCATGTGTGCATGTTCATGAACGCCAATCAATCATAAATTGACAGCGTACTCTGCTAATCAGCAATTACCATATATCCCTACCCATGAATAGCCAGTGACCACCATAGAAGGAGGTGATAATTACTATGAATAGGTGCCTCCTGTCAACCTGTGAACATGGAGGAAAACAAAGAAAGAGAGAGAAAGAGAAAAAAAAAACTTTTACCAACACTGAGATTAAAGTTATTTTAAGGTGAAGTGGAGTTGAGAAAAACATTTTATTTTCTTCTGTTAGCAGTGGTGTGACAGGGACATACCCTCTATTTGACTACAAACAGGGCTAACAATGTCCCAAACTGACCCAAAAAATATCTGCTTTTGTAACCACAAACACGTTAGACATGTTCTGATCTTTAAAAAAATAACTGATTTGTCACTACAAACACCACTGGACATGTCATGACTTGTCCTTAAGAAATCTTTTTTTTGCTGGTCTCGAAAGTGGGTCTGCTGCTGCCTGCTGCTTGGCTGTCATAGGTGTTACACCATCCAATGTCCCCTCCTCCTCCTAATGAGAAACTTGGCTCACACACGTGTAATCCATCATACATAAGAAACATACACATGTAAAATATCTGTGGTTTGCATAAACATACAATGCAAACATGTTATTCTGGAGACCGGACTGAGTTCAAACAGGACAGGAATATAAAAAACAAATTTGAATTTGTAGCCTATAATATGTGATATAAGCAATAGCAGTCACATTATAATTGACTGCATGAGGCCACACATATTACGATTAAATTACTGGTTTGGATCTTATACAGTCTATGGTTTGGATGTGTATAACTGTGATCACCTCACCAAAGCTCTTACAGATAAAGAATCTAAAAATGTGACAATTTAATGGCTGTATTGAAAAATGGCCAGAGATAAAAAAGGAAAAGCATGCACTTAAAATGCCAAAACTACAATAGCATTTAGTGAGAAACACAAAAGGACATTAAAGAGCAGTGATTGTTGCTAACATGCAGCATAAGATAAGTGTTTTCAGGGAGCAATGTGTCTCCAAAATCCATTTTCTGCACCAAAACAGACACGAGGTTGGATTGTTTGGTACTTACCTAGACCAGGGTAGCCACAGTACGGGTTGTAGGACACAGGCATTGGCACCTGCACAGGCCACTGCATGCTCTGCATGGGCATGTATGGCTGCGAGGGCTGTATGTAGAAGAAAGGTTTGTGGTGCTGCTCCTCAGGATGTGGAGCTGCTGAAGGCCCTGCAGTTGGCTGATGGGGCCCCTGGGCCTGCTGAGCTCTGTATGTTGGGTTTGGACCCCGAGGGCCAAGACCATATTGTTGGAAGGTAGATGTGGCTGCCTCCATTTCTGACAAAGAGACGAGAAGCAAGTTGAAAGAATTATCGGCAAACTTGTTGCTAGATAGCAGATGGTTTCAGTTAATGTTCTCAAGATTACCACTGAGAAACCAACACAGCTTTGAAAGTATGTTTTAAATTAAAAATCAAGTGTGGACTCATGATACTTGTCAAATGCTGCACTGATTGGCCAGATTTTGGCACCAGGTGACACTTATCCAATTAGAGTGTGATGACCTCATGAAAAATGTTTGATTACCTCCCACTGCGGTGCATCAACTCACCTGAGGAAAGGGAGACAAACGATCAGAGATAGGTGAAAAAAAGTAGATGGATGAGTTGAATCAACTTGAAACCAAGAAGTGAGATGCTGATTGGCTTTAATTAAGGAAACAGACCTGCAGCTTGTCAGAATCATCAACACACGTTAGAGATTTGTGGCTCAAAGTGGCATATCCTGTTCATTTTCGCATCTCTGTGAGGCTCATTTTCTTGAGGGTTGTTTGCAGGTGAGCAGAGTAAAAAAAACTGGCTTCTTTAAAATGCAAAGCACATGTTCATGCTTCAGGTTTGACCCCTGAAGAGCCAATTATGAGCTTGTTTGGTAGCCTCGAGCAGTATTTATAGATGAGATTATCCATGAAAAATAAACATGCTCTCTGGGACCGGTGTGTTGGTCAGTGATTTTAAATCAGTACTAACGTTTAAAGATGTTTTCTGTGTTTGGAATCTGGTCTGTGAGCTTCCAGGGGAAAAACATCTCTAACACAGGTTTTACAGTTAATTTCAAAGCCTTAATATCGGCAACCATAATAATATAATTTTGCTGTTTACAAGAACAGCACTTTCTGCTATTTGCAGAACATATCTCTTGTGTACCAAAGTAGATAGGAGGGTGGCAGGTAACAGTAATGTAAATCAAATGTCAGAAAATGCTGAAAGAGCCCTTTGTGATTAGCACTATCACCCAAGTATATTCACTTTACAGTGACATAAAAGAAATAGCCACATGTATGAGTAGCAGCAATCAGTAAATGTTTGCCATTTCTGCTTGAAAACAGAACTTGAATCAAATTCCTCTAGTTAGTCAGTAGATACACAAAAACAGGAATGGCTCAAGGAATGTGACAAAGAGCTCAAGGCATCGACCTGGCCTCCAAATTCCCCATATCCCAATCTGATCAAGCATCCACAAGATGAGAAGAAGAGGTCTTGTGTTCATGCCTTGACAAGTCAGACCCAAGTCCAATTCACAGCGGGGCCTCGGCCTGTCAAGGCATGGACACTGGACTTCTGTGGGTGTACTGTGGTGTGGCACCAGAATGTTAGTGGTGGATCCTTTGAGTCTTGTGAGTTTCAAGTTGGGGTACCAGCACACTGCTTTTTTTCGGATCAGGATATGGGCAATTTAAAGGCCAGGTCGACACCTTGAGGTCTTTGTCACTTTCCTTTGGTCATTCTTGAGCAGTTTTTGCAGTGTGGCATGGTGTGTTGTCCTGTTGGGGGGGCCTGAAGTTAGGTATTTGGTCTACAATAGGCCCATTTCCACTGAAGAAGTTCCTGGTACTATTTGGGGGGCAGGAACTACTACAGGAACGTCCTCTCGTTCGGCCCTCTCAACCGCCGTGTCTCCACTGAGAGAGCGGAGTATGAGGAAGGTTCCTGTAAAGTTACGGGCTGCCTCTGGATGTGACGTAATCGTTGCGCGACCATTTTGACTGGGGCGATGTAGGGGCGCCGTTAGCTGATAGCGGTGTGTGTAATAACTCACTAAATGGCCCGTGAAAAAAATATTTTTTCCAGCGGATGTCTTAGTTACAACATGATTGAGCTAACTGGAGTAGTTTCATGTCGTATCCGACAATGGGAGGCTTTTAACAGATGACGTCCTGATGTTAGCTTTGCTGTTGCTGTTAGCCGATGCTTTCTAGACATCGTGACTTCCCATAACTGAATACATACCACACATATCAACACAAAACTGCTTTGCTAGCTCAATCATGTTGTAACTAAGATATCCGCTGGAAAGAGTATTTTTCTCACGGGCCATTTAGTGAGTTTTTTTTACATGGTGGCGGAAGCTATATGAACGAGCTAACCCTCATCTGCTGAGTTTTAAAAATGCCGGCTATTTTGTTGCTTTCTGTTGTCGTCACATCCCTCCTTGAGTATATCCAATCAGCACCAAGTAACCCCCAAGCCCCAGCCAGGAGTCTTTTGGGGCTGTTCTGAGTACCTACTCCGAGGCAGGGACTTGTTTAGCCCCCGTAAAAGTTCCGGAACTCTGTCCTTCGGGGGTGGTTCCTGCGGTGGAGACACGCACCAACGGCCCCGGCCCCATAAAATTACCCCGAAGTTCCTGCGGTGGAAACGGGCCTGTTGGTGTTTGGGTGGGTGCTATGTATCAGGTGGTATCCATATGAATATCAGCACCAAAGGTTTCCCAGCAGAACATTGCATCTAAACAAGGTGACCAGTGTTACTTACCTCTCACTGTCAGTGGTTTTAATGTTGTGGCTGATCGGTGTAAATCACACCTGGTTCTGCAAATGAAGAGTAATTTCCTGCTGCCGCCATATCTAACGAACAGTAGTCAATTCTGAATGTGATGAAGGTATGTATCAAAGTTTTGGCAATAGAGGGGAGAGCACTGGGTGGAGATGAGCTATGTTTTTTAGGTGGAAGAAGGCAGTACTGGTGATTTAATTGACAGGTTTTTCAAAGGAGTGGTTGCTGTCAAAATTTGCTCAGAGATTGTTGACAGGGGTGAAAATCCCATTTCATAGTTGGGGGGGACAATAAACAGTAAAATTTTAGAGAATAATTCCGGGGGGACAAGGAAAAAAAGTTGTAGCCTGTCTTTTATACCACTCCTCGTCTGCACGTCTTTCATGTTTGTCTCACTGACAGGTGGAGAGCCTACAGACAGGTACCCATTAGCTACAAGCCGCTCCTTCACTGACTGCTCTTGTCCTGTCCTCTCCCTCTTCTTTCTCTCCTGTCCTCTCTATGACTAAACTCTGAGCTTAATCATTAGCTTTTAGCTTAGCAGCACTCGTAATTGAGTAGGCTTTTGAACAATGCAGTAGAAATGTTGCAGACAGTTTATATTATCAGCCTGGGCCTAGGGCTTGTTGTAACAGTAAATGGGATGTGTTGTAACATGTGTAAGTTAAACTGTGTCTGTGTGAGTGAACATCTTACCCTGCGATGCTCGATGTGGACAGCGGTTCCAGCCACACACTGCTACTGCTGCCAAGCAGCCCCGCCCGTTGGAAAGAGTGTGGGATATACCACTACTAGGAATGGGAGGGGGGGACTAAATCTTTTAAGATTTAAATAGCACATTATTGCGCGATTATAATGAGCACTGCTTACATTGTGCTTTTAATAAATACTACTGCATTGTTCAAAAATTATTGTGTCTCAAATGATTCTAGGGGGCTACAGCTTTACTGAAGGGGGAGTCATGTTCTCCCTGTCCCCCCTGGGATTTCCGCCCCTGGTTGTTGATGTGTGAAAAGGAATGCTGAATGAAATTAAAAATGGTGGGGCAGAAGTTTTGAATGGATTTAGTGGAGATGTGGAGCTGGACGTCAGTGGCATAGCAGTGGAAGTTGAGACCATGGCTGTGAATGATGTTACCCACAGGGAGTATGTAGAGGATGAATAGGAGAGGACCAAGCACCAAACCCTGGGGGATACCTTTGGACTGAGGAGCAAGGGAGGAAGTGCAGTTGTTTATGTTGATGAACAGTTGTCAGTTTGTGAGGTATGGCCTTAGCCAGGAGAGGGCAGTACAGGTCATGCTGAGAGAGGATTCAAGGTGGGAGAGAATTGTGCGGTTGATGGTGTTGAAGGCTGCTGTAAGGTCAAAATAACAGGTGTGCAGACATACTGGTAGAGTAACATCTGATGCTTCAAGCGTAAAATCCAAGGTGAGCAAAACCCTAAACTGCCGTCTGGTATTACTCCATGCTGTTTAGATACAGTACATGTAAATCAGAAATCCTGTCTTTGAATACACCCCAGGACCCAGTTGTTTAAAAATGATAATCTGAATCAGAATGATGACAAAATCTTTTTTTTTTTTTTTTTTTTAAAGAACTGATCTGAAAGGCTTAATTGAAAGGCTACTTTATTACTGTAACAGTTAAATCAAATTCAAAAAATAAAATAATAATAAATATATATATATTCACCAATTTAAAAGTTTTATTGCATTTTGCTCCTGAAATGGACCCTTCTGCTGGGATCAGGATAATACTGTTTTTTCTTTAAACAATCTAACAGAATTTCAGAAGCAGGATCACACCTCAACCATGTCACTTCCTGCATGAATACCCACCAAACCCGTTCCTCCTGTTCCGCTCTTGGATTCTTCGCCCCTCTTTCACATACTGTTCTTCTTCCTTTTTTCCTTTAGTCTATGTAGGGTCCTGAAGGTGTATGTCGTGCCCAGGTGCTATTCCCTGTCAAGCTTCCCCACATTGTATCTGGCAAAGGGCATGAGCTACAAGCAGTCCAAGCCTTGCACATCAGTCATGTTTCTTCTTGAATAAAACCTTTAAATGCATCTTGTTAATGGCGTGGTCCTTGCTAGTGAATATTTTGATGGGAATCACATTCTTACTAAAAAACTTTTGAACAACACATACTGTTCCAGATTATAATCAAGACTGAATTATGTGATTCAGTCCAATTTTAGAATCCTTGTTTTCTTTTGGACAACCCATTGTCATTATTTGATCCAGTCTGATAGCCGAAATCCGATCCGATTACTTCTGAATAACCGGGCCCAACCAGTAATAACAAAGATGGACACTGAACGATTTAAATTTCCTCATTATAAAATAAATCTGACTATAATGCCAACAGTTACAAGATGTTATGATTTCAATTGATTCAACACAAAGTTTAACTAATAACAATATTTTATTGGACTGGCCCCGAATTGTGGCACAACATCATCTGCAATTTCTTTTGACAACAATCTAGAACCTCTCAGCCCATTTTTCTTTTTGTGAAAATTATAAATTATGGGTAGTGCAAGGCAGTATCACTGCAAAACCTTTTTTTCTTGAACTTTTGTCTAAACAAAAATATGCTTCTTGTGCAGTGCATTTCACCTGGTGCGCTAAATATTTACATAACACATTTTGCTGGAACAATTACAACTTGTGGGGGGACCTGAGGAGGAAAGACAACATGTCATTAAACACAGAAGTTTGAACATATTAAATGTATGCAATGTATATTTATGCAATAACAATGCTCTTGTGTGTAGTCTCGTTAGCATTTTACCTACAGTTCAATACACTTTTGGGACATTAACATCTTGGTTCTCCTCTTGTCATAGAGCCTGAAAAAGACAAAAGAAAAAACAAATTTAAAAGAAAAGTGATAGCCAGGTCAGTGTTACCAGTGTTGGAAAAGAAAATAACAAGTTAACCTCTTTCCCAGTGTGATGGTGGCAGATCATCATCATCATCATCCTCGTCTCTTGGCCTTTGGTACATCACTTTCCTCTGACTGCTCCTCTCTATCCAGCGGACAAGTGAGCACAATAAATACCAGAGGCACAACAATGGAAACATTTCAAGAATGAGAAGAAGCATGCATTATATCTATGAATTAAAAAGAAAATCACAGCAAAATGTATACAGCACCACACCACGTCTTGATACCCCTCAGGACAATCAAACAAGTTTAGCCTGGAACATTTTCAAAGTTTTAAAGCGGACAAACACATTAAATATTGATTATCGCAGCTCACACTTTCTGTCTTTAAATGTTCAACTAAACTTAACGTAATTCTTGCACCCTACCTTGCTGAGAGAGGGGGAGAGAGGCTGAGATATATTATATTGGAGGAAAAAAAAAACAATTTATCAAAATGCTGAAACCTGTTAATTTCAGAAAATAAGAATGCATGTCATCACTACCGCTGCTTTTTGTTTTGTTCTTCTACACCTTTGGTTCACATTGATTCAGTAGTTTGCTAACCATCTGTGTCAAAACTCAGCACTTACTGTTCTTTTTAACACGCATGAACATTTTATGATCATTGTTGTATGTGTGTAAAAATCTTAATAAAAATAACTTAATTCAGATCAGTCTGCAATGTTAACTGTAGGAGTGTCAGGTTAGAGGCTCCATCCAGAGCTTCTTTACAAATTAAATCTTTTGGACAGAAAGAAAACAAACTCAGAAGTAAATATAATGCAGTAGCTACCAAATAAAGGGAGTGATTGTGGATATAGCTTGTGCTCAGTTGGCCTGTTAAGCACTCCATCCATGAATGTAGCATAATGCACACACATTTCAACATAGGCCTACTTCTTATTTTGGTTTCCTTTTGTCCTTACAGTTTCTCTATGCTTGATTGCATAGAGTGATCAATAAAGTGTTTCTGATTCTGAAATAATCTTTAAAGCAGATGGTGGTTTGGGGCTTTTATACTGTGTAGTGAGCTCCCAACTTCAGGTTGTGTGGTCCATCAGCATTTCACAAACATAAAAGGGGTAAATTAAATTATAAATGTAAGAGCAAAACTGTTCTAACTTGGCTGCCAAATTCTAATTATGTTGCACGGGCTGTTTGGGCAGATTGATGCTTTTTGATCATTTCTGAGTTGCACAATAATTGCCTCTGTTAATTTTGTTGGTGCAGGAGAAGACTGAGATTGTGCGTGACTAAATTCAACCTTGTCGTTGCAGAGGGGTCACTTGTCTCCTCCTGGGAATCATGTCACCACCTCCCCACCTGCCTTGGTCTGACTTGGTCAGGGCCTCTCTGCGGAGTCTGTCTATGACACAGTTCGCACTTTCAGTAAATATCTCTAACATGGTTAAACAACAAGAGTAAAAAATGTCTGTTAACAGAGCACAGAAAATCATCAAGTCCACCAAAGAAATATTCCTGGCAGAGACTTACCCAGACACTGTTTGCTGCACCGCAGCTCACCACCAGCCATTTCTACCATCTCATCATCAGCTGGTTCCTGCTTACAAACATCACGACCCTCCTCCTGGTTCACTGGATCTGAGGGGTCTTTGTATTGGCCTCTCTTATACCGGGATTTTGCAGCAAGTCTTGGCGGAAGAGAATGAGGCTTCCTGGGTGCAGAATGCTTCCTCACAACCACTCTGACTGGCTGCTCACACCCTCTCCCAAAACTGCTTTCCTCCTCAGAGTCCTCAGGTTCCTCTCTGGACACCTTGAAGCTGTGGACTTTGCTCCTTCCCACCCCTTTCGCGAGGCTTTTCCCACAGCAGGCACACATGAATCTCTCTGAACCTGGCGGCCACACTTCTACTTTATCAGCAGTTTGTGGAGACCCAGTTACAACCTCTGCAAGCCTCCTGCCTGTATACACATGTTTAGGGAAAATATCTGCATCGTCCAGATCTGTGGAGAACATCTCATCCCTGGAGGAAAGCTCATCCAGAGATAGACTGAGAACGCTCGTCCGCTCATGAGTGGTCTGCATGGAGAGGTAATTGTAGTAGTAGGGAGCAGCAGGGGGGCAGACGCTGCTGGCTGCAGCACCTCCAGGTGTCGAAACTCTCTCCAAAGGCAGCTTGAGGATCTTGTAGCTTGGATCAGCTTTCTGATGTTCCGTCTTGGAGACTTTGTCGCCACTTTCAGCATCTTTGAGCACCAGAGGACTGGTGGAAGAGGAAAAGCAAGGCAGGACTGGATCCACTCTCTGCCTAAGGAGCTCTTCAGTGTCACATTTGGGAACACTTGCATCAGTCGCTGAGATATTTGACTGGATATCCGCAACTTCTGGTTCTTCAATAGGGAGGAAGTGTTCGTCTTTTGCCGACTGCTCCAGCTCAGGACACTCTTCATGAACAGAGGAGCTATCCAGAGGCAACTCCTCTTCCAATTCTGCTGACCAGCATCCCGGAGGGCTCAGGACATCTAAGCTTCTCTGGCTGGACTCACCGTCATACACTGCTGTAGTGGAGACACCAAAGATCCCAGCTGGAGACTCCGCATCAGGCACTGAAGGCAGGATATCACCTTGCTCTTCACTTTTCTTCTCTTCTGCTTGAGAAAACATCCCCGAGGTCTGTGAGGCGACACCAGAGTCGAGCTCTCTCTCAGCACCTTGCAGCTCAGTGGCTTGCATTTTTTCCAGGCACTCTCTTAGTTTGATTATGGCATCGTTTGGGTCGGTTTGAGCCTCTGAGCAGGTCGTTTCTCGACGCCCGTAAGGCTGTGAGTAGTGCTGCTGATGGCGAAGCATGTCATTCCAGGCAGGGGCATGGAAGCGAGGCTCAAACACTCGCCTGTAATCTATCGGATATATCGGGGCATGTGGGAAAACAAACCCAGGAAAGGGCATGTACTGGTGTGGGTGCATGCAGGGACGGCCAAAGTTAAAACCTGGGAGTGTAAACATACAAGTGACATTTCAGGGAATCATTAGTGGTCAACAGTGGTGGAATGTAACGGAGAACAATACATTTTCTCTTACCTATAGTGCTACTCATTAGTCTAGATTGTTTAGGTTTAAATTGCCAAGTGTTGAAGATATTGGTCGTAGAGAAGTCTGACTTCTCTCCAATATAATTGAACTAGTTGGCACTCGATTTGTGGTGCTCAAAAGCACCAAAAAATACATCTGAACAATTCAACAGCAATGTCTCTTTTCAGAAATCATGACCCAGTTACTCAAGATAATCCACAGACCTTGTTTCAAGCAGTTTCATGCAGGAATTGTTTTTTTTCATCCCCAGGTCGTCAAATACCAACGCTTTGTCATGTCCCTCACTGTGTGATAGACGCTGATGGTACCCTTTAGCATCTTTATGACAAGCCTTCCAACTAACTCCAATGTAAACCCATCTGTGGCAATACTTGATGCTGAGTGCAAGTGATGTTGTGTATAGAGCGAGAACGTCCGCGTAGGGCAGGAGGAAGGGGAGGTGGATGTGTTGAAACACCAAGTAGACCTCACCATTTGAAGCCAAAAGTCCAAAGTCAAAGTGTTTTAGCATAAAGTTAAAGGTCGTTGCCACTGACGTCTCTCATGTGACGTGTTTACATCACATTATGTACGAAACGTATTTATATGAATCCAAAACATGACCATTGTTTTTTTAAACCTAGCAAAGTAGTTTTGTTGCCTAAAACTAACCACAACTGTTTCACCATATTACAGTTACTGTACAGGCAGTGGTTAACATTGTCGCCTCAGAGGGTTCCTGGTTCAAACTCAGAGAGGGGGGTTCAAAGAGTTTGCATGTTCTTCCCACGTCAGCGTGGGTTTTCTCCAAGTTCTCCAGCTTCCTCCCACAATCCAAAGACATGCAGGCTAGGTTAATTGGTGACTCTAGGGTGTCTCCCGCCCCTTGCCCAGTGTCAGCTGGGATAGGCTCCAGCAGCCCCGCAACCTCTGACAGGATAAGCAGTTACAGAAAATGAATGAATGAATGTGTTTCAACTGTGTGTTACAATGAGGCGCTTGAGGGTGCCCTGTGCATCGCTATCACATGCTAAGGGGTGTGACAAAGCGTCAACAAATGACAACCTGGGAAAAATGCTGCATTCCATTTACCTCAGAAGTTGGAGGTTGGAGCTGAGAATGACGTCACACTCAATACGATTGTGTTTCAGTACAAGAAGTCGGAAAACCAAGATAATTTTAGAAATACCAGTTCAAGCCAGGTAAGATAATGCACTACACTGTATTTTGTGCATGCAAAGACTGTAGCAACATGTCCACAGATAGAAGTTGGACCACCGGATTGTGTTTAGTACTAACAAACACAACAGCGTTAACTAATGTTGATGTACGAAGCAGCCATATTAGACTCCAACTTTCCCAGTCGGAAATGCCACTTCAGCTGGCTTTACAGTTAAGATTTCCAACTGGGAACACAAAAATTCCGACTTCCAAGTGCAAATGGAACATACCATAAGAACACCTGATACTTTATTATTACTGCCACCCAAAAGAAAAGTTGGTGATAATTGTTGTGTTATAGCATTGTGGCTCAGTTCCAGTGAAAAAAAAAAAAAAAAAAAAAAAAAAAAAGAGATGAGCACAGACGCCATAAATCTTAACAGCACACACAAAAAAGAAACACATTATCTGTCTACTGAGCTACACCTGCCAACTGTATCACAGAGCAGAAGGAAGCCTTCATCTATGGCCCATATTTCCAACACTCAGCAACTCACACCAAAACAACTGGTGAATGATCAATAGCACAACAGGTGAGAGGAAAAACATGCATTTTTGATTTTGTGATCAACCCGGTCTCACTCTGAAGTCGTCGAAAACTGGCATTTGGTCAGTGACTTCCGGCGTCAGACACCAACAAAGAAACCCGTACTTTCATGTTGGCATGATACATGGCCAGTCGCAGCGGCATCAGGGGAACATGTGGCGAGACAGCCATAAAGGTCAAGGTGGCGAAAGTCCAATGGGGCGTTTTTTTCCTAAACCCAACCACATACACATGTAGACAAAACGTAACCATGTGCTTTTGTTGTTGAAGGAAAAAAAACCGTCAATTTGCTGTGTTGTACCGGTGTAGTGCGTTTTTTTTTTTTGTTGTTGTTTTTTAAAGTGACCTTATGCAAACTGTATGTTTCCTCTGATAACGGAAGTGTATTTTGAAAACAGACAATGTATGTAGCCTAACAGGCAGAAGTTGACACAGCATCCCAGAACATCAACAACCAAGGCACACAGAGTATCTTGCACCTCGTATATCGATGTGGAAAGTCCATGATCAAACGTAGGTACATGACGAGGTCGGAGTGAGAATGTGTTGTTGTGGTAAGCTGTCCCTTTAAGGTTTTTATTTTATTTTAAAAAAGGTACTGGTACTTGTACTTTTCAGTATTTCTATATTCTGCTACTGTATACTTCTACTCCACTACGTTTCAAATGTTGTACTTTTTACTGCACTACATTTCTTTGACAACTTTGGCTGCTAGACACTTTGCAGGCTCATAAAAATATTAAATAGAATTAACAAATCAATGTATTATTATAGATTAAGATAATCCTTTACTGATGTATATTTTTTTTAATGGGACATTCTGCATAATGACTACTTTTACTCTTGGTACTTTATAGTTTATTGCTAATGTATTTATACTTTTACATCAGGATTTGAATACTTGTAGCAGAAAATTTCTACACTGTGGCATTGTTATATTGTTACTTCTGCACTTCTTCAACCACTGCTCGGTGATTTCAACAACAAAACAAAGTCTGATACCTCCAGGCACACCAAAGTGACCGTATGGGTTGTTCATATGCCAGTGTGTGTTGAGGTAGAAAGGTTGAGAAGGAGGCTGGACAATGAAGAAAGGTCTGGGGTGCTGAGTTCTCTGCTGTCCGCTCCCAAATGTGTTCGGCTGTTTGTTTCCATCTACAGGAAGCAGCGGGTAAAATTAGCCTATCTCCAAGCAAACAGGTGATGTTAATGCAAACGACACCTTTACACAGCTAACATGTTATTAAATCAACATTTGGACATGAAATGATGAGGAAATATTTACCGTCCATCTTCTTTCACGTGCTTGCTCAACCTGTCAGAAATAAAACACAAACACAGTGATGGAAACAACCAAACAAACGTCCCCCGGCTCCGAAAAATTAAAGGCGAGTTTTACAGTCAAATCTGTCGATAAACAAACAACAGGAGAAAAGTTTTTACTCTGAGCTCCACATTACGGTCTGCTGACTAAAACCGAGGCACTGTCGCTGATTAGTCATATAGGACACACCTGCTGCTGCTGGGAGCCACAGGTAAAGCTAGCTGGAGCTAGGACCCTACAAGGGTGGAAGAATTTGTGGAGGAGAGTTAGCCGCTGCAGGGCGCACAGACAAAGAAAGCGGTCACTTTGGTATCCAGCTGCCTTCAGTCTGTACAGGAAGTCACAAAAACACTCACATCCTGTCAGATCTGATGTCGATTATTTAAGTATTATCAGATTACATATTTAATTATATATATTTGATTTTAACAACATCTTCTGTCCAAGTCGTCATTTAACTTTGGTGCCCACTGCACAGACTAGGCCTACATGGAGAAAAGTGAAAACCTTTTATACACCGTAAAGCCATGAATTAAAAAATGTGATCTAACTTAATACAGTTTCTAATAACTTGGCCACAACTCGATGACTTTTTTTTTTTTTCTTCAAGTCAAAGGCATCATACACTGTAGGCCAGCTTGGTTCGCCCGGGGCCCCTTTTGCAAAATGACAGGACACACATGCACATGTATACAGGGGCATTTCTAGGCATATAAAGCTGAGCCCAGATAAGGCAATTTTTTTATTTCTTTTTTTTTTTATAAACAAGCCCAATGTTGATGTTTTTTATGCATAGGCCTATATATATTAACATTACCAAAAAATCCCAGTACCAATTTATTGTGTGAATTAGAAAATGTTTGGGGGGCCACCCAGCGGGGGCCAGATTTAGCCAGCTGGTCTGCTGGTTGTAGGTTGAGTATTGTTGCTGAAGGCTATTTATGATAGGAATATAGGAGAATATCTGGCAGCCATTTTGATCATTAAAAAAAAAAAAAAATCAATACTTTAAAATGCCAATCATACAGTAAAAGCACAAATTGATATTTCCAATAAATAGGAAACCCTTAAAAAAGATGCTGGGTATGATTACAACAGGATTCCCCAGCATAAAGAACTATATTTGATTCAAAGTAAAAAGTATTTAATTAAGTCATGTATGAACCAGCTGTGCATTTATTATGTATATATATGTAATCTAGGTTTATTTATGAATATTTTGTTGTTTTTTAATGTTTTTTGTATGTTGGACCTAGATACAAAAATTAATATGGCCTTATACATTGGATACATATTTTTTTAAATCAATAAAATATAGAAATGTACAGATGCTGAAGACTACCAAGATTTTTGATTATTGCCATCTGTCATGCCTTCTAGCTAAATAAGAATTTCCATGTTGTAAAAAGTCAGTCCATTTTACATTTTAATCTTTATGTGAGACATTCCATTGATTGTGTTTATTGTTTCACTTTATTTATTTAATTCTATTCTAGTTTAGATATTGGTATATCTTCTCTATATGTGTGTGCAGAGTGAAGGGGCTACAACTTACATTTCATTGTGCAACTCTGTTTTAAAATGACAAATATAGGTTAATGAACCCTGTAACATTAAAGAATTATTTATGTGTATATATTTAGAGGCCCAAAATAGGCCTCATGGGGCGTCAGTGGAATAGTGGGTAGAGCAGGTGCCCCATGTACAAGACTGTCACTGCAGCGGCCAGGGTTCAAGCCCAGCCTGTGGCTCCTTGCTGCATGTCATCCATTCTCTCTCTCCCCCCTCAAAAACGTACCCGTCCTGTCCATTAAAGGCAAAACGCCCTAGAAAATATCTTTAAAAAAAAAAGTAGGCCTCATAAAACTTAAAAATACACTCTAATGCAGGGGCTGCATTTTTTTGCACACCTAATATTGATGCACTTGTGAAGCCTAAGAGGTTTCAGGAGCAAGATAAACAGTGAGTAGCCTATGTCATGTAAAATGCTGCTTCAGAGGCTATTCACTCTGACTAGAATGCAGCTCTCTTAAAAAACAATAATGAATACTTATTGTGGTCCTATTTATAAGCTTGTGCAAAAATATTGTTTAATTAGCAGCTGTGTCACTTCTATTGTGAAACAATATTGGTGCCAAAACATTTGTAAATGGTCTGTGAAGCAGGGGATAACTTACCCTGCTTCCTCGATTAACATAAACTGTATTTTGGTGTGATGATGCTAGCATTACCACACAAGAGCGGAATACTAACATGTGAATAGGAGACATACTGAATGTGGAAAAACGGACATATTGTCAAAATTGCATTTGGATACTATGTTATTTATACGTTATTTTGCAATGGTTTGACAGGTCCAGCCCAGCTGAGATCAAATTGGGCTGTGTGTTGCCATGAACTAAAAGAGTTTGGCACCTCTGATATAAGCATTGTAAAGCAAAAATATATTTTGTTATTTATTTTATTGGAGTGTTTCCAGTTGTGTCTCCGTTTGTCCGCCAGATGTTGCTGTTCCTCTATGAACCAGGACAGGCCTCTGAGTCTGGGCGCATGCGCAGTATCCTCATTTGGCCTCTGGTCTTTCAGGCGCTTAAGATGCGCTGAAAGGTTGTCCACTGCTCGGCGCTTCTACACAACTGTTTAATGTCTAAATTCGGCTTGAAGAGCTTACTTGGCACTTTCTGGTGACGAGAAAAGCCATCGCGACGGTTCACTGTGTGCGGAGTCTGTCTACAGTTACTGTAAGGAAGCGTGGCTTTTTAATTGTTGGGGTGGTTAACTTGAAAAGTGGCTCTGGCTTACGTTTATTTAGCTCGTTTAGCCTGTTAGCCTGTTAGCTGTGTGTCTGCTAGCCAGCATGACCGCTCTCTAAATTTGGTCGCTGCAGAGGGTTTGTACCTACCATGTCCTTTCTGGAACTGTTTCACAGCTAAACAGAGAATGTTAGGCGCGTGACTTTCTAACAGCCAGCTAGTATGTATCACCAGACTGGGGGTTACAGCTACGTTACCCCGGAACTGTGGAGCTCAGGGAAGCTAAAGTTGCTAAGTTGCCGCGAGTGACAATCAAGCAAGTGTCGCTACTTGTGCTAGCGATATATCATTACATCAAGGCTAGCTGATAAGGTGTATCAGTCGGCGTATCAAAGGGGAGAAATGGCTGAACGTGTATTTAGAAACAACGCAACATGGATGATGATGTTAAGGTTTGTCAGGTTAGCTAACCTCAGCGAGTTTTGCAACAGGCCCGCCTGTCTAATGTTTCTTTGCCATGTTTTAGATAGCAGACAGGTTTGTTTTGGACATGGTGGTTAACGGTAACGTGCTAACGTAGCTAGCCAGACAGCATCGGGCAAGTCCAAAGAAATGGTGACGAACCAACACTCATCAAATGTCAGCCGTTACCGTCAGAAGCAAGTAATTAGTTAGCAGGTTTAGAGCGTAAATTGGTCGCAAATAGACTATTGGCTAGCTAGCCAGCTAGTGCTTTTGAAGTTGATGTATGGAGATGGCCTAACGTTAGGTGATGGATGTGTCATGTAACGACCAGTGCTCGCTAACATCTACCTATAGTCTGCACGCATTGTTCGTAAACTGCATATCTGACCAGTGGTGGAATGTACATTTACTTTTCATTTGTCTGACAGAATCCTTGAATTACATTGTGTACATTTTGCTGTTGGTACGTATATTACACATAGTGAACTTTATTTCACTGTTTGAATATTTCTTCCACCATTGAAGACTAGACAATGTAATAACATACAAACCTAAAAGCAAACGGATGGTAATGTTTTAATATAATAAGTGTCCCTTTATGTGTGACAAGGGCAGTTTTTGAAATCTGGTATCATTAGTGTTTGTATTCATATCCTTAACTTAAGTAAAAATACTAATACCACACAACAAGACATCAGTAAATGTCCTTTTGCAAAACCTTAAATAAAAGTATGTAGCCTGAATATTATCAGTTAAATTATTAAAAATCACAACATCTGGAAATACATAGTTATCGCTGGACAGGAAGGGCATAAAAAAACTAATCTGTAAAGTAACTAAAGCTGTTAGACAAATATAGTTCAGTAAAAATTACTGTATATCCCTCTGAGATGTTGTAAAAGTATATAGTGGCATAAAATAGGAACATTTAAGTTAAGTACAAGTAGTTCAAATTTGTTCTTAAGTACTGTTCATGCTAACATGACAGAAATTGAAGATATTCTGAATCTCATGTTAACAGCTGTTGCAGGGCGTGTTAACAGCCAAGGTGTTAAGGCAAATAGATGACACCGGATCAGAGGTCGTCTCGTGTGGTCACCGGTATCAGCATTCAACAGATCCGATATAGTGTGGTGGGGAGGTGGTTGTAAAATTTACCCTCACACGACTTTGAATTTGAAACAAATATTCAGCTGACAGGTTGATAAAACACAAGGAAAATATTGGGATTTCTTTGTATTTTTCCCTGCTGCTATCTCCACAGTGCTTTGTTGGTCGACAGTAGTAGTTTTATTATTGGTGGTGGCTTAGAGCTGCGCAGCTTGAAGGCATTGATGGTAAAAGTGGCTTAATGGCTCTGTGTTGTGGTAACCTGCCAAAAAGCCCAATGTCATTTAGGATGTGAGCAGAGGAGATCAAGTCTTAACAGCCAAAACATTTTGTGTTTGTTTTTTCTGCATGCTTGAATGAAACATTTTGATGTGGTTCACTCCTTGCCTGTTAATATCTGACCAACTTAATTGCAACACGCTCTCAAAAGCCAGCTGGTTTATCTTATTGATTAGATTTTATCTTTGTGGAATGTAATATCCTCATGTTATCTCATGAAAACAATACTCTTGATTAGAAATTGTCATATAAACAGTGCTGTGTCTTTACTGCAAAGGAGCATACCTGTAGTCAGAAAGAGTATGATTGAATTAAGGTGAAAAATTTGAATTTTGGTCCCAATATTTAGGGACAGTGTTTACATATGTACAGAAAGTATGAACTAATAATGTACAAAACATGGCAGCAACTTCTTGACCACAAATGCATTACAGTCTGGATTTGTTCTCATGTATAGCCATGCAAAAAAAAACACCTGAATCAGAGTAATTTGCAAAATGTATGCAAAGATATTCACTAGGGTATATATATATATATAGATATAGATATAGATATAGATATATCATACCGGCATCATAGCACACAGGAAGATCTGATCCCATTTCCCAAAAGCATCAGAATGCTAAGATGACTGAAGCCCCTGTACTTCCAATGTGACTTAAGATTATGATAGCCTTATGATGCGCTTGTTATTTTGAAGGAAAACTCTGTTGTGGCACGATATGAAGTTGGGGTGTCTTAAGTAATTAATCAGGTTCTGCACTGTAAAACATAAACCAGTGTATGAATGAAGTAGATTTTTACTTGCTACCCTTGTGAATTAGTCTGACTTAGATACTGTCTTAGTGTGTCTAAGGTCAATCAACAGACCGTTGTAGACCTTTTAAAATTGTCATTGCATTCAGACTGTCTTGTTGCCAACTTTTTGCAACATTGCAGTTTCTGGTAGTGAGGGAGGGATGGAGGTATGGTGAAGGAAAAGCTGGCAGCAGGTGACCCGTCAAGGGAGGCCAGAATGTTGAAAGTACTGTTCTCTCATTTGAATGGGTTTCAGGATGTGAATGTCATTGTGAATGTCATTGTATGTTACAATGATGGATGTTTATATACAACATGGCCAAAGTTTCAAATGAGGTATGTAAAACTGATCCCTAGGAGCAAAAACTTCAGGCTTCGATTTCTTTATATGGTCATCAGGAGGAACACTACTGCAAGTGTTTGTGTTACGTAGCCCACACTGCTAAATTAAGCTATATGCTAATGTCAGGTAAACATGAAATCTTGGTTGTCAATGTTGTAAATTTCTCCCAGATTTCATATTTCTTCTGGAAGATGTCTGGTTGTGCTTAGAAGCGTTTATTGGTGATTTTAAACAGGAGAAAGTACCTCACATTTTTCCCCGGCTGCATGTACACTGCTACATTTAGCCACATGCTACTGTCAGGGAAACATGTAAACGCTGTGGCCGATAAATTTCTCCCCACATTCGCATCATATTCCTGCTGGAACATGTCTGGTTGTGTTCAGAAGCTTTTATTGGAATTTGTCACTGTAGAAAGAGTCGCTGTTCTCCACCATAGTCATTCTCCAGTTGCAATGATGGTACAGAGACAAGGAGATACAGATGACCTGGAAACACTGACCAGTCAGAGCAGACTGGGCTTTTTCACGAGGCAGGCTTAACTAGACAGGCGTGAAAATGGAGTGTTTCAGATAGAGGGTGAATACAGGTGTTCCAACAAAGACAATATGAGGATACTAACCATTAAAACTTGCATATTATATTAGAAACCCATAATATAAGTATGAACCTGAAAATAAGCAATATGGGTCCTCTTTAAACTATTTTTTCTGTACTGATAGTTTCCATGGATTCTAGACTCATCACTGCTCTTTTTGTTTTTCTGATGTGTTTTTCAGACAAGCACTGATGTAGCAGTGTTGCGACAGTTGTGGTGCTCTCCCTCTACCTCTGGTCCCCAGTGCCTCACTGCATGACCTCAGACAACCGAGAGATCCACGAGGGGAAGCAGCCCCTTGCTCACCCAGGACCCTTTTCTCTGGACTCCTTCCTCTGGACTCCTGACTGCAGCCCTCAGTAGCCATCGCATCTTTAAACTCATCTCCAGCAGAAGAAACAGCAGGAGTTTTTTCCTCACAGGAGCTGAACACCTCCACTTGGGTCAGTGGAGGTGTTGAAGAGCTGTCCCCCCTCTCTCCTGAATATCCTCTTTAAGAGTTTTTTTTTTTTTTTTTTTTTTTTTCTCCTGGTTGGCTTGAGTCCGGTTCTGCCGGCCGTGTGACTTTTCAAAACTGGGGCGCGATTCATGGGATGCAACCATGTCGGATCTCAGTGAGCGCAGGCCGGTCAACACGGACTATGCTGTCTCCTTGCTGGAGCAGCTTAAGTTCTTTTACGAACAGAAATTACTGACTGATGTTGTGCTGCTGGTGGAGGACACGGAGTTCCCATGTCACAAGATGGTCCTGGCCACATGTAGCTCCTATTTCAGGTGAGCACTGCGGGTGTGGAATAACTCATGTTGTATGTTGGAGATTTCAGTTTTAAACAAACTCAGGCTGATTGTGACTGTGCTTTGTGTGGCCTAGCTCTGTTGAATTTGTCTTCTACAGTTTCAGTGAATAATGCACAAGACAACATTGGGCTTTTGTGTGTAAAGACAGCAATTTTTCCCCTCAGTCGCATTGTAATGAGGTGTAGGTGCAGTATGCTGTCATTATGTAGCGTGGTTGTTACGTCTGTAAGTGCTCACCTCCTACAGTTACAATGAATAATGCACGACATTGTAGAGCAAGTGTACATGGAGGATGGAAAACAAGGGGATGGTGTTTCCTTGAAAGCTGGGGCTTGAGTCGCCCCCTCTGCGCCAGTTATTCTGTCTCTGATATGTTTCTCATGGAACAAATGAAGCAATTTTTAACCTGTAGTTCTACAGACGTATCCCTCAAGGCCCTCGGGAGGCCTCATTTGTACGCACAACATTGCATAATGAAGTGTGTGCACTGCAGTGAATATGACAGAGCAGCAGCCTCAGCTCTGGGAAGAGTCCATCTGTACTTGACAGGAGCTCATGCTGCATTTGAACACGCTGTCTCTGTCTCCCCCCTCCTTCCCTCTTTCACTGTACACTCACACACGCATTCCAAGAAAAGGTCCCGACAACTTGATGCCTCTCTCACACCCACCTCTCTGCGATCTTCCCCACTGTTTCCCACACACTTGTTATCTGGTGCGAACATGCAAAGCATTTCCCCTGCAGGGTTCAGAGGTGTCGCAGCGCTTCCTCTAAACTGCTACTCCTTCCTTTTTCTTTCTCTGTGCTGCTGCCTCTCCTTACACCTCCCCTCTCCTCGCGACACCTCGCTTCAGAGAGATGGGGGGGGGGGACTCTGGAGAGAGCTTGTGTTTGGAGGGGAAAGTCTGGTCACGTAGGTCTTGGTGAGAGATGGAGAGAAAGGGGAAGAAAGGGGAAAAGGAGGGAGGGGATGCAGGGGTATGCCTGCAGGGTTGCGTAATACAGCCTGGCAGGTTTAGCCCCTGCTGCGAGTAACACACAGTCATACACACCCAAGAACCTCGCATAAGAGGGCAGAGTTGTTTAGCAGACCAATTATTGTAAAATATTAGTTGTAAGTGGGTTAGTTTTGAGATAAACTCATCTGTCTGTTATCTTATTTATAAAATCTTTAAAATGTCAGAAAATTTCAAAAAGAGCTTTACAGTTCATCCCTAAATCAAAAAATACATAATTTTCCTCTTGCTTGTAGTGTTTTTTTAATCAACAGTTTTGGTGTGAGTTGCCCAGTGTTGGAGATATCAGCCATTAGGGGTGGGGGAAATTTCCGATTCTTAGATGCATCGCGATTCGGACGTGGACGAATCTGAATCGATTCACAAACGTCCAAATTTCGATTATTTAAATCTGTTAATTAAAGTAATACAGAAGGTTCTAAATAATGTGGAACTAAGAAGCGCAGTACGTGTCATCTCCGGGACACTTTGGGATGCGCACCTGGAGCAGACACGCCGACACGCGCACAGAAGAAAACAAACATGGCTGACCGCTACCCACCTCGCCGTGAGAGCTGAACAGCTTCTTCTAATTTAAAAGCAGATGTGTGGAAATACTTCGGCTTCTACAACGTTGACGGCGGAAGCGAACTGGACAAGAGCTACGTTATATGTAAGCTGTGTCGTGCTAAAATAAAATACTTTGGCAACACAACAAACATGAGAAGCCATGTAACTCGATTCCACCTGACGGAGGAGTCAGGGAGACGGCAGGCTGTTGTTGCTGCGGCAACTAGTGGCGCTACCGACCAGAGAACAATCGAGGAAGCAATTAGAAAGCTGCCACCCTCATCGGAAAAGGCGAAGCGAATTACGAAGGCCATCGCGGCATTTATTGCCAAGGATTTGCGTCCTTATTCTGTCGTGGAAAATCAGGGATTTCAAGCACTGCTGCATACACTGGAGCCCAGATACACCATCCCATCCCGACGCTATTTCACCGACACTCTACCATCAAACCAAAACAGAAGTCATGGCCTCACTGTTGAAGGCAGGCAGGTAGGAACGCAGTTACATGTGATGCGTGGACGTCTGTCGCCACCGAATCGTTTGTTACTCAAACTGCGCATTTTATCTTGTGATTTAAGATACCTATTGCTACCTTTGGTTCCGTACAACGAAGTTGTAACTTTACAGTTTGCAAGCATTTCCATTTATATGTTTAATAAAATATAATGGAAATGAAGTCAACTCTTTCTTATTACAAATGCACTGTTTTTAAAAATTGCAAGTGTTGAATGCTTATTCAGTGAGACAAAAAGAAATGTGTGTTGTGAAAAAGTGCATCAATATACATAAATTAAAGATGCATCAATAATCGTTTTATAATCAAATCGTAGCCCCTGAATCGTAATCGTAATCGAATCGTGAGGTGCCCAAAGATTCCCACCCCTATCAGCCATAGAGATGTCTGTCTTCTCTCCAGTATAATGGAACTAGATGGCACTCATGGCACTCAATCAATACATTTGAAAAACTCAACAGCAGCATCTTTTACAGACATCATAACCCAGTAACACATAAGGTTGGGTATTGAGCTCTGTATTTTTAAGGCCACCAACCAAATTACGTCAGTACTAACAAGTACCTATTTGCGTTAAATCAATGGGGGCCAGATTTTGGTACCTAAGAGTGCACCTAGGGGAGACCACCAAGCCCAGACAGGAGGTAGCAGCAACGCAGAAAGTGCGAAAAGCTGGGAAGCCACAAGTGGAAGTCCATGGCCGGCTTCCCTGGGTTTGGGTACACCGCAGCAGAGATAACAGAGCTCCACAGAATTGCAGGGTTCCCAAAGGAGATAGAAGTGCCCCGAGGCCAGGAAGCTGTCCACAAAGCTTCATCGGCTTCCCCAGTGAGCTGAAATTATCGTTGCAGCGCTGAGACATCTCTATGGCCGATATCTCCAACACTTAGCAATTCGCACCAGAACAATCTAGGTTGATAGATAGCACCACAG
Source organism: Epinephelus lanceolatus (assembly GCF_041903045.1). Classification (NCBI taxonomy): domain Eukaryota; kingdom Metazoa; phylum Chordata; class Actinopteri; order Perciformes; family Serranidae; genus Epinephelus; species Epinephelus lanceolatus. Next base: position 8,811,331 of record NC_135753.1, on the reverse strand, counting down.
GTAAGAGAAAATAGGTATTTTTGATTTTGTAGCGAACTGTCCCTTAAAGGGCTGCAACTAACAATTATTTTCATCATTGATTAACCTGCAGATTCTTTTTTCTGATTAATTGGTTTGTCTACAGAATGTTAGGAAATAATTAAAATTGCCCATCACAATTTCCCAAAGCCCAAGATGACGTCTACAATGTCATATTTGGTTCGACTGACACTTAAAAACACAGAGATATTCAATTTATTATACTTTAAAGTGATAGTGCGCCCAAAAACGAAAATTCAGCCATTATCTACTCACCCATATGCCAATGGAGGCTCAGGTGAAGTTTTAGAGTCCTCACAGCACTTGTGGAGATCTCAGGGGAGAGGGGGTAGCAACACAACTCCACCTAATAGAGGCTTATGGCGCCCCAGATTCAAACATCCAAAAACACATAATTGAAACCACAAAATATCTCCATACTGCTTGTCCATAGTGATCCAAGTGTCCTGAAGCCCCGACATAAAAAGTTGTTTGGAAAAACGTCATTTGAAGTCTGTTTTTAGCCTCATTATAGCCTGCAGCTCTAACTGCCTCTCTGTGCACTGCATTCACATGTGTGCACTTGAAATGTGTGACCATCAAACCAAAGGTAATTAATTTATTAATAATATGCAGTAATATTAAAAAGAAAATGGCAGCAAATACTCACATTTCAGGAGCTGGAAGCAGCAAATCTTTGTAATGTTTCCTCGATAGAAGGGCTTAAATGAATAATTGATTAATAAAATCTGTCTCAATGAAGACATTTGATAATGGACTGAATGTTTCAGCATTATTTTTCCTTCCCTTGGAACTGTTTACACGAAAAAGTATTCGGCACACGGGAAGTGATGTGTTTGTACATTCCTCCGCAGCCATTGTGTCTTCTATGGAATAAACAGAAGAATAACTGCATAGTTAACATTTGCTTGTATATGATGCCACCGACTGAGACTCAAACTTGGAAAGTCTAAACACAAACAACATATAAAACAGTAACACTCGCTGTGTGTCTGACATGTTATCTCTGACAAGTGCAGCACAGAAGCATCACTGCAGTTACAAGCGTTTGGCACCAAAGACATTGCCATAATAAATGCAAATTACCGGTTCAAGCCAATAACAGTTCCACAGATGCACAAAATGTGAGAAATTGATGCAGTGAAAGAGGTTAAAGAGGCTCTGACTCATTCTGATGAATGACAACATGGAAGTGTAGGCAGCTTGCCGAGGCTGCAGCAGAGAGAGGCCCAGCTGGAGCCACACTGTGCACAGTCAGCCCACCAGCCAGGTGTTGATTCTCACTTTTTGTCATTCAGTATGAGGAAACTGGGTTGGTGGACACGCTAATCAGTGTACAACAACTGTTCGTGCTAACATCTGCTCCAGACAAACCAGCAGTGTTCAGTCCTGCTCTTTGAGACCAGGAAAACTTCTGGTTTTGTACACTATGATGGAGAAAAACAAAAATTATCTCTGAGCCAGTACGCCTGTAAATAATGTGCTGAATCAGATAAATAGTTTCTAAATAAGATAAAATCAACAGTAATGTGGAAAGGATGACCAAGCAGGCTTCAGTTCACACTAATAAGTTACCCTTTATTTTATCATTTAAATGTAATGTGGCTTTTAAGCTGGAATAATTGTCAGACTTTTGACAATAGTTTTGAGCTTCTCAAGCATAAATATGGCAGTTTTTCTGCTTCTTCTGTGATACTGACTTGAATATCTTTGGGTTTTGGACTTGTCACTCATTTTATTAACTAAGCGCAAGGTACTCAATTAATCAAGGAAATAACCTGCACATGAATCAGTAATGAAAATAAGTGTTACAGGGTTTCCATGGTCATGAAATTCCTGGAAAAGGTCTGTTTCTCAGGCTTGGAATTGGTTTGGAATGAACAGAATGTCGTCGTAAAATGTTTAATGAAATACATTCTAGTGTTGCACGGTATACCGGTACTAAAATAGTACCATGGTACTAGAGTATTCCAAACGGTACTATACTGCATTTGCACATATTGCGCAAGTGGTGTGTATGACAACACCTGTATCAACATCCACAGCTGGCATACGTGAAAAAAGACGAGAAAGTCTGCCTCGCAAAGGGAGACAACACGAGACAACACCAACTTGGTGAAACATTTGAGCAACCAAACCGTGACGTCCGTACCGAGGTACTTACCGAACCATGATTTTTTGGTACCGTTACACCCCTACTATTTATTGTTCTAAAGGTTTGTAGCCAAAAGGACTTTTCCTTAGGAAAAGTACCAAAGAGTATCGAAAAGTATCGAAATTCATATTGGTATGGGTACCGAAACAAAGATTTTGGTATCGTGACAACACTAATACATTCTTTGCATCACCAATTTAAAATCTAGTGCTGCGCTGCTTGACTGTTGAAATGTCACTAGTGTCACATTATAAAACATTGACCAGACTGGCATTGCATCATCAGAAGGGCCACGCCTCCATTTTGTGGAAAGAAAGGTGCCGTCACATCAGGAGAGAAACAGGAGAAAGGCAAAAAGCTGTTTTGTAGAAGGTTAACCAAGGCTTTCATACATAGATCTGACGTGTAGAAGATACTGAATGTTACTGTCACTGTAACACTGTCTGTGTGGTAAATCACTACTTTTGTATCAATATCGAGTATGTTATCATGATTATTCATTGTGTTTAGAAACAAAATATTTTTGTTGCACTTTCACAATTAAATCAACAGTTAGATTTGTTGCTTTGCGGTGTAGACACGTCTCAAGCACTCTATGCATGTGGTTTGATCTCCCCTATGCCCAAACTGCAGACGACGATGGTTGAGGAAGGATGAGCCCGTCTGCAGTTGCAACATTCAGGAACGTTTTCCCAGGCTGCTGCTGCAGGGTGTATGCCTTGCAGCTTGACAACTCTTAGTTTAGGAAGCGCTTCATTTGATACCCAGAAGAGTTTTCTGTGAGCTGAGCATGCATTTTAATTGTCAATATTACAGTCGATCATGATCATTTAATTGCAGGAAGCCAAATTCACAATTGTGAGTAATACTCAATTAATTGTGCAGCCCTAGTTACTACTAATGGATGGCTAATGTTAGCTTTAATGAGAGACTGATGCAGTATAGTCATACAGTGCATTAACATCAGACTGCTGTCTCCAGTTAAATCGCAGCTTGTAGATCAAACAGCTGGTTGTTAACAGGTTGGTTATTTATTGAAAACGCATTGCCTAATGAGGCCTGGTGATTCAACCAAATGTACACATTAAGTTAAAATAACCAGGTATAGTGATCCGGACATCTGTACATGTATAGACAGCTCGTTGGCGACGGGAATGTCTAACAAGTGAATAAAGTTAGCAAGTCTTAGCAGTTTGCTTACCAGTAAATGCCTGGGAAGTGTGTGTATACAATGTGTGGCTATATTTCTGTATAGGCCTACCCATTTGAACCACTTAAGTAAAGTCATGGAAATGGGGTACAATTTTATGGAAAAGTCTGGAAAATGAATTTGTAAAAATGTGTGGGACCCCTGGAGTTACCGGCTGTCCTACTAGCTTTTTAAATGATACCAAGAATACATCACAATATTCTGATATCCCAAATCCTGGAATACGTCTGGTATCATATCACCATATCAGCATTATGTAGATCCACTCATAACTAGATCAAGTTAGTAACATTCAGTTCACAGCACTACATGGGGAATGCATTCCAGCAGCAGCCAATTACAGGTACTCTGATTGTGGTTGGTAACTTTGACTGTTTTTACAGCCACTTTGGCGAGAGGCCAGCTATCATTAGGAGGCTCTGTTTATTTAAAAGAAAAACTGGATAGCAAAACAGCAGACCTGTAGACTAAATATGGAGTTTTATCACCAACTGCACATTTAAAAGGTTGTCCTCTCTTTGTTGGTAACAGAAAGTTGACCAGGAGCCCCACATATTTGTAGATTTTAGGGAAAATGAATTTGATACAAATAAAATGGAAATTTAGTTTACTTTGAAAAAAATATTCATTTACACTGCTATGTTAATATCTCCTGGAAGAGATGTGTTGTGGAACAAATAAGCAAGACTTGTCATTCAGAAAAAAAGACTTTTCATGTCTGTGAGCAGCTTGCATTAGCTTTTTGCTGTTGGAGTTACTGCATTAATTTAGTTTGTCACTAACTTTGCATCACTGGCTTTTATCTCATCACTGCTGCACAAAAACATATCTGAAGTGATGTTACAGGTGCCATTGATCCAGTTTCACTTGCAGACACCGGTTTGTATTTGCAGCACAGTAGAAATCTGACTTGATTAATTGGTGCTAAAACATATTACAGCACAGTCAGACAATGCAGGCCAGAGCTGAACCTTAAGCTGTTTTCAGCAGCTGATAAAAATCTCTTATCTTCATGGACACACTCTTAATCAGTGTGAGATCTTGCAGTACACTTCCTCATTCAGTAGCTTTTGTGCTCACATGTTGACTCACCGATGTTGTCTTGTTCCTGCAGAGCGATGTTCATGAGTGGCCTCAGTGAGAGCAAACAGACCCACGTCCACCTGAGGAACGTGGACCCGGCCACGCTGCAGATCATCATCACGTACGCCTACACGGGCAACCTGGCCATCAGCGACAGCACCGTGGAGCCACTCTATGAGACCGCCTGCTTCCTACAGGTCAGTGCAAAGACTTATTGTCCATTTTTACTGCATCTTGCGACACACGGACTCTTGCCTGTTTACGTTCAGCTCTGTGTGTTGATCCCAAACCACCTAGCCAACAGTTTGCAAAGCTAGTGCAGAGATGCATGCCCAAAAGAATAGCCCACATTTCTGGTTGGAGGGAGAAACGCATCTACTTTCATACATTATGAAAGACTTGTATGTCAGCAAGTTTTATAATGTGTGCAAATATCACTGTGTCGACCTTTTTGAGAAGGTGGTTGAAGGAATGAAACAGGGAGACTGTGTTCAGATGACCACAGGTGAAAAAACTTTCAGAAAGTCCTATTTTGACGAAAAGACACAAAATGGCAAACACAACTCCAGCCATTCCACTTTTGCGTATTTTGACATAAATGATTTGGTAAGGCACATTAACTGCACTTTGCAGGTTTGCATGTCAAACAGGAATATCAGTGGAATATTCGTTTTTATTAGTCATGGTAAAATCTTAGTAGGAATGTTACCTTTTTTGAAAATTGGGGAAAAACCTGAATATTTTGTGCATGTAAACTTTGTCACTGTTGCACTGGGGGACATTATTCCCTCATTACCATTAACACACACTGTAGTTTCATTTGACTCAATCCCTCATACACCACCATGCTGCAACAAATACTCTCTAGAGCTGCAAATGTGAAGTAATCTGCTGCTGAAAATACTAATAAATGCAATGTTTGATTGTCTGCTAATAACTACTGCCACTAGGTTACAGCTATTAAAGCAAATTACAGAGCTTTTAAAAAATTGAATTGGAAAAGTATTGAGATGGACTAAAGCATACATATAGCATGCTTTTAAATTCTAATATTGTCTCATCAGTGTCATCTGTAACTGTTAGAGTGCTTAATAAAAACATGGTTTGTCTATTTATCTCAAGGCAGTTGAATTAAACGCAACTGGACTTGGTTTTGTCTTAGAAGACGTTTCACCTCTTATCCAAGAGGCTTCATCAGTGACATCATTGGCCTTGTGAAGACCTCCCCAGAGGTTAAATACCTGGGTTGTTTCCACACCAGTTTGTCAGACTAGTTCCAGCCTAGTCAGACAAGCATGAACTGATGAAGCCTCTTGGATAAGAGGTGAAACGTCTTCTAAGACAAAACCAAGTCCAGTTGCGTTCGATTCATTTGCCTTGAGATAACTGACCTGGATGAATGAGAATATCCACAGGCTTTGTCTGTTTAGTTTGTGTCTTTACATCTACTCATTTACATCTTTAAACAACTTTGGTTGTGTAAATTTACACAAGTCACAAACATAAATATGTATCTACATACTGTTGGTGTTGTTCCACTTTTGTTACTGTGTCCTTTGATGCAAAGAGGGATGTTTTTCTCTGACAGACCTCTGACTCTCATCTCTTGTCCTCTGTTCAGGTGGAGGACGTCTTGCTGCAGTGCAGAGACTACCTTGTGAAGAAGATAAACGCTGAGAACTGTGTCCGCATGCTGAGCATCGGCGACATGTTCAGCTGCAGTGAGCTAAAGCAGAGCGCAAAGCGCATGGTGGAGCACAAGTTCCCCATGGTGTACAGGCAGGAGGCCTTCCTTCAGCTCTCCCACGAGCTGTTGATAGACGTCCTGAGCAGCGACAACCTCAATGTGGAGAAGGAGGAGACGGTGCGTGAGGCAGCCATGCTGTGGTTGGAGTATAACATGGAGGCACGTTCGCAACACCTGTCCTCTGTGCTAAGTCAGATCCGCATCGATGCACTGTCTGAGGTGACGCAGCGCGCCTGGTTCCAGGGTCTGCCACCCAATGACAAGTCTGTGGTGGTGCAGGGCCTCTACAAGTCCATGCCCAAGTTCTTCAAACCTCGGTTAGGCATGACGAAAGAGGAGATGCTGATCTTTATGGAGGCCATGTCAGAAACGCAGGGTGATGGATATGTGATGTCTGGGTCCTTACCTACCACAGTAGTGTGTTACAGCCCGCAGGCGGAGAAAGTGTACAAGCTTAACAACCCACCAGGAGACCTGCAGAAGGTGGGAACCCTCGTTACACCAGACAACGATGTGTTCATTGCTGGTGGACAGATCCCTCTCAAAAACTCAATCACTAACCATGGAAAGAGTGGAAAGTTACAGGCGGTCTTCCGCTCCGTTGATAGCTTCTTCTGGTTTGACGCCCAGCAGAATGCCTGGGTACCCAAAACCCCCATGCTTTGTGCCCGAATCAAGCCCTCGCTGGTCTACTGCGAGGGCTACATCTATGCAATCGGGGGAGATAACGTTGGCGGCGAGCTGAACAAGCGCACGGTGGAGCGCTACGACTGCGAGAAGGACGAGTGGAGCATGATGAGCCCTCTGCCCTTCGCCTGGAACTGGAGCACCTCTGTGGTGGCGCACGACTGCATCTACGTGATGACCCATGACCTGATGTACTGCTACTTCCCCCGGGCTGACACCTGGGTGGAGATGGCCATGCGCAAGACAAGCCGCTGCTTCGCCTCTGCCGCTGCTTTTGGTGACCTCATTTTCTACATCGGCGGCCTCCACGTGGTCAGCAACTCTGGCATCCGCTTACCTACGAGCACCATCGACGGCTCTTCAGTCACTGTGGAGATCTATGACGTCAACAAGAACGAGTGGCGCCAGGCCGCCAACATCCCCGCCAAGCGTTACTCGGACCCATGCGTGCGGGCAGTGGTGCTGCTTAACTCACTGTGCATTTTCATGCGTGAAACCCACATGAACGAGCGAGCCAAGTACGCTATCTATCAGTACGACATGGAGCTGGACCGCTGGTACCTGCGGCAGCCTGTGTCCGAGCGCGTGCTCTGGGATCTGGGCAAGGACTTCCGTTGTGCAGTGGGGAAGCTGTACCCCTCCTGCCTGGAGGAGTCCCCCTGGAAACCCCCAACCTACCTCTTCTCCCCCGACGGAGCCGAGGAGTTCGAGGTGGACGGGGAGCTGGTGACCCTCCCTCACGTATAGCTCTTATCCTCCCCTCCCCTACCTCGCTGACTGAACCAGGAATCTGTAATGCAGAGGGACAAACATGAAGGGGGGGCAGTTCGGTTCTTTAAGATATGAAAGGGTTTGACGTTCTTTGTTTCATGGAGGGATCTCTGGACTTTGGAGGCTTGCATTCGCTCTAGCTGTTGCTGATGAACAATGCAGCCCAAAACATGTTTGAAAAGACGCCCCTCAAAAATACTAGTAATCTGAATTTTTTTTTTCTTATTTTGTCAGTTGTGACATCTGTTAGATATTATTACAAGTCTGTCATACTGTTTCTACAATGTGATAATCTAAACGTCGACTGATTTTGTGATGATGAGGATGATGATGCACTTAACTGGTAAACCTTCTCGGAATGACAATGGCAACTGTACCAAAATCCCCCAGCCCCCCCTCCTCCGATCATGGCTTCCCTCTCTTCCCCCTCCTCTCCTCTTTTTCTCTTCTCTCACCACTGATAAAGGAATACTCAGAAGAAAATCATTTGAGTATAAAACATCACCTGAGGCTTTAAAGACTATCTTAAAAGTTATGAGCTTGCTCCTTTGTGGAACGTAGGAGTTGTAGTCAGCCTGGACTCAAAGACTCGGTATCAAAATGCTCCATAGAAACCTCTCATAGCACTCATGTAGCAGTTTCTGCAGCATGAGTGCTATGAGAAGTTTCTATGCATGGTTTGATGTTGAGCTTGATGATATATATATATTGACCCTGGAAATTGTGGTTTGACAAGTAAATTTGGCAAAGGGGTCCAATTATTTTACTTTCAGCCACATCTCGTGGCCTTCAGTGGATACACTTTGCTTAGTTTTTAGGGAAATGGTTTAGTGGTTGTCACGTGACAAACTCCATCTGTTAACTTTTAAATGGCCAAGAGAAATGTCGGAAAGGTCCAGAAAATTTCTAGTAAATGGACTTGGTGCTTTTGTCAAACTACTGATAAATAATCAATAATGAAACTTTAAGCTGAATTATTGTCACATGATAATTAAACCATCTCTCTGACAAGTGAGAAAACTCGATCTACTGAAGCCACGTTGTGGTTTAAAGTTCTGGAAAGTTACTGGCAATTGGACGTTGTTCTGAGAACGTTTTGTCAAATGTTTTGATAAATTTTGATCAGGGCTGTTTCTACAGATAATTTGCATTTATAATCAATCTGTTCACTATTTTTCAAATTGATTGATTTATCTTTTAGGCTACGAAATGTCAAAAAATGCCCTCCACAAGTTTCCAGAGCTCAAAGCTTACATCTTTAAATAGCTTGACCTTTCTAACCAGCAGTCCAGAAGTCAAGAAGTTTTAAATTTACAAAATTGTTAAACAAATCCTTACATTGAGAAGCCTGAACTAGAGAATGTTTTGCTTGAGAAATGACTGCATGGATGCAGTGTGACTGGTGTGCCGCAGCAGAGCACATCCCTGTATAGTCAACTGAAGCTGCTTCACTGACTGTGCAAGTCAAGCTTGCCAGCGCAGGCATAGAGCTGCTCAACACACTGCTCGAAGCTGTTATCACATGACAGATTTGTGTAAAAAAAAAAAAAAAAACAAGTACAATCTGTTTAAACATTATCACACCTCATTGTACCAGATTGATGCATCCTGTAGTTAAAACGATCCAGTTTGTTGCTTCAGTACCCCTTATGATGCTTCCTAACCCTCAATATGCACACAGTGAAGCTGGCACAGCAGGTTAAAAAAAAAAAATAATAAGAAAAAAAACGCGCTCCACCTACATGACGTGTTGTGTATTTTGGCCATCACATGTAGAGCTGAAACAACTAGATTGGTGTAAAGACAAAAAATTGGCGATAATTTGGTAAGTGTTTTATTTGATTTGAACTAAGGTTACTAATTGAGCTATTACGACTACATTTTATAGATTAAACAGTCAATAATGAAAATAAGTGTTAGTTAGAGCTCTACTTAAACGATTCTGTCTATTAACTTATCCTTGTAGCACAAGTTTATAGACATGTTTTCTTGCTGTGGTTTTGGGTTTCCATTTGAATCCAGGCTAAATACAATTACCATCCTCCACAAATGAGCAAAATATAAACATTTCAGAGCCACATCTCAAAGCTTACAAGTATTTGCTAGATTTTTTTGAGTGTTCCTTTAAAAACCGGATCCACACATTTCTTCTTCAACAAAAAGGCCCCACAGACGAGAGGAACAGAGGCCGTAGTTTTTGGGAGGGGTTGGAGGGCTGACGGGGGAAACAAGTGAGAGGCGGAGAGGGTTTAAAAAGAGGGTGGCTGCAGGTCCGGCCACCTATCACCTCTCCTCCTTCACCGCTTTGCCCTCCACCCCAACTCTACTATAGCGCCTCCGCAGCCCGTCTGTCAGTCTGTTTGGACACAGGTCTTCCACACAGCCAGCAGTTTACACCTCACTCCATCTGTCGTCACATGATCTTTTGTTTTTCTTTCCACGAGGGTCTCTGCAAACACACAACTCCACTCTCATTAGGTTTTGGGCTCATGCTTTTTTTTTTTTTTTTTATTTCCAAGCTGCTGAAATATATATATAATAAAATATATATTTTTCATATGTTTAAAAGACAACTGTTCTAGTGTGGGGAAAATAACCAGGTCTATTTTGTATTAGTGTCTTTTTTTAATTTAATATTAAACATTACTGTAGTGTGATTGTGGGTAGATATCCATTTTCCTATCAGATTTAATTTTTCTTGAGTGAATATTGAGGAATCTTGCTGCTGATTGGTTGTGAGAGGAGAGGGCTGGCCCACGGCTGTTGCTACGGAAATTGTTCCAGCAACCACTAGCAGTAGTGGAGAGGGCGGGTTGGGGTTGGGGAGGGGAAGGGCGGGGGTCTTCCTCCTACCTTTAAAAACATGAGCACAGGTGCTTCATGACAAACCTTACTAGCATGTTTGGCTGCATCATATTCCTTTGGCACTGTATTTTGAATGAACGTTAATTTATTAAAAAACATACCAAAAACGTTCCTGAAACTGACTCCATGTTTCGTTTGTTTTTATGAAAGTATGGAGTTTTTCATGCTGCTTCCAGTTTTTGTTAAGTTTCTTTGTAAAACAGCTGGTTGATTTTAGCTTTGGTTTTGAGTCAAAAACATTTTTTGTTTACCCAAAAATAAGTACTGAAAAGTGGTATATTAATGTCCAGACTTGTTCATTTGTTCTTTAAGCAAAGGGTTTGGTTTAATCATAAAACCTAAAAATTCATGTATGTAATGTAACATTTGGGACGTTTGGCTTCTTTTAAATGAAAAATAGTTTTGTGGAAAACATGCTTATTTTTCACCAAGTAAGCTGTTGGAAAAAGTGTCATTTGTTGCTGAATATCTGAAAAAAAATTGAAAAACTTAACACATTACTGATCATTTACCAAAACTTTACTTGCCATGTTTTTTTTCCCACCGCCAGATACATAAAATGTGTTGCTTTTAAAAAATTAAGACATCTCTGTGGCATCTCTGTGGATTTGGATTTGTTTACATCACTTAAACAACACTTACCAGTTGATTTATAAAGTTGCTGAAATCACGTTTGAGTTGTTTTTACTGGTTGACACCTTACAAATGAGAACATGAAAGCTAAACTAAGTTATTTTAATGTAAATAATCAATAGTTGGTGGTGTCTTAAATTTAAAATTTAATAATTGTGCCTTTTGAGCATTTCATCTTTTCCAAAACAATTATTTTCAACAATTTGAGAAATATGGTGAAAAAACAAGTTTTTCTTCCTTTTTTTCTGTTTTTCTGAAAGCCAAAAGTCTTATATCAGGAAGTTCTGTGGACAGTGTTTTTGCCTTACCTGACAAGTCCATATGGGTAGAGTACTAGAATTATATTTTTATGGCAAAAAATAAGACACTGACAGTGGTCTAACAACATAAAAAGCCATCGTGTCTCACACACACACACACACAGACTTCTGCCATAGCACTCTTTTAAATTGAGCCTTCAGAGAATAGCCTGGAAAAAGACACAGGTTTTAAAACATGGAAAAAGTGCTGAGATCGTTGATTAATAGTTAAGGAAAACTATTCTAGTTTTATAATTTATCAAGAAAAGAGAACTAAAACTGTTTACTAAAACTTGATTTAGTTCTTTTCTTCTTGATAAACTCTTGTTGGCTGCTCATCAAAGAAGTAAGAACATTGAGGACACTTTAGGATCTGGTAAATGATTAATCAAAAGAAATTACAATCTGCACATGAAACAATCACTCAGTCCAGCTGTACTGGGTGTCGGTCAGGATCAGTGGGTGTGAATATCTGCTGGCCTCGGGATGAGCTCAGCGGCTTCATGTCCCCGTGATGCCGCTGTGATTGTTGTCGAACACATGGGTGCATATTTGTGCAGCGATGTGCTACCACCACAACAACAACCCTCTCACAAAAACACACACTTGCCACCACTTTGTTTTGCTGACCTACATTTGTACCCAGACGCAAACACCCAGTGCGATAAAAGGAAAGAATTGTTCCTATATCGCAGTCTACTAGAAATAAAAGTCTGAGGAATATTTTAATTATTTTTTAATACAGCAATATAGTATCACTTCTTCTGAAATACATTAAAAGCATCTGTCAAGAAAATATTCTGTGAATATTAATTCACAATACATTCATATCTGTTAAATACAAAATGAAAATATATCATCAGAGGGTAAAAAAAGAAACGAAAAGCAGCTTTTAACAGATGATGTTTTCTTGAACTATAATCCAGAAATCAAAAGAAAATTCCCCAAAATGACTCAATGGCCAAAGAAGGTTTAAAAGCATGAAAACCAGAAAAAAAATTACAATAGTTTTAAAGACACGGGGATGACACTCAATACAGCTGTAAAACTGGACTGGACAGCATGCTCACTGGACCACTTTTAATCCAACTGTTGTTGAATATTTGAAGCATGGAGGGAAAAGATCCTGTAAGCACCTCAGAATTACAGTTATACAAGATAACGATTCACATAAATAGAATATAATGGCTGCTTTGTGCAAATACACACAGTGGTCCACAGATTAGGACTTGTTCCAGTGTTGTCATGACAAAACATGGATATGTATGGAGTTTATACACAACAAATAAATAAGTTATCTGACTTTAAACTATTCTCAGATTTACTAAATATAGTTCTCCCAATATATATATCTTATAAAAAGGCCTGGGTGAGGGTTAATCAAACACACAGCTGGGTGCAGGTTCCTTCATAGTCAAGGGAAGTTTTCATCATGTTTATCAGGGCACAGAGTCAGGCATTAGGTACACAAGGATTTACGTAATAACACTGTGGTTATTGCCATAACAGCAGATTTTGTAAATAATGTATTGTTCTGCATTTGTCATAGAAGCTTGAGAATGGAGAGAAACCTGTTTAACAGGAAATGTAAAATTCCAGAGCTGCTTTTCAAGTTTTGTCATTTATCCAAAAAAAAAAAAAAGCAATATTCTCTGTTGCGTGCTTATCTATTTTATATAGTCTTAAATTTAATATTTTAGGAGTTATCAACTGTTGGTTGGACAAAATTCATAATTTTAAGACCGGGAAATTGAAATGATGTACTTAAAGGTTATCAGACAAGTCAAAGGTATAGCTAATACATCAACAAATAACACAGTACATTAGATATTTAAAATAAAGGGTAAAAATAATTATAACAGGTGTATCTTTTTGCATTTAAGCTCAGAGCAGTTGGCTAAAAGTAGCAAAAAGCTTTTAATTATTTTCTACACCACAAACCAGTTGATAAAACTAATTAAAAGTTAATTAATTTAATTACTTCATGTATTCTATTTTGGTGTTGCCACATTATGAATAATTATCCTTTTTCCTCTTAACATTTCCTCAGTGGAATAATCCAGAGGACTCTGTGGCTAGCTAACATTAGCTTTACTGAAAACACTGTTAGCTAAGCATTCTTTCAGCTAGCTACCTCACTAAAGCTAACATCTGTGATAAAACTACACCCGCCTGTGTACATGATGGTAATTATCCAATAACCTGTAGTGCATACTTTTGTAGTATTACTTTTGAAACAGTAAGCATTTTAGCCAGTAAGCTAATGCTACTCAGAAGTTAATCTGACACCAGGCATTTATCTTTATAACATTATCTTCTTTTCTTTTGATTAAAGATCACATTGGGAATAAGTTATGAACATTTTGAAAATGTGAATGATTTAATGTCTCATTACGTCAAACAAACTTGCCCCAAAAAAAAAAAAAAAAAAAATCCAGGTAGAATTTGTTAGCTACATTTGTTAGCATATCTTGCCTTAAAGCTTTTGCTTTATTTTTAACCAACTGATGTGAGTTTAACAGAAAATAAGCTTTAATTATTGACGCATTGCATCTCAGTTTAAATTATTTAGCTAAGTCATATTTTTATTGATATTTTTTGTTCTATTTTTGGCTTTTGTTTGATAACCTTTTAATATATTTTGGATATTTTTTTTTTACTATTTTCTGACATTAAAAAACTAATAATCATTAAAAAAGACAAAAAAAAAACATAATGAAAATCATTGTTAGGTCACTCAAAATTTATTTTTCCCAGATGGCCACTGTCTTTAGACATTGATATTTGATTGAATTTAGATTGTGAAGTTGGGTGACCAAAATTCAGTGTCAGGACCTCTAATGTAAATGTCAACTGCTGGTTTTAAGTTGTGAAGTATCCAGTGTCTTCCTAATGTCTTATGCCACATCTTGATGTATAATACCGACATTTAATCATCTGCAAAACATCTATTAACTATTTTTAACATCATTAGACATTTAAAATAAAATATTTTTAACATCTGTCCAACTTAAGACGCCAACGTCTCTCTGATGTCATTCTGATGTATGGTGCCCGCTGGGTTATCATCAGGAATTCATGCTGTTACCACAACAACCACAGTGTCATTACAACAACATCACTGAACATGAGCCAGACTTAATTTAAAATCTAAACCGTTATAAATCTTCAAGGTGCCACAGCTCATGCTCAAATCCCGTAACACCAATTTATTTTTGTTTTTATGTACTTTCTGTCAGCAAAATAGTCAGCTATATAGACAAAGTCTAGAAATGCAGCAAAAGATTAAACACCGTAAACCCCAACGACAGCATCATTAAGTGTGTCACAGGAAAAAGCATCCAGGAATCCAAACAGGCGGTCAGATGTGATGCAGCCTGCTGAAATTTCTGGGTTTTTGATCAAAAGCGCTGGCAGTCTTTGCCTCACAGTGGATATGGACTGTACAGTTAGTATAACGGCTGCGCTATCTTCCTGTCCAGAGTGCTGTCGCATCACCCAGAGTCACCAAACATAAGGATGACAGGTTCAGATTTAAAACCTGATGCTGAGAATGACCATTTTTTCCTTCATAAATGCAGCTCTCAGTCCACTGACCCTCAGGCTTCAGCAGGCAGAAGATCAGAGGACGAGGACAAAGTCAGAGACAGGGGACTGCTGGGTTTCAGGGTTGGACCTCTGTGGCGGGCTCCGCATACTCTGGAGTGGTTACAGCTGCAGGTTGGGCCAGGGTGGAGAACCAGGAGGACATGGCCGACTTGGCGCTGGTCAATGCTCCGCCCACAGACTGACCTGAGAGCAGAGGTGGAGAAGAGTCAGACTTCACAAAACAAGTAAATAAATATTTGTTTTTTTATTTCTGTCCTACTGATCAACAAAAACGTGTCCATAGCAACATCGACATTAGCTTCTTTTTGTTAAAACAAACATTTAATATGATAGATGATATTCATTTAAGATAACAATTTTTATCTTAATTCTGCTTAGGTACCGTCCAAATTCTACAGGCGAAAATACCGTATGGGTCTGCCATCAATTTGCAAACAATTATTAAAACCAGTTCATCACATTTTGACATGCTGTTCTTAAGTAGGAAAATCATTTGACAGACAGGAAGAGATACATTTTACATTTTTTTGGTTTATTTGGAATAAACAGAAGAACTGGCTGGTTAGCATGAGCTCTGATTGCCATGGAATTGGAGATATGACTTAATAATTTTTATTTAAAAATAAAAATTAAAAAAACAAGCACAAAAGCTTCTTGTACACTATCTAAATCTGCAAATATTAGAATGTACTTTGGTTTCAAGTAGAGCTGGCTGAGAGGGCAGCATGTGTTTTCATTTATATTTTTATCCTAAGAGTCTGAGAATTAGTGATATTAGTGGTGACACCATTAATCAATTAACTGAGTGACATAAAATTCATCAACTCTGAAAACCATTTAAAGGTCCAGTGTGTAGAATTTAGGGGGTATATTGGCAGATATGGAATATGCTAAGTATGTTTTCTTTAGTGTTCATTCACCTGAAAATAAAAATTTTGTTTTTGTTACCTCAGAATGAGCTGTTTATATCTACATAGGGAGCGGGTCCTTATCTACAGAAATCACTATGCTGTATCTCCATGTTTCTACAGTAGCCTAGAACAGACAAACCAAACACTGGCTCTAGATAGGGACATTTGCATTTTTGCACCAGCCACCATAGCTCACAGCCCCTAAGAGACGAGTAGCGTCAGAAAAACTCTTGCCCTTTATAGATAGGAGTTGTGCAAATTTGCAGGAAAGCCCAATCAGTCTTTTTTCAGCATTGGCAGTATAAAAACAAAATCGGGGAGTGCGGCAAAATGCCGCCTACCTCCTTTTGTTTATACAGAATGCGCCTTTTTCGGGGCAATGGGGGCATGAGCGAGTAACAAAACATGTAGCCCAGCACGTCACGTAAACAGTGACGTGGGAGGGAAGCCGCGGCTGGTCAGTCCTTCGGCGATTCTCTCATAAGTCAGCCCGTTCTTCACTGTTCCCATCATCTGACGGTTAATGGCCTCTTCGTTTGCGAGGGCAAGGAGGGTGCGCAATTCTTTGTCTCCCCAGTTGCTCATCTTTACAGTGTCTGTCAGGTTTGCCTTTCCCTCTTGCTACTAGCTGCTCGCTAATTCAAGCTATCAGCTGTTTCCTGTTTATCCACCGCCAGTGGGTCGCACCTGCGGCGTCATCAACAGCTCCTCCCACAAGTCATCAACAGCCCCTCCCATTGTGGAAGGCTGCCTCGGTCTTTTTAAACTAAAAGGGTTCCACCAATATGACTATCCTACGAGGCGGAAATTAGGCACCTCGGATCAACTCGCCAATCCGCATCTCTGTGTCTAAATGCTCGCAGCTTGCCGGCAATACGGCCCAACATTCGCTGAAAATCTGGCAGTGTAAAAGGGGCTACTTATTCTCCTAACGTGAAACTGCTTTATTCAGTGATTTTACCGTTTTAAATCACTGCATCTGTTTGTTTTGGAGAGGAGAACTCTACAGATAATTCAACTCCCAGAAAAAAAACTTCTTAACTATGAACACTGAGGGAATCCTAACCAGGAGAAGTTTCAGCTTTTTGCAATCTGCAATCCTCACCACTAGATGTCACTAAATCCCCCTAAATCTTAGACACCTTTAAGTAAACGCACTAACACAAATACAAAACATCAGCCAGTTTCTGCTTATGTTAGGTTTTGCCGCCTTTCTCTGTTTCACATTCTTATAAATCTTTGGGAACATTGGATGAACATTTTTCATGAATCATTTTCTGAATTTTATAATTGCAATGATTAATAAATCTACAGTTTACATGATTATTGGAAATACGTTGTTCTGGTTCATGTACACCGAAAATATTGTCTCAGCAGCAGAAGTGAGACACTGATCCCTTTCAGCTTATTTATTGGGTGCCACCCTGAATATCTTCCCTCAGACATTTCATTTTGTGATTGTTTACTGAGCTTTCTTACCCACTGCCCTCCCTGTCTGGACCATACTGCGACTGGTGGTCATCATGGCGTTTCCGATCTTCTTCCCTCTCTCGCTGTTCTGCACTGAGCTGCAGTGGACATGAAGAAGAGGAGAACACAAAAAAGTTTACAAACCATGTATGCACACACTCCCCTCCGTTCCCCATCTCCGGTGTGACATTGTGGGAATTCTTCCTGCTTTCCCAGAAACAAACTACAAAAAAAGTGCTGTTGCTAAATGTTGCAGCAACCTGTTAGAGGGGATTATGTAATGGCAGAGGCTGAGCAGCAGTCACAGGTGGTGTATCTGATGATCAGAGCTGACCTGAGAGCGGAAACAAGCAAGGCTACGTTTCACAACAAATGGAAGGCTAAATGCAGCTTTATTTCAACAGCAGCAGCTTGGTGCGAGTCCAACGTGCAACCTTTCACATAGATCCCCACTGACCTGGCATTCAGCAGGAATCTCACTCCTGCATCATCTGGGCAAACAGCAGTGCAGTTAAAAGGAGGATGTTTATAAGTGTTAGCAGCTGTCACTCTGTGCCTTCACACCCTCTAACGAGCCAATTATTTCATCTGAAAATAAACCTGGTCGCTGTGATTTTACTACGCTGCTGCTGCCTGCAGGAACTGCTTACTTCTGATAAGATAACACACACAGTTTGAGTGTGTTTGAGTGGTAATGGGAAAAATGCCATCATGTTTTTCCTTGGACAAGATGACACTGTTACTTCTATAAATATTTAATGGTGTGGAAAAAATGAGATTTACTCACCTCCCTGGGCTCTCTGTGGTCACGGAAAAAGTTTTCTAAGAATAGCAGAGCATCCCAAAAAATAAAGCACACCAGACTCAGACAGTAGCCAAATGAATGATAGCAAAAAAAATTCCATATAGCATTATTAAAGCGTGCTAAACAAAGATTTTTCAGATTATCCTCCTGTAAAGCAATTTATCGTGCCTATGAGTGCGTACACAACAAGTCCCTTCACGGTAAATGCTGCAACAGTTTGGCTGCAAATTTGAGGCCAACATGGAAGTGCAAAACACTGCAATTCCTCTAATGGCCACTTGAGGCTAACTCCAGAAGCCAGTCAATGTCCACAGACCCACACGTTAAAATGGCCAACTTTACAGCAGCAATAAATATTTTTACAGCCTGGTGCAAACAACAGTGTTAGTCTCTATAGCTTATTTTCTCATTCATGACAACTGTACAGGGGAGTCATTAGTGTATAACTCACCCATTTACATTCTATTAAGGCTCATAGTTTCACATAATTAAGTGCGGGCTGCTTTGAATGACTGCCAAAAGTGTCCTCAGCTTCTCACAGCGCCAGCCTCCCACCATAATATGGTCACTTCTGGCCCCAAAAAACAAGATGGCGACAGCTGAAATGCTGAACTCAAAGTTTCAAAACTGGAGTCCACAAACCAATGGGTGACGTCACGGAAGCTACGTCCATTATTTTTACAGGCTAGGAATAGAATTTTTTTTATTTCATTAACTTTATCTGAACAGCACAGGGAAGAAAAATAAGACCAGCAGCCTTAACAACTTAAGGAAGAAATATGATTCAAACACAAACATTTCAGCTTTAACGGGGCCGTCGGACAGGAGTAAATAAAAGCACCTGTCAGAGCCATGAATTCATCTATAAGAGACCTTCAGCTTAAAGTGAGCCATGTGTCGCTGGTATCACTGCTGTCAATCCTCCCCACCACAGACAGATACAGTGTTTATTTGACTACAGCATCAACACCACACCACTCTGTGCACAATGAGCCTGGCCAAGCGTGAAGTGATACCACAGCTCGCTGCCTCTGTGGCGTCTCGGGGAGTCAGACGGACGTCCTGCGGCGCCAACAACTCGTGGGGACACCGAGTGGGATCCACCAAACAAGCTGCAGTTGCTAGGCGCTTGTTGCTAGGGATCAATGATCCAGCTCCACGGCTGCACGTCCACCAAGAATCTGTCCTCGCTGTGCCAACTTCCTTTTGTCTTTATTTTCAAAGTAAAAGACCTGCTGTTGCGCATTCCCAGCAGTGCTGAGAGGCTGAGTGTGTTTGTCAGTCCGTTTAAAGCCACGAGGTGTAAAACTGAATTTAATCTAATAGCATCAATTTCGTTTGGAGGAAAATGACAATCCCTGTGAACATTAGTACAGTTTATGTATTTGTGTTTTGATTTGTTTTATGTTTGTTTTTGTTTTGTTTTTTCACTTTTTCAAAATCTACACATTGTAGACTTTAAATATGATTTTTACCACTCAAGGCACATTAAACTCTCCTGTAACATTGATGACATCACTGATCAATGCCACAAGTGCACCAATTAAGTTTCCAGATATTATAATTTTCTGGTTTTCATCACCTGTTTATCAAAATGTGAAATATTTTTGGACAAAAATGTTACTTTATTTCTCATATATCTTATTTTTATACTTTTCTTTTTCTTTTTTCTTTTACTTGTCTTATTCAATATAGATGGTAAAAAAATCCACAATGGGCCTTTCTTCTTTCCTTCCTTCCATCCTTCTTTCCTTTTCCTTTCTACCTTCCTTCTGTCTGTCCTTTTTTCCTTTCTTAATTCCCTTGTCCTTCTGTCTGTCTTTCTTTCCTTCTCTCCCTATTTTCCTTACTCCCATCCATCTCTTCTGCCTTCCTTCTGTTGGTCCTTTTCCTTTTATGCCGTCCACCTTTTCTTTCCTCCATCTGTCCTTCTTTCATTCCTCCAGTCTTTCCTTCTTTTCTTTCCATCCTTCATTTCTTGCTTCAATCTTTCCTGCTTTCGTTCCTTCCGTCCTGTTACTTCACTCAGTCTTTCCTTCCTTCTGTCTGTCCTTTCCATCTTTCCATCCTTCTTTCCTGCCTTCCTTCTGTCCGTCCTACTTTCTTTCCTTCCTTCTGTCCTCCTTTCCTTCCTTTCATTCGTTCTTCTTTCTTTTCATCCATCCGTTCCTCTTTTCTTTCATCCATCCTTCTTTCCTGCCTTCCTTCTGTCCTTTCCTTCCTTTCATTCGTTCTTCTTTCTTTTCATCCATCCGTTCCTCTTTTCGTCCATCCATCCTTCTTTCCTTCCCTCAATCTTTCTTTCCTTCAGTCTTTTTGTCCTTCTGTCCTTTCCTTCCTTCCCTTTTCATTATATCAATCCTTTCTTCTGTCATTTCCTTCCTTCTATCCTTCTTTCCCTTTTTCCTTTCCTTCCATCCATCTTTCTTTCCTTCCCTTCCTTCCTTTTTCATTCTGTTCGTCCTTCCTTCTGTCCCTGCCTGCCTTTCATCCTCCTTTCCCTTTTTCCTCCTGTCCGTCCTTCTTTCCTTCCATCTATCTATATTTTTTCCTTCCTTATGTCCTTTCCTCCTTCCCTTTTACTGCTTCCCTTATACTGTAAGTGTGACAAACTCTAGCATGGAACAAATGTTAAAAACTTTGAATCTGTTGAGGGTAAATTTGGGTGGAATAATGGAAACACTGTGGTAAAATGATCATATTCAAACTTTTTTCAGATACCACCCAGCCTCCGAAAAGCTTCCAACAGTCTCATGGTAACAGAGAGCAGTATTTCCCCTGAGCTACTGTGTACACTGTTAGCTCAGAGAGGACACACTGACTCTCCGTCTCGCTGGCTGACCCAAATAAACAGCTCCTTATGCGGCGCACTGTGGTACGCTGACAATAAAGAAAGATCCTCTAACAGTGAGTGTCCGCCTGCAGCCCTGCAGCTCGTCACATGACTCTTGTTTTCTGAGAACATCTCTGCCACCGGCTGCTCTTTGTCCAACACCGATGACGAGGAAACATGAAAAGGGTCGGCTGTGTTTAGCCCCCCCAGTGCTTCCATAATACACATGCAACACAGCACATTCACAAGGAAGCAAAGCGTAGGGTTTTTTTTTTTTTCCAGGGGAGTATAAATAGAGGGGAGGTGGCAGGGCAGCAGCAGTGGGACAAAGAGTGATGAGCTGAGCAAAGTGGATGGAGTCAGCTTTCCTCTTTCACTTTCTCAACCAGTGTCCCGACAAGTGGGAAATATCAGACCAGTCACCGGCTGTCCCACTAACCCCAGTTTCCCCCTAGCCTCAAGCTGCAGGAAAACATCTCCATGTTTACCTCTTTTGTGTTTACTTATTTACCGTTTTCTCTTTCTGGCGAATAGCTGCAGACAACATCACTAAGGAAACTGAGAGCCCTTCAGCTCAGGCCACTTATATGTTTAGAATTCATTATTAAATACAGCCCACAAATAAATTCTTTAGGTTTGTTTCAGTTTAGTCTTTTATTTTGAAGAAATCCATTAAGGTGTCTGGAAGTATGGAGCAGCAAAAACAAATCTGTGCTCTTAAATAACTTAAAGGAGCTGCAACATTCAGAGCATTAATACAGCAGCAAACCACTATTTACTATGTAACGATATAGTAGAGTAATGGCGTCCTGAGCAGAGAATGAAGTCACGCTCCCTCTCTGTATGTTGTAACCTGAGCTTCTCTGTTCTTTGTTGTTATAGATGGTGGCGGCACATACATGTTGCACAACGTGATTCTGCCAAGTAGGACATGCTCCTGGATCGACATCCCACATCGCGTTCCTGGACCAACATTGCAATCAGCCAATCGCAGCCCTGAACAAAATCCTCAGTAACATTAAACAAACACCATATAAGCTACTGCAGGGTTAGTGAGTTAGCTTGTTAGTTTGCTAACTCAGTTGACTATGCTAACAAGTAAGCTTGCCAATAGGCTAAAATATGTTCACTAACAAAGAGAGTGGATAATAAAATCTTTCAGTTGCAAATGCCTGTGATTAACACATTTTCCCTCCTTTATAGCCAATTAAACATTTACCCACTAGCACAGCCTACCTAGTTAGCAAGCTAACACGCTAACACTGCAGTAGCTTACAAGGTTTTTGTTCAATGTTACTGAGGATTTTGTTTAATTGTATTAACCTCTATTTGGAAAACTAGCTTAGCTCGGAAGAAGCACAGGAACAGCACACTGATGATGTCAGAGGGCTGTGATTGGTTGTTTGCAATGTTGGTCTTGGAATGCGATGTGGGATGTTGATCCAGGAGCATCTCCTACTTGGCAAAATCACATCGTGCTGTGCATGTTAGTGCATGTGAGTCCTTGTGTGTGTATCCTACTGGTCAGCTAATTAGCGCCGCTCTGCATTGCGGTTACCGCCCATAACGCTGTCCTTACCCACGCTGGCAGAACAGCCTGTCGAAGCATAACACCTACCCTCCAGTAGGTGGAGGGACACTAGGGACAACAGTTAACAGTTAAGAAACTGACATCCCTAGTTCACACTGTTAGCTCTGTCAGCACTGTTGTTAGCCTTGTTTGTGCTGTTAGCACCATTAGCTGCTAGCTGCCAGCTTAGCCTAGTCCATGTTCAGAGCCATGTGCAGGCAATCGCAGCTCAGGCTCTGAATCATAGATATGCTCTGAATGTCTCATACAGCTCCTTTAATTCTTGCTCTTAAATATGTGAGCGCAAGTCGATGAAACATAATGTTAAAATAATGTTAACATTTTACAGAAGTTTAGAAGTTTCAGAAGAGTGCTGTAACAAGCAAAATGTCTCCTTCAAAGTAAAAGCACAGGGGTCTAAGAGTAAACACTGAGCAAAATGGTCTTAAAAGACTGAATAAAGTTAAAATTAATTATTGAAATACACTGGATTTACAACTAATTTAGAGGTTTCATGGGAACTCTCCATGTAATCTTTTTAAAGGAGCAAGACACTGAAATAAAGTGAAAGCTTTCTGCTGTTCCTGACTGATTAGAGGCATCTTCATAATTGATTTAGCATTTCCTTTGGTTTATTAACTGGTTTTAGTTTTTCGTGCGGGTCCAGGAGGAGGATTTCAACATCCTTTGGAGATGTAAGTGTGCGACGCCCAAAGCTTCTGACAGTCAATAAACACTCTCTGATGTCCAAGGTCGCAATGGAGACTGAGCTGTTTATCTGTCGTCTCCACTTCGAGAACACGTGTAGGAAAACCTCACAAACACACAAACACACGCACACACTTTTCCAGACCAGCTGAATCCCCTCCTGTTTCAGAGCCTCACTCTGACACAAAGCTGAGGCAGGAAATGAGATGTGTTTATTCCTGAGAAGACTCCGTTTGGCCGAGTGCCAAACTTCCTGCCTGCACACCCCCCTCGTCACCCCCCTACCACGGCCATACCGGCTTCATCCAGAGTTTTATAGTGCAGTGAGGGGAGCGGAGAGCCAGCCATGCCCCTTCACCCCCTTCCTGCTCCATGAACACACCATGGAGGAGGCAGCTCTGACCCGGTCACCACATTTCAGATCTGCTCAGAAGAATCCCGTCTCTCAACCTCCAGGTTCAGTGTGTGTGTGTCAACGCTTGTTTCCACATTTTCTAACGTGTACCATAAAAACACAGTTAAGGCTGGAACTATTGATTCTATTCATTATTGATTTATCCGCTCATTTTGTCTTAATTAATCATTTGGTCCATAAAAGGTCAGAAAAAAGTATAAAAAGGAGCCTCGAGCCCTCAGTGACATTCACTTTATTATCGTAGAAAACCTGCAAAGTCTTCTTTACTTCCTTTTTTCCTACTTTCCTTCCATCCCTCCTTCTTTCTTTACTTCTTCCTTTGCTTCCTTCTTTCCTTTTAACTTTACTTCCTCCCTTACATCCTTCTTTGCTTCCTTCCTTCCATCTTCCCTTCTTTCCTTTTCCTTATGTTCTTCCATCTGTTCTTCCTTTACTGTTTACCTCCTTCCTTTTTTTCTTTCATCTATCCTTCTTGCTTCCTTCTTTCCTTTCTCCTCTCTATTCTTTACTTTCTTCCATCTTTCCTGCCAGCAATCCTTCTTTGCTTCCTTCCATCCATCTTCCCGTCTTTCCTTATCCTTCTGTGCATCCTTCTTTGCTTCCTTTCTTCCATCTGTTCTTCTTTTACTGTTTACCTCCTCCCTTTTTTCTTTCCATCCATCCTTTTTTCCTGCCATCGATCCTCCTTGCTGCCTTTCTTCCTCCTTTTTTTCCTTCTGTCCTTCCATCTTTGCTTTCTTACTTTTATCTGTCCTTCCTTTATTTTTTACATCCTTCCATCTTTTCTTCCATTTATCCTTCTTTGCTGCTTTCCTTCCTTCCTTCCATATGTCCTTCTTTCCTTCCTTTCTTCTTTCTATCCCTCCTTTGCTTCCACTGTTTAATCTTTTCTTCCTTTATTCTTAACCTTCTTCCTTTTTCCTTCCATCCATCCTTCTTGCTTCTGTCCATCCTTCCTTCATTCCTTCCTTTCTTTGATCTATCCCTCCCTCCTTCCTTCCCTCCATTCTTCCCTTTCTTTAATCAGTGCTTCCTTCATTCTTTACTTCCTTCCTTTACCGCATCCACCCTTCTTTGCTGCCTTCCTTCTTTCTCTTTCCTTCTATCTGTCCATCTTTGCTTTCATCCATCCCTCCTTTATTCTTTATGTCCTTCCTTCTTTCATCTCATCCATCCTTCTTTACCTCTTCCCTTCAGTCCATCTTTCTTCCTGCCTTCCTTCCTTCCCTCTGTCCATTCTTATCTAGTTCTTCCATCCATCCTTCTTTTCTTCCTCATGTCCATCCTTCTTTGCTTGCTTCCTTCCTTTCTCCCTCACCTCTTTCTTTACTTTCTTTATTCTTTACTTTCATCCTTCTTTCTTGCCTCACTCCATTCCTTCCATCCTTCCTTTCTTTTCTTCCTAATGTCCTATATTATGTTTATAATATTGACATGCGTATTACTGTTCTGCAGTATCTTGTATTATTTCTTGAAGTAATCTCTTGTGCTGAGACCTTTGAATTACATTTTATCAGATATTACATATCTGAAAAAAATCTGTTGCAGCATTAAACAGTTAATTGAATTGTCGATTGATATTGTCAGGCTTTTTAATTGTTAATTGAATTGTGACTGAATCGTTTCATTTTAAATGTCACAGCTTTCATCTCTGGTTACATCACTATTAATATGATAAGATCTTATTTAATATTCTGAAATAACTTCTCTTCATTTATGTCTTTTTGTTCTTTTTTGCTTCATGTGGCTCATTTTTGGCTTTTTAATCATAATACTTAAAACAAAATTTTGCCTTTTCTTCCATTACTGATTTAAATGTTGCACAAATAAACTACACTTAACCCACTTTATTTGTGTGTGTGTGTTTGTTTACTGACGATCTACGACAAAGTTCGCGGCGACCATGTCACCAAACACCCGAAGGTAAAGTGAGAGCGCCGAGTATCGCAGCCAAGCAGATCTGCCCAAGTTCTCATCATAAAGCTAAGTTAGGGATGGAAACACACTCAGCTGTGTGTGTGTGTGTGTGTAGTGGGGGCATTTATCTGACGCGTAACCTTAGAAGCGGCGCTCCAGCTGTGGACAGAGTCACCTTTCATCCACACTTCCTGGAATGAAACCAGAGCTGAAGCTAAAGAAGTCTCCAGTTCTGTTTTTGAGAATGAAACTCGCTCATAATTAATGACTTCAGCTGATACAAGACCCCCCTGCCCCGCCCTGCACCCCACCACCCCCCACCTTCAACCACTCTGACAAGTGAGCCACGATATCCACCCGCGAACACAGCATGAAGTAACACACTGCCTGCTGCTCTCTGTAACATACTGTATTCACAGCTGGGTGTTAGAGGGCACTGAGCGTGACGTTTGGAAATTTAATCATTTGTGGTCTAAAAAGAGTTACGACAACACAGCAGCAGTTATGTATCTACTGCCCTAAGCTCAGGCCCCTTACATGTTGAGAATTTACTGGTATATCCAGTCCACATATATGTTCTTTATGTTTTTCCCAGTATAGATTTTCCTCTAGTCCGCTATCTTGGAGTGATCCTTTAATTTTCAGGAAGTATGGAGCCTAATCAGTGTCAGGAAGAGGACAACAACTCATTTGTTTGCTTCATTCTTGACCTCACAATAATACTTTGTGTGCATGAATCAGCAGAAAATAATGTTAAACAATACTGTTTACATTTTAATAGATGTTTAAGTGTTGCAAAAAAGTGCTGTAATGGGGAAAATCTCTCCTTCAAAGTAAAAGCACAAGTGTCTTTCCTTTTTCATTGCAATCCCTTTTATGCTAGGTTTTTACCTTTTCTTTTATGCTTTTATGTAGCCTATATAATGCTTTCTTATCATATGTGTTCTTACATGTTTTTGTTATGTACGATCTTTACCTATTTTTTCTGCTTTTATTTTGAAGCACATTGAGTCCTCATCCTCCAATGAAATGTGCTGTATAAACTTGACTTAAGAGCAAAGGGGCGGCAGTAGCTCAATCCATAGGGACTTGGGTTGGGAACCGGAGGGTCGCCTGCTCAAGTCCCCGTCTGGACCAAAATATGGAGCGTGGACTGGTAGCTGGAGAGGTGCCAGTTCACCTCCTGGGCACTGCCGAGGTGCCCCTGAGTAAGGCACCAAACCCCCAAACCGCTCGGAGCGCCTGTCATGGGCAGCCCACTCTGACATCTCTCCACTTAGTGCATGTATAGGTCCTGTTTGTGCATGTGTGTGTTCGGACCTGTGTGTAATTGACAACAGAGTGAAAAATTGAATTTCCCCTCGGGGATTAATAAAGTATATATAAAATAAATTAAAAAAAATAAAATACTGAGTTTAGTTTAAAGTTTAGATTTATGGTTGAGTTTAAATTTATGGTTGAAAAACGCGCTGAATATACAACTAATTTAAAGATTTTATAGTTAATTTTAAGTCTTTTTTTAAGGAGAAGGACACTGGAGTGAAATCCGCATCCTGTTAAATTGCTCAACCTCTTCTTTGCAGTGTCATCTTGTTACCACATGAGGGCAGCAGCACACATGTTTTGGTGAGCAGTACATTAGCTGAGCTACTGCAGAGAGTCGGTCCTAAAGTTTGAAAAGGATAAAATTAGGTCACAGCTCTGTTGCTGACTCGGCACTGCAGCTATCTTGTCCATTATTTATGTTTTACATGTTCATTCTGAAGTTCTGAGTGTTAGAGTTGCAGTGTTTCATGCCCATGAGTTGTACTCAAAACTCAGATTTCCTATACAGTGAATTATGAAGTTGATGTAATACACATAGCAGAAGATGAAAGAATGAGAGAGGAATGAAAAAGTACTCACTGTGAGAGTCGTAGTTTCACGTCAGCAACACTGTACTGGCCCTGAAACGGGTGTCTACGACAGAGAACAGAGGTCAGGATCACCTACAAGTTTTTATTCCATTGTGTTAATTTTCATACATTTTTTTTAAGTATCTTTCCCACTGAACAAAAAATGCACGAACCCTGGCTTTTGTGTTTTTAAAACGTTTGCACACATGTGCTAATTTAAAGGGACATTAGTTGAAGACTGGAAACTACTACTACCACTACACCCCTAATTCTAAAAATGATTCTCAACAGTAGTAAATATCACATTATGGGCAATAAAAACTGTTTTTGCAACAGCATAACGTGGAGTTTTTGTTTTAAACACCAATACATTTGCTTTTCCAGCCTTTCAGCACATCTATATCATCACCTAAAAACAAATGTCACCTAAAACAGGTGACATTCGTTTCCCAACTCTTGTTGTTGTTGGGTATTGAACCTAAATACTTTTAAGGTCCCAGCCGAACTGACGTTTCTATTGAAGGTGTGATGTTTTTCGGGCAGATGTCGGTGTCCTTGCTGTCCACCTACCCTGGAGTGATGGCAGCCATGGCAGGGTGCTTGTTGCTGTACCACACCCGGTAGTTGTGGGTGATCCTCCAGGCTGCGATGAAATGAGCGCCGTAATCAGCAAGCAGCCTCTCGTTATCTGAACGGAGACGACACGAGAAACAAAGAGAAACAAAAGAGACGCTTGGAGTCAGTGAACATGATTAGCAGCATTAACTGGATTTACTGTTATTTTCTCTGCAAAGTGGATTACGTGTGTGTGTGTGTGACGCAATGATTGCAGCTCCACATCATAATGCCATAATGAAGATGAGTTATTAGTATAAGAAGTTGGTGAGCTGCATGTTCAGAAAAACAAAATCAATGCTTTTCCAGTAGTTGAAGTAAAAAATAACTATATATGTATATGTATGTATGGTTGGTAACGGAGCGACTGCCTGGGCATTCCTACCTTGCTGTAATGCTGACGACAGTAAGGAGTGCAGGTAGAGGGTGAACTGGGCTCTGATCCACTCGTCTCCACCCTCCCACCCAGTCCCATCCAGGAAAACATCATCACGGTTCTCCGTCACGTGTTTGACCAGATAGTCTGCGAAACGCAGGTCCGCCGTCGTCAGACTCAGGATCTTCCGGAGCTCGGGGTCCTGGATGTTAATGATAGCTTCTTCCACCTTCGACACAAAACACACAGTATATTTTTAAAAAAACTTTCAAGTTTAATTCAAGCCCACAATTATTACAGTCTTCCATTCAAATCAGATCTTTCATACATGCAGGACTCACCTCGATGATTGCATCACTGAGGTGCCTCTGCTGGCGGAAGAGGATGTTGGTCGCCCCAGCAACGAAGCCACGCACCGTCACGTCTGACAGGAGGTGATGCTGTTGCAGGGCCATGTATGGCAGACACAGGTAACCCTGGCAACAGAAGGCAAAGGTCACTTTCTGTACGGCTGTCACACACTGAGTGTTAAATCTGGACTGATATCCTGCTGAACCCAAAACACACATGGCTGATTATTTGATGAGCACGATTTCATAGGTTACTTATAAACTAATATTGATCTTTTATCAGCTCCAAACGTGGACAGAAACATAATAATAAGCCTTTCACCATTTAAAAGTTAAATTTAGAAAATAATACAAAATTAAACAAAAGTCTAGCACTTCTTTAAGTTACTAAAGTTGAGAAAAAAACTACTGATACTCCAAAATAAAATCTATAGATGTTTAGGATGTAAATATTACGTCATATCATAGCCGTTTGGAAATATATCTGCAGCCCATTGACATGCAGGTCGTTATTTTTGGGCAAAATCCTGCCAAAAGTAATACGAGAAGTAACAATAAATAAAAATGGCAGTTGGTTTCCCACACACACACACACACACACACACACATACACCAGCACACACACAATATTCCATCACAAAGGAAATGAGTCTTGGACCTTGACATTTATAGATGTGTGTGATGTCCCTTAGCTCATAATGTCAAATAAATTAAACTACAACAGATCTTATTATCGATCCATGCAGCTCCAGCTAAGCATGATGGATCTGTCCGTACTTTTCACTTTCCAGTTTAAAGCATCTAGTTTATTGGTGTCACTGGAATACAACTGGTTTTACAGTATTTTCAGCTCGAGTGAAACATGCCTTTCATTTGAATTACACCAGGGGTCATCCTGTGTCAAATAACATACAGGTTTTTGTTTACATTTTAGATTTGGTCCAAACTCCATGTATTTACTATTTCACATGATGTGCTTTATTTCATTCTATCATATTTTATCTTATTTTGTTTTATATTAATTATTTTATACAGTACAGGCCAAAAGTTTGGACACACCTTCTCATTCAATGCGTTTTCTTTATTTTCATGACTATTTACATTGTAGATTCTCACTGAAGGCATCAAAACTATGAATGAACACATGTGGAGTTATGTACTTAACAAAAAAAGGTGAAATAACTGAAAACATGTTTTATATTCTAGTTTCTTCAAAATAGCCACCCTTTGCTCTGATTACTGCTTTGCACACTCTTGGCATTCTCTCCATGAGCTTCAAGAGGTAGTCACCTGAAATGGTTTTCCAACAGTCTTGAAGGAGTTCCCAGAGGTGTTTAGCACTTGTTGGCCCCTTTGCCTTCACTCTGCGGTCCAGCTCACCCCAAACCATTTCGATTGGGTTCAGGTCCGGTGACTGTGGAGGCCAGGTCATCTGCCGCAGCACTCCATCACTCTCCTTCTTGGTCAAATAGCCCTTACACAGCCTGGAGGTGAGTTTGGGGTCATTGTCCTGTTGAAAAATAAATGATCGTCCAACTAAACGCAAAGCGGATGGGATGGCATGTCGCTGCAGGATGCTGTGGTAGCCATGCTGGTTCAGTGTGCCTTCAATTTTGAATAAATCCCCAACAGTGTCACCAGCAAAACACCCCCACACCATCACACCTCCTCCTCCATGCTTCACAGTGGGAACCAGGCATGTGGAATCCATCCGTTCACCTTTTCTGCGTCTCACAAAGACACGGCGGTTGGAACCAAAGATCTCAAATTTGGACTCATCAGACCAAAGCACAGATTTCCACTGGTCTAATGTCCATTCCTTGTGTTTCTTGGCCCAAACAAATCTCTTCTGCTTGTTGCCTCTCCTTAGCAGTGGTTTCCTAGCAGCTATTTGACCATCAAGGCCTGATTCGCACAGTCTCCTCTTAACAGTTGTTCTAGAGATGGGTCTGCTGCTAGAACTCTGTGTGGCATTCATCTGGTCTCTGATCTGAGCTGCTGTTAACTTGCGATTTCTGAGGCTGGTGACTCGGATGAACTTATCCTCAGAAGCAGAGGTGACTCTTGGTCTTCCTTTCCTGGGTCGGTCCTCATGTGTGCCAGTTTCGTTGTAGCGCTTGATGGTTTTTGCGACTCCACTTGGGGACACATTTAAAGTTTTTGCAATTTTCCGGACTGACTGACCTTCATTTCTTAAAGTAATGATGGCCACTCGTTTTTCTTTAGTTAGCTGATTGGTTCTTGCCATAATATGAATTTTAACAGTTGTCCAATAGGGCTGTCGGCTGTGTATTAACCTGACTTCTGCACAACACAACTGATGGTCCCAACCCCATTGATAAAGCAAGAAATTCCACTAATTAACCCTGATAAGGCACACCTGTGAAGTGGAAACCATTTCAGGTGACTACCTCTTGAAGCTCATGGAGAGAATGCCAAGAGTGTGCAAAGCAGTAATCAGAGCAAAGGGTGGCTATTTTGAAGAAACTAGAATATAAAACATGTTTTCAGTTATTTCACCTTTTTTTGTTAAGTACATAACTCCACATGTGTTCATTCATAGTTTTGATGCCTTCAGTGAGAATCTACAATGTAAATAGTCATGAAAATAAAGAAAACGCATTGAATGAGAAGGTGTGTCCAAACTTTTGGCCTGTACTGTATATATATTCAATAAAATTTAAAATTTGGACATTTTTATTTATATTGAATCTATTTTTTATCTTTTATATTTGTTAACTTTTTAGGATACACTCCATTCTGTTGAATGTTTTTGCTGAAATTAGAGGATTGCATAATGTTTTAACCCCCTTAGAATTTTGTCATTCTTGTACCTTAAAGGGGAACTGATGTTTTTTTTCTTCAATTTCAATGAGCTCTACGTCCTTGTCCGTCCGTGTACTCCGTGTTCAAATAAATATGGGCGAGTGAGTGTTTAGATTTGTCACAACAAACACGTCCAAATTTTTACCCGATTTTGACCAACCGGATCTGGATGAGTCGTTTGAATTTGATCACCGCCCGTATTTATTTGAACACGGAGTACACGGACGTACACAGATGCAGACCTCACTGAAACTAAAGAGCACACGAGGGGAGAGAGGGAGCAGCAACAGGCAGAGGAACATGTCCGAATCCAGCTAAAGGTAAACACAGACGTTCATTTCTCCTTTCCGTTATGTTGTCAGATAATTATACTAACAATCCGAGCCTATCTGTGTGAAAAAAATGCACTTTTAGTGGACGTATTTTGACATTGTTTGACGCTGTCCGAGTGCCCTATTATTTAATATAGCGTGCGCTCACGGGCTGCAGGCAGGTCAGCCCGAGCTTCGTACTGGAGAAATGTCAAATATTGAACATCCTATCACTCATTTAGACAAAAGTAGATCAGAAAATAGGGCCCAGGTTGAAAAAAACATTAGTTCCCCTTTAAAAAAATTTAAGTGATTTTTAGGGTTCTGCATTTTCAGACATTCACTCCTAATGAAATTTGGTAGTAGCACAGACAAAGTGGTGTATAATAGATCCAAATGATTGAGAAGCACAACTACATGTCATAGTTTGCATTACTGGCCCTTGAAAATTGGGGAAAAACGTGCAGAACGGGTGGTTTTCAGGCCCCAGGCAGTCTCCCAAAGTATACATACAGATGTTTCATTTTTTCCAGCCCAAAATACAGTGTTTGATAGATGTAATAATAAATTTCAGGGGAGCTAACATGAACAGAATCCGATATATGGCAAGTATAACAAGCCAAGGTTGTTGCCTTTTTGAGATGTCAAAATGCTGATGTAGACTGATTCCGAGGATCTTGACAATTTCTGAGACGAGGTCTATATGTGGGCACTTTGTATGTAACTTTACAAGGTGCCTCCATGTTACCTGTGCCTTTCTGTCACTCGGATTGTGCTGTACACTGCTTCTCTGTGCCCTAACTAAATTTCATGGCTCTAGGAGTTATATGTCTCAAGGTGCTGAACCCTGAAAATGGCGTCCTGCCTTTGACCTTTTTAGAAATAAATATTCACGGGAGCAAAAAAAAATAAGCAATTGTGAAAATTAAGGATTTTTTTTTTTTTTGGTCTAAAATAGTATTTACTGTCTAACTCTGAAATGTAAACAAAAGCTCTATCTGATTTGAGAAGGAATGACCCAGCGAGTGTCTCACAGTCTGAGTGTTACCTTAGTGAAGATGGGGAGAGGTAGCCCATACTGATCCTCCTCCAGACCAGACACCAGACCTTGGACGATGCCTCCCTGACCGATGGCGGACTGTGGCTGCACAGTGATGGGCGTCCCCGGCTTGGAGTCGAAGGCATCCCGTAGCTCCGTCTCCTTCCCCTCTGCTGCCTCTTTGGGACTTTCTTCCAACACGCTGGGATCCAGAGTCTCCCAGTCGCTCTCTGAGGACTCTGGAGAGGTGCGTGACGGAGGTTTGAGGAGATGACTGTCCCCCTCTGTGCTGTTCCCAGAGGACAGAGACTCTGCAGCGGGCTGGGCAGTCTCCTCTGCCTCGAGTGTAGTGTTGGCGATGTCGGTGACAGACACAGAGACGAACTCCTCTGCTCCTGAGACGCTTTCGACCAGAGTGATGTCCTCCGACAAGCTGCTCTTTGGCCTGTAGTGGGATGAGTCCACCAGGCCATGCTCGATCATACCTACACAAACCAGATCAATGAAACACTTCATTTCAGCCTCCCTAATCACCAATAATCCAGTTTACTGTCTACTAGTTGTCTGTTGGACATGTTGCAGGTTTCTACATGTTCCTACATGTCCTGATTTTTCCAGCAAGATTATGAGATGTTTTAAGAAGTAACAAGTTCTTAATTTTACCAACGAAAACTTCAGTTTATAAGCAGTAAATGACATTAGTGTCATTATTGTCCATTTGCTTTTATGAGTTTTGTGCTTATGTTATACTCTCTCTGTACACTCTTCTATTGCTTCAAATGTTTTTCTCTTTTTCCAAAATGTTATATCAAGACGTTTGTTTGTGTTTAGGATTATTCACATAGATACACATCTTGCACACCTGCTGACAGAGCCACACTACTCAACAACATATTTTTCATTTTTTAAAACTACCTTTTTCAACCTGATAATGATTTGCCAATTTGCACATTAACGTAAATTTTTAAGGCTGTTCTGTGTCAATCCAGAGCCTGCTTTGTGTCCTTTTTACATCTGTGCAGATACATTTAAAATGCCTGTGCCCCATCCTTACAACAGCCTGATTTAACATGCAGGAGGAGAGAAGATCTATTGGAGTTCCTGACCTGGAAACAGCGATAAAACTGTCATCAAAGCTCCGACTAGTCTGTTGACAGGAGACACATAGAACAGGACCTGCAATCATAAACAAACAAAGAAAAAAAATCAAAACAGACATACTGTGCAGCGTCATTTTTCAACAGTTCTGCATTGCTATAGAGAAGAAAGAAAAGATTTGTTTCCGATTGTACCTTCTTCTCCAGCAGAATAAGCTTGAAGAGGATGACAACCTATGAAGATAAAATTAAAAAATCATTTATATTTCAAAAAACCCCTAACAACCAATAAATTACAAGCAGACACATTTTACAGCTTCACATTATTGTTCAGTCTGTAATTCTCTACCTTGTGTCGAAAGTGCAGTATTAAATCTCTTGGTGATAACCCTGAGGAGAAAGAACAAACAGAGCATCAGCAATGAATAAATTTACTCTCGGATAAAAATGCATGAACACGTTTTTTGCAGTTAACCAGCAAGTTCTGTATTTTTCAACCTGGACCCTATTTCCCCATGTTTTTGTATCCAAGTGACTAATGGGACCAGACTCCATTTAAAATAACATTGATTTTATCATCATAAAATAAACTTTATTCAAGGTCAACGGAAACATTCTAAAACTCACAAAAGCCATCTTGGTTAATCTTTCCGCTGTTCCAATAATATCAAACTCAGGTTTGATTGAAATAAACCCTTAATTCACCCAGTTAGACATGAAAATATTCTGGCACTATACACCCCTGTTTTTAAATACACAAAAAGGATCCTACTCTTCAAAAAAAAAAACAGTCTATCTCTGTAGGGATCCTTCCCATAATGTTGTGGGACACATACAAAAATAATTAGAGTCTGTCAGTGTCACAGGCTTCAGTATAACCACTCTGGGCATTTTAACACTGTCAATGTACGTCCACTAAAAATGCTTGTTTTTGCCACTGACTGGGTAAAATTATTTTTTAAGGTGCCTGACAGTAATATAGGAAGGGTCCCTACAGAGATAGACCTTTTTGTTTAACCAGAAACAGCCCTGAAATCGCCACTGCCACAGCCACCAAACTCCATTTAAAAAAACAGTATTTTTTGCCTGTATAGAGCCAGAATATTTTCACATCTAACTGGGTGAATTTAAGGTTTATTTTGACCAAACCAAAGTTGGTGATTGTTGGAACAGTGGAAAGATGAGCCAAGATAGCTTTTGTGAGTTGTATTTTGTTTCTGTCGACTTTCAATGAAGTGTGCTTTTACATTGATAAAATTACTGCTTTTGTTTTAAATGGAGTCTGGTGGGTTTGCCTCTCCATAATGTTGTCAAACACTTAAAATAACAGTCAGATCCTGTCAGTGGCAAAAACAAACAAGTTAAGTGGATGTAAAGTGATGGTGCGAATATGCCCTTTGTGATTACATTGCAGCCTGTTCAACCACTGCTGGCTGCAGCGCTCTCTCTCATTACTGGACCAAATGCAAAAATTGTTGTTCCAATTAGTCACTTAGACATGAAAACATGGGAATATCTGCATCTCTGGAGCAACAAAACAATTCAGTATCAATGTTTCTGAGTTGCTGTTAAATCATTTTACTCCTCTAGTGAGCATTTTAGGATATATTAAGTTCTATTCATATATAGCAACAGATTTACTAATATTTTGCACAAAATGACACGCATTTGCATCCATTTGTCATTTTCCTAAAGCTTTCCTGAGTTCATAAAGGTGGATTTAAGTTCACTATTATTTGCATTTGTGACACAAGTATGCAGCTCATCCTGCAAGCTGTGACATGCAACTGTTCTCTATGTCCGAAATGTTTAGAGAAATGAGAGTCTGACCCACCCAGATAAACCTGTGATCCCTCCAGAGCCGAGCCCCTCAGAGAGCCGTTCATGTGGTCGTACAGTTCCTGCAGGGTCGGAGGAGGAAACAGGAAGGTAAGAGGAGGCGATCACAGAAAAGTGAAACATTGACAGACAGCTTTATTCTCACCTTTAAAATAGAGATCTGAGAGAAGTCTTTCTCCTCAAAGTAGGCGTGTGTAATGAGCTGTAGTTTAGCTTGTAGCAGACCGTAGAGAGGCTGGAGATCAAAACAAACACTGTCAGCAGCAGATCATGTGTCAGACAAGCAACACTCAATCATGACTCCTGTTTTTCCCAAATGTTTTATCCTATTTGTAGCAGGAAATAATCAGACATGATAAGATCTGTTGTTTCCAGTGTAGTCCTCATTAAACCTTTCTTAGAAAAAGTGTGGAGTGGAGGGCAGCTGACCGATAGTAGCTCCAATATTCAAGTATTTTTCTGGGTAAAAACATTTGCTGCATGCCTAAAATTTGTTTGTTTACATTATGAAAGCATCCTTCCCACCAGGACCTAAAACAGTAATGCTCAGAAATAGCAGTGATGTGGAAGGCAGATGAGAAACTTTCTAAGAGGATCAGCAGAGCAGCTGGACCAACATCAAAAGCTTCATACTGTTTGCATCCTCTTGCAACTATATGCCCACAGACACCAGGAGCACCAGTTTCATCAGCAGCACGTCGGATGATGCTTCTGAGGAAGACTGGAGTCTCAGTCGAAACTGTCAAGCAGGTAAAACACATCTCCTTACATCTTGGCTGTCTGAATATAAGAAAACCTTAAAATATTCATCAGAGCTGCTCGTCTGATGGTCGAATAGCTTCAGAAACCCCATTTCACGCCACTTATTTTCATGATTGATTCATCTAAAAAATTATTTTCTCAATTAATCATTTACAGTAGAGTCAGAAAATAGTGCTTATGTTCTTTCTTTCAATCAGCAAGAGCTCAAAACATTGCTTTAAACATATCCAAAAATTGAATTTAAAAAAATTCAAAAGATGTTAAATCCTTTTCCTAAATGTTTTAATATGTGATACGAGATAGTAATTATTATGAGAACTCACTTGTGTACACTGCTGTTTCACCAAGAAATAGGGCTGTAGGAAATCTCATTAGTGTTACATTCAAATTAATTTTCTTTATGACATCATCACCCAAAAGTCCTCAATTTGAAAAAAAGTGATTCAATTGTTTAAATAAGTTGGTCTTTTATATTAAATGCACTTAATTTAGTGAATATAAACCCTTAACACAGTTTCATCAACAAAATACCTGCAGGGAGCAGGCGCCAAGTAAATGCAGATATATAATATGATCTTTTCTTTTTCTGTAACAACTTAAGTAATTTAATATAATAGTGCTGGAGCTGAATTAAAATTGTTGGTATTGTGGTTATATAAATGTAATATACAGCACTGATAGATTGCTGCTGGACTGCCCTGTTAGAGAAAAGACTGTATTTTGATTGCAGAATGTTATGTTAAAACAATAATCTGTGTGTTTACATGCACAGTTAAGTCGAGCTACAGTTATAGCTCAACTAGGCCATTTAATCGGACCACTGTCCTTGTCCCAGTATGCAAGCACGGGAGGGGAGTCAATTTATTGACTGAAGTATGTCCGACTCTTCTACCATGGGTGGCGATATGACCCCTTTCAGCTTGTTAGTATTGGACCTTTTTCCAGTTGACCTATTGCATCACAGACCAAACAAAAA
Source organism: Epinephelus lanceolatus (assembly GCF_041903045.1). Classification (NCBI taxonomy): domain Eukaryota; kingdom Metazoa; phylum Chordata; class Actinopteri; order Perciformes; family Serranidae; genus Epinephelus; species Epinephelus lanceolatus. Next base: position 8,773,518 of record NC_135753.1, on the reverse strand, counting down.
AGTTAGCTATGGTTAGCTAACAGCAAACCGGGACAATGGTAGACAACTTTTAAAAAATGTACGCCTGGATGTAGATATCTCCATGTTGTTACTGGCTTCTTCTTCTGTTACGCATTTAATGCTATTCAACTTCCAGGTCAAAGCCAGGGGCGGAAACTGGGGAGCATGTGCGGAGTGCCTCGGCCAGTTTGGGTCCAATTGACTGTATACTGTACATGCAGGAGTGATTTGACTCACAGTTGCATTGTATAGGTGTTTTAGTCTGACTTTGAGAAATTCTATTAAGTACAATTTTAGTCGGACTAACATGTTTACATGTATTTTAAAAGCCTGGTTTTCGTCGGACTTTCACAATAAATCAATCTTTTCTCGTGTCATGTAAACGTACTGAGTGAGTTTTGGTTTCACACAGGACATGAGCTCTGACCTTCTGGATGAAAGTACAGTTCTGTTTGACCCATCCACTTCCCCTCCCTCCTGCCCTACATGGACACTCTCGCTCTTTATATTACGTCATTTGCTCTTAGCTTCAAGTATTACCTAGGATGACGCTAAAGTTAGTTGAAAGCCCAGTTCATGTCATAAAGACAAGACAGGGTGCCTTTTGCGTTGATAACACACTAAGAGGAGTGTGACAGCCCTGATCTAATGGTTACTTCAGTGTCATATATAAACCTGTAGTCTTGTGGTGAAACTACCTTACACCATTAAAAAGTTGAGTGTAAGTCATTTAAACCTCTGTGGTACTTTTGGGACCCACCATATTGACTCTTTTATCGCCTCCTCGCTCCCATACCTGCCTCCTCCTCTCACTTCTTACATGATCGCAGTGATGTCATAGGTCAGTGAGTTCACTACTCACAGCATGTAAAGCTACTGAGACTGAAATCAGCATCGTCCTGTGACTGACTCACCACTCGACTGAGGACACAGACGCTCTTCTGAACCGTCTCCCTGGTGACGTCAGCCTGCCGGACCTTCAGGGCCTGAGGAGACATTTAAAACATATAACTATTATCCCACATAGCGAACACTGTGAGACCGCCGCATGACGAATCGCTCTGCAGACCACCTCATGAAAACTGAAGTCATGAGACAAAAAAAGAAACAGGAGATGCTTCATTTTCTTTTCTTCTAATCAAATCAAGAACACAGATGAAGATGCCCTGTGTGCATGTGGTAAACATGGCCAAAACTATATGTGTGTATGTATGTATATATATATATACATATATATATATATGTGTGTGTGTGTGTGTGTGTATACATATATATCTGTGTATATATACATATATACACACATATATATATATACACATATATATATATTTATGGAGTTAAGAGTTGTGAGTTTCACTACTTGTTTGCTAAAGTTATTTACTGTAACAGACAATTAAAAAAATGACTTTTTTTCTGTACAGAGGTTTGATATATGTTGTTTTAACTTAATTTTAAGTTGTTTTTAACTAAGAAATTTAACTTAAATAATGTGTCTTACTTTTAAGCTTTTACTCTTCAATCTTTTGACAGTTTGGGGTTGTAGTACTTTTTGGAGTACTTTTACTTTCTGTACTTTGAGAATATGTTGATGTGAATACTTTTGTACCTTTACTTTTGTACAGTTCACATTTTTAATTTTTTTTAGTTGTAACAGAATATTTCTACCATGTGGTGCGGCTAGTTTTACTTCAAAAGTAAAATATCGTGAGTATTTCTCCCTGCACTGGTGTCTACATATTTTTGGCCACATATATTCACTGGGGTAGAAAACAAAATCAAGGCTTTGTGGCTCTGTAAGAGTGAAGAAAAGACTGACCTTTGCTTCTATTTGGCGATAACAGGAAACTCCGTAGACACACTTCATGTCCTCGTTTAGAGGTGGCAGGTGAAAAAACACAGTGTCTGCAACACAATAAAATGATTTTTTTTTTTTTGTGCAGAGTACCCATCAGGATCTGCAAAACATTCATGACCTCCATGACAGAAGCATCCTATCCAACAGACATAAGACAGATCATGTGTAAGTGCAGTTCAGCTTTCCTCTTGTGCAGGATTCACACTGTAGAACAATCAATGCATGCACCTGCACAGCAAGAGGACGATAGGATGGTTATATAATAGTAAAGTACAAAGGAGAGAGTTACACTCAAAGACATCACAGCTGCCAAACTGGATAAACTTGCCAGAATGTACAAGCTTTTCATCTCCTACATGTCAATCAGCAGATTATTTTTTTCCCTCTTCAATTTAAACATCACTGACATTAAAGAACTGAAACCTATTGTTCTGCATGTTCAGACTCATAATTACCAAACCTGTCTCCCAGAAATTACATCTGTATAATACGACAGTGTTTTAATAATTATGCTGTCGTGAGACTGTAATCGCTGCCTCTGATGTTCAGAGACAACGTTACTTTGAACTAAACACTTAAGTTATGTACCACGCTGCACATAGAAAGAGCAGGACTGTGACCTGTCTGTGGTTAAATTTATGGAAAGATTGTGATTAACGTTAAATGTTAATAAAAGAGTTAATAACAGACAAATAATGTTATAGTCACTACAAGTGGATAGTGTGGCAAAAAACAAATAAAATACACTGTCAGTTAACATTTTGCTGATACACTGAGTTTCGTTGATACGTTGAGAAATCGTAACTATCTTGGCATTATGCCTCCCTCAAAAACATATCTGCTGTTTCAAATTATTCATTCTCTCATTTTTCATAACCGCTTGTCCTGTTAGGGGACGCAGGAGGGCTGGAGCCTATCCCAGCTGACGCTGGGCAAGAGGCTGGCTGGGTACACCCTGGACAGGTCACCAGACTATTGCAGGGCTGAGTCAGACAACCATTCACGCTCACAGTCACACCTACGGGCAATTTAGAGTTACCGATTAACCTAACCTGCATGTCTTTGGATTGTATCTGGAGAACATGGGGAGGAAATGCAAACTCCCCCGGCCCCTGAGTTCAAACCAGGATCCCTCTTGCTGTGAGGCAACCACTGTACCACCATGCCATCCTGTTTCAAATAAGTTGCATATAAATGTAATTTCTAAGACACTGATTTCAAACCTGGGGGCCACAAAGCCTTCTTGATTGTAAGTGGTGTGAGATATGGGCCTTTTGAAAAATCATTTCTGTGAAGAAATAAGGGCATGGTGGGTGAAAAACTATAATCACAGAGCCTTCACTCTGCTAACAGCCTCACCCTGCATTACAGGAGTACGCAGTTAAAGCAACACTTACCTTTCTAGAAATTTTACACTTTTCTTTGTTTAGGTTAAAATGCTATTAATAAGCTGATGGCACACTAAAATGTAAGTGAATTCCACCAGAAATAAAAACTCATAATTATACCATTCCCATATGCTTCTAAGAAAACTTTTAGAGAAAAGTTTTCTCCTGTCCTGTCTGTCTTCCAGACGTAGAGGCCTCCGACTGACATAACTGCTCGCGTTGATTTTACAGACTTCCTACAATTATTGTGTTCACTACTTGGGTTATTGTACAATTTATTAGTTGTTCTGTATTGTTATTGTTGAGTATTGAATATAATGTGAAATATCCATGAAACATGTCAGTCAGGAGTCATCGGTTGACTCGATGATAGAAAAGGGGTCCCTGAAAGAAAAAGGCTGGGAACCACTGATCTAGTGGACGGTACAACCAGAGGTGGGATGTAACTAAGTGCATTAACTCAAGTACTGTGCTTCAGTATAAATCTGAAATACTTGTACTTAACCAGAGTATTTTCTTCCTACTACTCCTCTACATCTCAGAGGGAAATATTGTTCTCTCTACATCACTACATTTATCTGACAGCTTTAGTTACTTTACAAATTAAGATTTTTACACACAAAACATTATGAAGAGTTTATAAAATAGGATATTTGTTGTGAACTAAACAACACAATAGTCTGTTTACCAGTGACTCTGCAGCCCTTGTGTACTTAATTAGGTTTGAGGAGTGATGTCATGCAGTTTTGAGCAGGCTCTGTCTCCCGAACAGATTCATTTTGGAGCATTCAAGACACGCTTGACATCTGAGACATTGTCCATTTTTCCTGCAATATATGACCAAATGTCCCACCATGCTTTGAGCAAAGAGTTTGTTATTGCTTGTCTACAATAACAGGCTGAAATTGTTCTTTTTCTTGCAAGCTTTTAGGACACAGTTTAAGAAATTTCATCCTGACCTTATGGCAAAATGCTTCTGTTGGTTATTTATCTACTTAGGTTTGTTTTTTTGTTTGCTGTCTTTCTTTTATTACTGGTGTATGTTCTGTGTATATAGATATTGTAAAACTTAAATTACAAGCCCAGTTCTAGTTTAACACCCAGTCCCTTTTACTAGCCCGGTGTGGCTACACATTTTGACAAATAAAGGCCTGTCTCAATTAGAGGCCTGGTCTGGTTGCCAAGCAGTTAATTTTTTTTTTAATAGAAGTTCTTCGGATGTATAAAACCAGGTTGCTGACTCCCTCAAATTACGTCTATTCCCCGATTAACCTGTAAATTATTCATATTCCTTTAGTCCGTAAGGGTCCTCAGATCAAAAGAATCAAAAGGGTTTTTCATAACAATTAATCCAAGTTCTGAGTATTGGTTTAACAGGATAAAGTGGTGTTGCGTCAGTACGCCGGGTAATCCTCGAGTAACTCACTCTCTCTGACATGCTGTCTGTCGGAGCTACATCAAATGAATGATTTATAATTAATGTTATCTGGCGCCTAATTTTTAAACAAGTAATATTCATACTGGTTTAAATAAAAAAATTGATTGTATTTCCCCACATTTACTGATTGGCAGTTTTGTGTGAAAGGAATTAAAGATCCGTCCCAAACATAGGCCTGTTGATTTCTGTGATTTAAGCTAATAATAGCCCAGGCTTTTAATTGAAGATTTATGAGTATGTATTTTGTATCCTTATTATTGTGCAAGTAAAATAAATGTTGTTCTGGCAACTCAACTCTCAAACTGGGATATTCGTTATTCAGAGCTTTCCACAAGCAAAGGTAAATAGAAACTGATGTGGAATGTAGGAAATTTATCAGGAACTTCATGTGCTATGATTCAGAAAACAGTCAGTAAATTATGGTTGTTTAAGCTCAAGAATCCAAGTGTGTGATGATATAGATTTTTATGATTTTTACAACCCAGTAATACAAATTATACCATCACATCACTGATCGCCTGAAGCCCCGTTAGCAGGAAAAACAACTCGTGCAGAAACATCAACAAAGAAAGGAAGCAGTGAAGTGAAATGCCACGACTCACAGCCTCCATTCCCTCTGAGGAGAGGAGGGTCTTATAATGTGGTTTATAAAGATCTCCTCTGGATGAGACGACAGCAGAGCCACAAAGGTTAGACTGCAGACGTCACAGATTAAGCAGAGGCAGGGGTCCAACAACGGGGCATCTGGACTGAGGCCACAGATGCACCACGCCACAAAATACAGCCTCCAACTCTCTGCTTTACAGTTCATACTCACATGTCTACGATAAAAGTTGATTCTGCTTCCTGAAAGCTGCTTCTAAAAGGTGCATGGACTGACGAAGAACAGCCTGCTGCAGGAAAATGAGGGAACTGATTTGCTTCTACATAATATTTATGTTAGGTTCAGCAGTTCCTGATGTCGCAAGATAAATCTAAGGGCGGCAAGATTATAAAAACTATAAGAAAAATATCGTTTTGGTTTAGATGTGCTTTTAGGCTGTTAGATTAATCTCTTGTTTTATCTCATGATTTACTGGATAATTTCACACTTGAAGGTCCCTAAAATGTATTTTAAACAACAAATAACTCTCTGGCTGACCTGGTTACAAACAGAGACAATAATTCATTTAAAAGAGCCAATAAAAACCAGCTGAGGACTGCAACATGCATGCTATAACTGTAAACATTTAGGAATTTAAACCCGTTGTTAAAAAAAAAACAAAAAAAACAAACAAACTGCACAGTGGAAAAATTGATCCTATGAACCAACATCAAGTACAAGACGTGCCAGTAAACAGGGGTAGTGATAAACAGATGTTTTATTCAACAGTTTTGGCCCTGCAATCTGACTGGTCGAGAGACAGTAAAACCGTGATGATAGTGGAGTACAACATCACGGTTATTTCACTGTGTATGTATCACTCCGCCTCACAGCTGATTGCAATCAACAATCAAATCAAAACTGACGGTTAGTGTCAGTTAGGTCAGCAGTTGCGTTGCATCCCTGGAAAAGTATTTAAACAAACTTCCACCAGATGCAAATGCCCTTTATCTGAAGCCCAGGATGACAGTAGCTCACACAGACAATATCTGGTACACTAAAGCTCTGCTGGGAATAAACTCACTCTCACAGATGCTGCCGAAGACGTGTAAAGAGGCGGGGACAACAGCTATCTACACCAATCACAGCCTCAGGGCGACTGCCATACAGAAGCTGTCAGATGCGGGACTTGAAGCGAGGGAGATCATGACAGTGAGTGGGCACAGGTATGATGTTGTTTTAACACAGCCTATGTGTAAAGTTAGTCTTCTAATTAGGAGTCGGGCCCTAAAATATAACTTTTGTCTTGCAGGTGTGAGAGCTCGTTAAAAAGTTACTGGAAGCCATCCATGGAGAGCAGGAAACAATGGAGCAACATACTGTCAGATCAGAAGGCAGAGTCGGCTGTGCCTGTGAAGCGACAGTCCACCATGCAGTCACCAGACTTATTTCACCAGCTGCACAATTAATGGAAATGTGCAGATAAATGTATATAAAGAGTAAGTGCCTGGCGCACCATGTCTGCGTTACATAGCAACGGTGACAGCAGAGTCCTGAAGGAACTATTTTTGTTGGCGGAAGACAAATAAAATGCTTAAATTATCTATTTTGTCCTCATTTTTCAACATTTCTTAATCAGCCTTGCTTATTTAACTGTTGAACTGTTGTATAAAAGCAATATCACACTCAAGCTCGTGATGTTATACTCGTATATCGTCATGGCTGTGATTGTCTCCTATGACCAAATCACAGCCGTGACGATATACGAGTATAACATCACTCCCTCTCATGTGATATTGCTTAAATATCAGACATATTTTAATGTACTTTGGTTGAGACTTGTTTTTATTTTCTTCCTATTACAGAGGCATTACTAATTATTTCAGCTTTTTAGGTTTATCATAAGAGTTGGTAAAGGAAAAAGAGATTTTTTTAACAATAACTAATGAAGAATAAAGATAATCAATATCTTTATTGTCATTGTACAAGTACAACAAAATTGTATGCATTCCCATTCAGTGCAAAAACAAAAGCAAACTATCTTCACTAAGCATAACTTAAATCCTATGTACAAGGTTAAAAATAATGGGAGAGTGATGGGAGAGTGGGAGAACAATACAACAATGTATCATGATATTTTGCCTATCAATACACAGATGTCAAGTATCATTTTTTATTGTATAAACTATTAACATTTCAAATAGAAATGAAACTTTTGGTAAGCTACTAGAATAACAAAATCAATTGTTTTTACAGTTCGAATATATATTTTGCTGCAATAATAATGCCTGAAGTGAACAGACTGAAAAAGGATATATTATTAGAAAATACACTGATGTTGACAAAGTTTTTCCATAATTAGCAGTTGAAAAAAGGTAATAATATGTTAATAATATGTTATCACAATACTTAGCACATCGCAAAACTTTTAAAATTGCAATAATCTCACCATGACTTAATCATTGTAATAATATCGTATCGTATTTTTGTGATTCCTACCCATAATAAAGCAAGTTGTTTTCATATAGTTAATATGTTTTCCTACAAAATGCAATGCACCAAAATTTGTACATATCCCACGTAATCATGAGCTAGTAATTTGTGTATCTCTCGCGTATTTTGGAAGGCTACAAAAAAGAGGACAACTAAATGTTTTTAATAATAAAGATAGTACTTGTTTTAATTTCTTTTGTGAGATCTTTCTCCAGCAATTTGTTTTAATATTTTGCAGCTATGAACCGCTCCATTTCCTCTAAGCATTGCGTTTTGGGACAATGGTGTACATCAAAAACCATTAATTTTATCGCGTTTCTACCACTTTTCACTGCTGACCCCTTTCATTTGAAAACTCCAGGGCTGCATTTTAGTAGAAAAAGGGAGACTTTTAAAAACAATGACGCGGACACCACATGTGCTTTGCAGCTGGCTCCAATGATGGATAATGCTCCCAGTATTGCTCTAATATGTTGCCGTATCTGCTTTGTAACAACTCTTACTTTTCACCATCTCTGTAGTATCTTGGTCTTGGTCCGTTCAGGTCTGATACTGCTGCTTTTTCCTGTGGTGTACCTCAGGGCTCTGTCTTAGGTCTTATATTATTTGCTTTATACATGCTTTCACTGGATCACATTATCAGCCAGATCACAGGTATATCATATATCACTGTTATGCTGACAATATTCAACTGTTTGTTTTGTTTAAGCCTGTTAGTACCAATAAACTTGCTGTTCTTTACAACTGCCTGATTGCCATCAAGGACTAGATGTCAAACAACTACTTACAATTAAACACAAGCCCCTTTTACACAGCCAGATTTTCAGCGAATGTTGGGCCGTTTTGCAGGCAAGTTGCAAGCGTTTAGACACACAGAGCCGGATTGGCGAGTTGATCCAAGGTGCCAAATTTTCCGCCTCGTAGGGTAGACATATTGGCGGAACCTTTTTGGTTTAAAGAGAACGAGGCGCCGTTCCGCAACGGGAGGGCTTTTGATGACTTGTGGGAGGAGCTGTTGATGACGCTACATGTGCGACCCACTGGCAGTGGTTAAACAGGAAACAGCTGATAGCCGGAATGAGCAGCTAATACTAGTGGCAAGGGGGAAATGCAAACCTGACAGACACTGTAAAGATGAGCAACTGGGGAGACAAAGAATTGCGCGCCCCCCTTGTCCTCGCAAATGAAGAGGCCTTTAACCATCAAATGACAGGAACGGTGAAGAACAGGCCAACTTAGCGGCTTCCCTCGGAGCAAGGCTGTTTAAGTCACACACTGAGCCTCACGTTTTTCTCGCGCCCCCCACTGCCCCGAAAAAGGCACATTCTGTATAAACAAAAGTAGGCAGGCGGCATTTTGCTGCACTCCTTGAATTTTGTTTTTATACTGCCAATGCTGGAAGAAGACTGATTGGGCTTTCCTGCAAATTTGCACAATTCCTATTTAAACAGGGCTACAGACAAGACGGAGGTTCAGATAGTATAGCTTCAAAGGTTTCCCAGAGTATTGGGTTCCTTTCTTCAGCTTGCGGTCAAACTTTAATTTTTTGTTATTTTTGATCAGGCCATGCATTTTGATTATCATGTTTAATCATTAACCTGTACTTGTTTTATACAACTAAGAAATATTGCAAAGCTCAGGTCTGTGATGTCTCGACCTGAGCTAGAGATGATGATCTGTGCTTTTGTGTCCTCCCAACTGGACTCCTGTAATTTTCTTTTTACTTGCCTGAGCAAAGCATCTCTGAACCGTCTTCGAATAATCCAGATTGCTGCTGCTAGGCTGTAAACCAGGTCCAGCAGGTCAACCCACATCACTCCCATTGTTGTTTCTTTACACTGGTTTCCTGTGAGGTCCAGGATTCAGTTCAAGATACTTGTTCTCATGTACAGAGCCCTCACGGTCAGGAACCTGAATACATCAGTGATCTCCTCCATCCATATATTGTTGTTTTCTGACCAGGACCTACTGGCTGTCTGGCTGAAGTAGTGGCTCCATTACTATAGAACTCACTTCCTTTTGGGTTTACGGTCTGCTGTAAACTGTAAATTTTTTAAAAAACAACTGAAGACCCATCTTTTCAAAATGGCCTTTGTCCCACCCTTAATTGTATTATCTTATGCTTGTTCTTTGGTTTGTTTCTTTTTGGCTCCACAGTAGCCTGTATTTGCTTTATATTTTATTGTCTTTTCTTTTACTGTCTTTTTGTAGCTTTGTTTTAATTGTTTTATTGCCTTTGTTTTTACTGATTGCATGTTTTATTGTAATGATTGTTCCATTGTATCTTGTGAAGCACTTCTGTGAAAGGTGCTGTAACAAATAAATGTATTGGTATTATTATTATTATTATTATTATCTTCTGCAACTTAGCTACCAACCACAGAGTAGACAATCTCCTTCCTGTTTACACCAGTAAGGGCATGCCCAGTGTACATGAATGGCCATTTGATTTGTGTTTTCAGACCTGTCAGTATGGATTAAGATTAATTCTGAAATGCTTGTGTGCACGGAGATCACAAATATTTGTATTAGTGTGGATGTGGCCATAGTCCAGGACTGTCCAGTTTCACCTGGTCCAAAGACAGGCAAAATGACAGTAAAGGCACACGTTGTCAGACCAAAATGACCCCCAAATTGCTCAAAAACAGACCTGTCCTGCACATTAGCTTTTTTAATTTAAGAATGCAGGAGGTCAAGACAAATCAAAATAATGAAAAAGGATGCTTTAAGAAAGGCTGCATCAGGCAAGATGACAGTAACTGTGTCGTCATTTATGTCCAACTAAACCGTCTTATTTAATACAAGCTGTGTGGTGATTGTGTTCATCTGTAGTAGTTTTCCTTTCCATGTATTCCTCTGTAACCAACACCCAGTGGTATCAGTGTGACTGCTGTTTTTATGAGCCGCAGTGCAGAGGGAGTCGCTCACAACACTGTTGGTTTTTTAATCAGCTAACAGTCAGCTGGAGCGGCAGAAACACAAGGACACTAATATACGACAGGGATTGAAGATTTGTCTACATTCAGAAATGTAAAGAGCAGCACAAAAGATATCTGCGAGAGGAATCTTGCAGTGCTGATTCTGAGCTGAAGATTGCTTAAAAGATTTTGTCTCAAGTTTTTGCCTTCATTCAGGCTGACAGATTCATCTTCTGTGCAGGGAACAGTTTGCTTACTCCTGCAACATGAAAACATTTTTCACTTCTTACTTCGACAAACAGTGAGCTGACCAGCAGAAAAGCCACAGCAGACAGAAGCTGCCCATCCTGTAAGAATAAGTGTCTGATGGGCGTTGAACTTTGACTCAGTTCCTCCTGTTTGCCTTCGCAGGACAGTATGAACGGCAGCTGTGAAACCACAGGACTGTCACATGACAGCCGCCACAACACACAGGACACACACACATGAGTCAGCTCACTATCACACACAGTCCTAATCTCTCTTTACAGCCTGGATACTGTTTCTCTTCTCAAAAGTGACACCTGCTTTCACAAAATCAAACAGGCTGAATCTCTGATTCATCCGCTCACTGTCAGCTGCCATATGAGGATCTAAAAAACACTTCATTTTCCACCTTTATAAAAATTCAACACCACATTCAAAGTGGTATTTTTCCACCAAATAGCAGCAGAAAAACTTGAAGATACACAATATGAGTGTTAAATTTCCTCTGGGATGGGGTTATAGACGTCCCTCATAGTAAAATACAATCCTGAAAGTCCACTTTGAATAACAGATGAGTGCATTTATCAGGTGACAAAACATCTTAGCACAATTTGTAATAGTCAAAGACTGGATTTTACAACTCTGGGAGGTCAAGACATTGGCAACTACTTTATCTTCATCGGGATCATCAAGAGATAATCGGTGGAAATGCAGCATTCATGTTAGAAAGTAATCCACCAGGAACGTGCACTTGCATGCATGTGATTGATCACCTGTAGATGTTCATCAGAGCAAAAATGCAAAACCATCTCCTCTGCATGTTTTTCAGGTAAAATGTACAGTTGATCTTCTCTTTTATCTTAAAAAGACAGTTTAAATTAAACATCGGTCAAAGATTAAGACGGTAAATAATAAAGCTTTTTGTAGTAAAGATGCAAATAAAGCTGCAACTAACAATTATTGTCTTTATCAATTAATCATGTGGTCCATAAAATGTTGGAGAAAAAAAAAAGTAAAAAAAGAAAATGCCCATGACAACTTCCAAAAGGCCAAGCTGATATGTTATCATTACTGTCCAACTAAGAGTCTGATACACAGTGTACAGACACAGTGTATCAGAGAGGCCACCAACATAATGACTGACCCCTCCCATTCCACCCACCACCTCTTTGTTCTCCTGCCATCTGGAATGAGGTCCCACAGCATCCTTGTAAGATCTGCCAGACTTTGTCATAGCTTTCTCCTCGAAGCTATCAGAACTCTCCGCATGCTGCCGTCCATCATGTGCAATATTACGTTTCAGTATCATGATCACTTGCCAATGTAGTGCAATATCATTTTCTCCAATCACGTGCGTTACTCCTGTACTTATCTTACTCCTTTTGTTGCTCTATTAGGCACTGGTTTTGTTTTTGCACCTTGAATAAACTTCTTATCTTTTATATCTGTATATTTTGCCAGATATCTAATACTCTAACGTTACTAAACCGGGCTCAGTGAGTGACACTGACCTGGGGAACCCACTGGATGATCTGGTTGTTTCTTGTTGTGAACATTAAATTGTGGTTACTGTACTTTGACGCATTCTCTGGCACAAGGATTTAATTTGGGATAAATAAAGAAGAATTGAATTGAATTGAATTGAACTGAATTGAATTGAATTGAATCGAATTGAATTGAACTGAATTGAATCGAATTGAATTGAATCGAATTGAATTGAATTGAATTGAATCGAATTGAATTGAACTGAATTGAATCCCGCCAACACCACAGGACGATACATGGGCAAACAAATGCACCAGCAATTCTGCATTACATGTTTTTTTTTACTTGACATTTTTCATATAAACGCATCAGCACAATGTTACATGGTTTTATGTTTTTATAATGTGTCTTTTATTTTTAAAACCTCACTCTGACCTGTGGAGAACGGTATTATGCTCTCATGTTTGCTGAGTTACGGAAATGACAAACAAACCAGCACATTAACTAACCGACTATCAAAATGAAACTATAAATATTGTAGGTGTGTCGTACCTTCCTGGTAGTTGTGTGCCCCGTCAGGAAGAGCCAGGAAAGGGAGGTACTTCCACTCCTCTGGCAGCAGGTTACTGTCATGACCCTCATCTGGCATCAATGGCGGGTACGAGAATTCAACCTGAGGGGCGAGGACAGAACATCGGTATGGTTTACTTGTGATATGCTGCTTTTAAAAAATTAGCTTTGTTCTTTTATGTCTGCATTATCTCTTCTTGAAGATTTTATACTGGTAAGAATGTTGTCAAAGTTACAGACTAATTACAGACAGAATCTGAGACTTTTATCCACAGTACAGATTTTCCTGAGTGTATATTATACACATATTACAACACAAGTAATACTTAAATGATTTAATTCCAAAAGGAAATCAGCAGCAGGCCAGAGCGTGGTCTGAGGCTAAAGGTTTTAAGCCCATGGTGGCACTAAAGGAAAAGTCAGAAGATCACTAAAGTCAGCAGGATTCATCCTCTGAGGACCATAAATACATGTTGTGAATTTCATATCAATCCATCCAAACACTGTTAAGAAAATCACAAAAACACCCCTCGAGTTTTCTTTTAAATTGTAACTAGTTAAGAAACGTGTTAGTATGAGGAATTAGCTTTTCTTTCTCTTTTATAATAAACAGCCATAATGCTGAAATCACAATATTATAGTCATCCACCTTCAGAGAGAGGTTCCTTTGTAAACACAGCATTAAGTTAAATCACCCATTTTTCATGATAATGAAGAGATAGAGAGATTTCAGATAGATGTATTTACCTATTATCTATTTTACATCTTTCTTATGCTTCCACTGAGCTCAAGAAAAAAGCTGCCTGGGAAAAAAAACAAAAAACATTCACACCCCCTGTTTAATTCTCCCACACAGCCCAGCCTACTGCCAGAATAACCTGCTGGTCCTGAACGTATCACACACACACACACACATACACACACACACACACACACACACACACACACACACACACACACACACTGCAACAATGATTCACTCATCAAGGATAAAGTCCCTCAGGGCAAGGCGCCGACTCTGGAGGAGTGATGCTCTTAATTAAAAAACGTGCACGTCCAGTAGTGGAATGTAACCCAGTACATTTACATCTAAATATCTGAGGTACTTGTACTGTACTTGAGTGTTTCCATTTTAAGTAAGTTTATCCTTTTACTCCACTACGTCTCAGAGATAAATATTGTACTTTTTACTGCACTACATTTGTCTGACAGCTTTAGTTACTTTTCAGATGACAGTGTTTCAATAAAAAAAACATGTCCCTCCAGATGTGCTGATGTTGGATGTTTTCAAAAAACTGAAGGATGAAGTGTTTTTTTTATGTGTTGAGAAAATTCTCCTCGTTTTCAAAACGGATCAACCTGGTGATTTAAACCAGTAAAAACAGTGAATAAAGCAGTTTCACATTAAAGTCAGTGTTTTTCCAATGCTGTGTGGGATGTCGGAGACAGGCTGCTAGCCTAGCACATGCTAACGTGTGTCACTTTGTTCTCTGATAAGTTAAGACCTAGATGTTGAGAACATTTTAACTGGGAGTGGAATTATCCGCAGAGGTCTCTTCCTCTCGAAAACAAATACATTTGCTGGTTTGAACCTGTAAAACACTGAATAAAACAGTCTGGCGTTAAAAAAAAAATCTGTTTTTCTGATGCTCTTCTATTGGAGAAGCTTCTAATTATGGTGGCCGACGTGAAAACGCAAATGGCCTGCATCTATAGCAAGTGTTTGCTTTGTCCTTCCTGGGCTACTGTAGGAACATGGAGAGATTAAATGGAGAGATGTCAGGGCGACGGGGCTGCTCACGGACAGGCAACCCGAGCAGCTGGGGGTAAAGTGCCTTGCTCAGTGGCACCTCGGCAGTGCCTAACCCTAACCCTGACCACTCTTTGTTTCAACACCTGGCGTCACATCACAGTGATGACACACAAATATCCGCCTGCAAAGCCAAGGGTTTACCTGCTTTTATCAACAGCAACAATCACAATTAATGTGGCTATTCCTTAAACTGTTGTTCTCCACAAACCTTCTTCTTTTTAGCAGAAACTCGGCCACTCAGCCTCACTGTATTTGCATTTATTTCTGCACTGTGTCTCTTGGATGTCTGCTGCTTACGATCTGGCATCTGGTTGTTACCTTTTTATAAAGCCTCTACCTTACCTGAGCAATGTGGGGGCACATGAACATAAACATCCCAGACACAGAAAATAAGAAAATCCAGGCAGAGGGCAGAGTCTCTGTAGATAAACACACCGACACACACTGAGAGTGGGACAGAAGTGATGAGTGAAAGGGATTACTTCTGTATGAGTCTCTACAAAATCCTGAATATTATATCTTTAACACCTAATTTGAACCGTACACTCACTTTCATGTTGGTGTTTTGCCTCGTGAAGCGTATGTGAGGCAGTCAGTGTAAGTGCCTCTAATGCATCTTCTAATTATCACGTCTTCTTTTTCAAAATTCATTAAATTTACAGTGCGAGCTGGCAGCCATTAAACAAACACTGTGCCTCCTGCTTGTCTGCCGCTGCTCTCCATGTGTCAGGTCTTTCTGTGGCCTGTTAAACTCGACTCAGCGGGCCTGGAAGCAGCTGCTGCATGAGGCGAGAGATAAAACAGACATTTCATGTTTGATGTAAAAATGAGGCCCAACAAAGCAGACAGTGCGCGCTCTTTGTTTCGGGTTCTGGGCCTGTTGGCTCTGGTGGTGCAGGAGGTTATCTGATAGGGGTCAACGATCTCCTGCGGGGTATCAGATCGGGTTCTTGGCTCTTTAATCTGTCTGTCTTGTTCTGTTTCAGCATCTCTTTACCCCCCCCCCCCCCCCCTTCTTTTATTCACCTGCCACCCATCTGCTTCCCTGGCAGGAAGCTTATGACCAGTGGTGGAAGAAGTACTCCAGTCACTTGCTTAAGTAAGTACCATGTTGCACCACCATGTTTCTACAACAGCCCTGAACAGATAAATCAAACACTGCTAATGTGTTCTCACCTTTTTTCTCTGATAACTTAAGATCCAGACATTCAGGAGGTTTTTATGGGGAGCTGAATTACCCACAGAGGTCTCTTCATCTCCATAACAAACAGACCAGGTGACACTGAATAAAACAGTTTCACATTAAAAACCTGTGTTTTTCTGACACTCTCTTCTCGGAGGAGAGCCTAACTACAGTGGCCGAAATAACGCAGATGGCTCTATCTAGAGCTAGTGTTTGGTTTGTCCACTCTAAATAGGGGTATTCGTGTTTTTGCTTTGGCCACCATAATTAGAAGCCCGTCGGCAGCAGTGTTTGCAAAACACAGATTTTACCAAAGTGAAACTGTTATATTTAGTGTTTTTGCCAGTTTAAATCACAGGGGTCCCTTTGTTTTGGAGAGAAAGAGACCTCTGTGGATAATTCAGTTCCCAGTTAAAACCTCCTGAACAATAAACACTGCAGGAATTCTAACTGGGAGAAGTTTCAGCTCGTTGCAATCTGCAGTTCTCACCACTAGGTGCCACAAAATCCCCCTAAATCTAACACACTAACATCTAACATTTTAAAACTTTGGCTTCTTTTCTTGATTTACTTTTATTTATTCATTCAATTTTCAAAACAAAGGCATCAAAAAGGTTTCGTTATGGTATCGGTACTAAAACTCAGGTATGTATCTGCACATATTTTTTAAGTTTTTAACTGCATTTTCTTTCTACCTAAAAGTAACAAATATACATCTTTGTTTGAAGATGTCACATGTAAACAAGGTTGGCAAAGATTGAGTACTACAACTATCAGTTAACCTTTATGTGTTCAGGATACAGATCGACTTACTGCACATGCAGAACATAAAACATAACAAGACAACTCAGTCATATTAGAGATTATGTCTATTTTCTTAACAATTAATCGTGAAAATTATTTTCTCAATTACACACACAAAATCACTGACAATGAACATTTTACTGCACAATGAGGACTTTTACTTTAGAAAGGTTTTGAATACAGAAACTTGTAGTGGAGTATTTTTACAGTGTGGTATTGCTAGTTTGATTTAAGTAAAAGATCTAATGAATTCTCCCACCACTGTAGATCTATTTGAAATCCAGATTAATTAGAGAGAGGAAAGACAAATGCAGCATCCAGGAGAGCAAGATGCAGCCTGCAACAGAAACACAGAGTCTGCTGTTGAATACACTGAACTGGAAAGATGTTGGCAGCAGAGCTCATGTTATATAACCCAGTGAGCACAGAGCAAACAGCTGATGTTTAGTACAGCCTCTCTCCTTAATGCATGTGAGTAATGATCATGGGCCCTGCAGGGTTTGTGTATGCACGCTCAGAGACAAGAGAGGCGCAGTCAGTGAGCTGGATTATCAATCCGTGCTGAATAACAGTGGAAATGTGCCTTTATTAAGGGTCCATTGGGAAGCGCTGGTTAGCAGTTAGCTGTGTTAGCATGGAGAGCAGGGGTTCACCTACCTGACAGCCCTTTTTGTGGTGAAATCCAACCACCACGATGTGCAGCACCGATCCCTTCGGATCGTCCCTGCCGTAAGACTCCATTCCCCCCGGATGTTTAGTCCGTCCTGTGGTGTTTTTAACTCCGGGGTCGGATGTAAACACAGCGGACAAAGATGATTTTCCCCCCTGAATCTGCGGCAGATAGACAGGCGGACAGGGACACAACACAACCACAGGAGGCGATTTTTCTCTTCCGCTTCGTCCCACTGTGTCAGAGGACGGACAGAGCGAGAGGGTTCACTGCAGCGCACTTCCGTTTTCGTCAAGTAAACGTGAGTTCGCAGCTTTGTCCAGTGATGGAGGAAGTCCTCAACTCCGCTATTTAAGAAAAGCGATAGTTCTTTTTTTAAAAAAAAAATAAAAATGAGTTGTGTAGTAGGGTATGTGTCCATAGTCATTATATTACATAAAGTAGAGGCTGGAGTCCAACATGGAAGCAAAGCCTACTGATGTGGACGGGGTCAGCAACAAAATGTAGCTATTTTAGCCACTTCAAAAAAAAGTCCCACCTAAATAATCGATATCAGTTTCAGGGTATGCTATATTGAGAATATTTTCACACCTCTGCCTCAGTGTCAGACAGTGATTTTCAACTGAAAAAAATAGCCATTATATCACTCTCTTCAAAGCCAGACTCCATTGAGAAAAACAGTAATTTAACATTGCTGAACACAGGAGCTGCTGGTCTACCACTACCTACATTAGTTATTTTGTTTGTGTCATTGTGTGACATTGCTGTTTAAAAGGGTTAGTTCGGGTTCACCAAAGTCACACCATAACGCAAACTAACTAACTGACTGAAACAGTGGTAGACCAGCAGCTCCTGTGTTCAACAAACTAAAATTACTGGATTGTCAGTGGAGTCTGGTGAGTTTGAAGAGAGCGTAGATGGGAAACTGAAGCCATTAATGGCCTCCATATCAGAACGGGCCATCTGAGAGAAAGGTTTAGTTGTGAAAATACTCTCAAAATAGCATACACTTTAACACTTTAACACTTTTTTAGGTGTCTGAAATATGTTTTGTTGCTGACACTCCACAGCAGTACATTGCTTATCTCCTATGTCAGACTAAAGCCTGCTTCTCCAAACTAGGGGCATGCCAACTGACATCTATTGTGGGTAATACACTGACTATGGATAAGTACCCCATACAACTCCACTTAAAAAAAATCCAAACTATCCCTTTAAGTAAAAGCACGATTACCACAATGTAAAAATACTGTGTTAAAAGTAAAAGCCCTCCATGATACTTAAGTAAAAGTATGTAAGTAGGCTATTATATGGAAAATGTACTTAAAGTATTAATGGTACAAGATTGTCATCTATGACTGTCAAACTGTTATATATTATATCATTATTAGTATTACTCTTGCATTCATGTAAAAGCAGGATTTTACTGTTATTGTAGTCCATACTATATTTATCATTCATACTGGTAACTTGTTTGTGTCACTATATATATTACATGTATTGGTTTGCACCTTAACTTTTTGCATCATACTGTTAGCTTTAAATATATATATATACAGTACAGGCCAAAAGTTTGGACACACCTTCTCATTCAATGCGTTTTCTTTATTTTCATGACTATTTACATTGTAGATTCTCACTGAAGGCATCAAAACTATGAATGAACACATGTGGAGTTATGTACTTAACAAAAAAAGGTGAAATAACTGAAAACATGTTTTATATTCTAGTTTCTTCAAAATAGCCACCCTTTGCTCTGATTACTGCTTTGCACACTCTTGGCATTCTCTCCATGAGCTTCAAGAGGTAGTCACCTGAAATGGTTTTCCAACAGTCTTGAAGGAGTTCCCAGAGGTGTTTAGCACTTGTTGGCCCCTTTGCCTTCACTCTGCGGTCCAGCTCACCCCAAACCATCTCGATTGGGTTCAGGTCCGGTGACTGTGGAGGCCAGGTCATCTGCCGCAGCACTCCATCACTCTCCTTCTTGGTCAAATAGCCCTTACACAGCCTGGAGGTGTGTTTGGGGTCATTGTCCTGTTGAAAAATAAATGATCGTCCAACTAAACGCAAAGCGGATGGGATGGCATGTCGCTGCAGGATGCTGTGGTAGCCATGCTGGTTCAGTGTGCCTTCAATTTTGAATAAATCCCCAACAGTGTCACCACCAAAACACCCCCACACCATCACACCTCCTCCTCCATGCTTCACAGTGGGAACCAGGCATGTGGAATCCATCTGTTCACCTTTTCTGCGTCTCAAAAAGACACGGCGGTTGGAACCAAAGATCTCAAATTTGGACTCATCAGACCAAAGCACAGATTTCCACTGGTCTAATGTCCATTCCTTGTGTTTCTTGGCCCAAACAAATCTCTTCTGCTTGTTGCCTCTCCTTAGCAGTGGTTTCCTAGCAGCTATTTGACCATGAAGGCCTGATTGGCGCAGTCTCCTCTTAACAGTTGTTCTAGAGATGGGTCTGCTGCTAGAACTCTGTGTGGCATTCATCTGGTCTCTGATCTGAGCTGCTGTTAACTTGCGATTTCTGAGGCTGGTGACTCGGATGAACTTATCCTCAGAAGCAGAGGTGACTCTTGGTCTTCCTTTCCTGGGTCGGTCCTCACGTGTGCCAGTTTCGTTGTAGCGCTTGATGGTTTTTGCGACTCCACTTGGGGACACATTTAAAGTTTTTGCAATTTTCTGGACTGACTGACCTTCATTTCTTAAAGTAATGATGGCCACTCATTTTTCTTTAGTTAGCTGTTTGGTTCTTGCCATAATATGAATTTTAACAGTTGTCCAATAGGGCTGTCGGCTGTGTATTAACCTGACTTCTGCACAACACAACTGATGGTCCCAACCCCATTGATAAAGCAAGAAATTCCACTAATTAACCCTGATAAGGCACACCTGTGAAGTGGAAACCATTTCAGGTGACTACCTCTTGAAGCTCAGCGAGAGAATGCCAAGAGTGTGCAAAGCAGTAATCAGAGCAAAGGGTGGCTATTTTGAAGAAACTAGAATATAAAACATGTTTTCAGTTATTTCACCTTTTTTTGTTAAGTACATAACTCCACATGTGTTCATTCATAGTTTTGATGCCTTCAGTGAGAATCTACAATGTAAATAGTCATGGAAATAAAGAAAACGCATTGAATGAGAAGGTGTGTCCAAACTTTTGGCCTGTACTGTATATATATATATATATATATATTGCTCCTTGCTGTTATCTAGTTTTATATTCAGTTTATATTTGTTATATATTGTATTTTGTATTTGTTATAGCCTACATTCACTTTGTTATTTTAGTCTTTGTATAGTCTATTGCACACTTTGTATCTGCACCCCTCTAACTTTGTATTGCAACTTCTGCACAACAATGTCCCTCTGGATAAATAAAGTTCTAACTTCTCTTGTCTTGTCTTATATTGGTTGGTTGAGGTTAGGGCTGCAACTAATGATTATTTTCATTGTCGATTAATCTATCAGTTATTTTCTTGGTTAATGAATTAGTTGTTCAGTAAATGTTAACAAATTGTGCGTATTTTATATTTCTAAATATTTTACATACTAGTTCTAAACATTGTAGCATAATAATGCACATATTTTTATTTTCATATTTTTTTACAAACTGCTTACTTTCACACTTCTTATTTCAGCTTCAGATTCTAATATGTACAAAGAAAGTGATAAAACCAGAGGCAAAGCCAGATGTATAAAAATAAATGGTTTTATAATAAATATATAACGAATTAACGTGATTCACTGCGCGTATATACTATATTTAATTCTGCTTAATTCAAGTATTATTTCCGACCACTGGATCCGGCAGACCACAGAAACTGTCGTTGGTTATTATCTATCTTGACCTTCGCGCTATCATCTTTGTTACAGTCAAATGATTACGTCATATATTCACCGGCTCAACCAGCGCCACCCTGTGGAAATAGGTCGAACAACATAATTTAATTTTCAAGTCTTTTCCATTTCTGTAATATCTGTTGAGTTGTGTATTTATTTGGTTTCTTAAATAGTTTGTGTTTATCCTGTAGAGTTTTTCATAGATGTAAAAATGTAGGCCTACACGACAAACTGACATTTGGTTGCTGCAGAGAGCTGTTCGATTATTCATTATTGATTGCTTTGGTCTGGTTTCTGACATTCTTCTGTTGATTGCTTCTGACTGGTGCTTGTTGAATGAACATGGCGGCTACTCCGGCAACAAATCCGTCACAGTTGCTCCCACTGGGTTTGTAAATTCCTAAATATGTCGAGTTTCTGATTTATTTAACTAATTATAAATCAGTATTTAATATGAGAGTGTTGTGTTTGGACTTTGAGGTGATAGTTCAGATATTAGGGATGTTTAGTTAGCTAGTTAACGTTAGCATCATGCTTCCAGGTACAAACGCACGATGGCTTCATTAACGTTACTGCATGTTGACAGTCTTTATTTTCTTGAATGAGCCACACACAATTTATTTCCGTTAAAGTAACAATGTTCATAGTATCGAAGGGTCATATTAGAAGGGAAAACAATAGATCCAATATCCAGGCAGATTCGTTTTATACGAAAATGTAACTAAGTACATTTACTCAAGTAGGCTACAAATTTGAGGTACTTGTACTTGAGTCTTTTCTGTTAGTGCTATTTTACATTTCTAATGTTACTCCATTACATTTATGTGACAGCTTTGTTACACACAAAACATATGAAGATTTACAAAATGATTTCTTATAAATCACCCAACAGTAATAATAATAATAATAATAAGTAATAATAATAATAATAAGTTATAGCTGAAATGATCTTTCGAGAAATCAATCAGTCGATTGACAGAAAATTAATTGGCGACATTTTGACAACAGCAACAAAAATGACTGAAAATATTGATCAGTTGCTGATCTAATATTCTGTCCAATAAACTAATTATTTTTACAGGGTCGCCTGCAAAGTTGTGCAAAAAGAGAAGAATAGAAATTTGAGTGGATGTCTCATGTTGGTTTGTTTTTCTCATTTTTAGAGCTTGTGGACAAATGTATTGGCTCCCGAATTCACATCGTCATGAAAACCGACAAAGAAATCGTCGGCACCCTGCTGGGTTTTGACGACTTTGTCAGTATCCTTCTCAGATAACAAATTAATTAAAGTAAGAATAATTTTCTGGTGTTTAACAAACTACATGATTTTACTGTTTGCTCTGCATATTGTCCCAGTTTTTGTCCTTGACTCAAGGTTTTAGATATGGTCCTGGAAGATGTCACAGAATTGTAAGTACAAATTCATTTGTGCATTAAGTACGGTCACTAGTAATGCGCCTGTTTGCTGAATTTATTAATTAATATTCATATCTGTGTTTTAGTGAAATCACACCAGAGGGACGAAGGATAACCAAACTGGACCAGATCCTCCTCAATGGCAATAACATCACCATGGTGTGTAAACCTATCCTGCATGTTTGGTATCATTACATCCACTTCATAGGGTCACAGGTTTATCTTTCACCTCCACCTGTTACTGTGGTTTTAGACCTTTTAAAGATCCAGCAGGTAAGATTTAGTGGCGTCAACCTGTGAGGATTGAAACCAGCTGAAACATCTCCTGGTTAGAATTCCTTCCGTGTTCACTGTTCTAGAGGTTTTTACTGGGAGCTGAATTATCCTCCTCTCTAAAAGAAACATGATTTAAGTTGGTTGAAACACTGAATAAAACAGTTTAACATAAAAATGTGTTTTGCCGACACTCGTAGCAGAGGGGTTGTGAACTACGGTGGCTGATAAAAACGTGTCCCTATCTAGAGCCAGTATTTGCTATGTCAGCTCTGGGCTACTGTAGAAACATGGCGGTACAACATAGAGCCATATCTCCATAGATGAGGACCTGCTCCCTATGTAGATATAAACAGCTCATTCTAAAGTAACAAAAATACAACAGTTGATTATACACACCATTCCTGCCAATATAGCCCCATAAATCCTACACACTGGATCTCTAATATACAGATTTGTTTTGCAGCTCATCCCTGGAGGAGAAGGCCCTGAAGTATGAGCTGAGAATCATCGCTGAAGGCTCAGACAGTTTTGTGTTGTTGATTTGTGCCTCTCCTGTCTTGTGTTCCCCACTTGATGATATCCTTAGTGTTGTTTTTTGGATCGCTCCTTCTTGATGTTAAGGGAGGGTAATATTTTTGTAAGATTCCTAATTGAGTATTTGTTATTAAAAAAAGGTTAAATTTGAAGTGTGTCATGAACAAAAAGAGGGTTTTTTTGTTTTGTTTTTTTACAAATAAATGAGAATCATAATTTGAAAAAACAGGCTTGTCTTTATTTCTTTTCTCAAACTCATAGTTGTACAACTTTTAGTGCAAGTGTCGGTACAAAACCAAAGTGTCATACAACAGCAGTGATAAACCCTGATCCAGTTACGTATGAGAAGATTTAAAAAATTAAGTAATGTACATGCAGCATTACTGAACACAGAGGGAGTTGATTGATGTTGAATATGAATGTAGAATCTGTCCTTCAGTACATGGAAGGTTTCTCCTCTCCTTTAGGGTTGGTCACCTTTTCCATATTCTTGGTGAGGATGTCGAAAAGCTCAGTCTAAAGTAAACGGATAGACAAAAACGGTTTAGATTTTCTTCTTCTGTGACAGCATGACAGTAAATAATTTGGACTCAGATCAGTCTGACTTACGTAGAAGCCGCGAATGTCGAGAATGATCACTCTGATCTCAGAGTAGATGGCCTCGTCCTTGTCGTGGACCAGCGAGCGGTAATCCATCTGGAGGAAGAGAAAGCAGGGATTTGAGGTACTCCTAACCATTTAATCAAAACTTTAAACAATTAAAGAATAAAGCTGGTGTTATTATTTATGTTTCTTACCACTGACTAATCCCATGATAACCCCACAACAAAACGTGTTTGTCCGTCTCTCAAAACTTTTTTTTCTGTCCTTACAATTTTGTGTGTTGAAATTTTCAGGGCATGAATGAATCACTAAATTATAAATAGACGTAAATTAATAACTCTTTATTTATTTATTTTATTTTATCAAGTAATAATGGGTAATAAGTAATAAAATTTATTTAAAAAGACCTAATTAAAAAGAAATAATGTAAAATGTAAAAATAATTACAAGAAAAAACAGTAATAAAAACAAAATAGAGATGGAAATACTGATACAAAAAAATCTGAGTAAAATAAAAAAAATATGAAAAGAGGGATGTAAACATAATATCTAAAAAATACAATTTTTCCAAAAAAAGGAAAAAATTTAATAAAAATAAAAGTTAAATATATAAGAATAAAAATCAAATAAATAATGATAAAAAATAAAATGGAGAGATGGAAATAGTGATACAAAAACAATCTGTAAAAATACAAATAAAATATAAATAAATAAACAAGGATTAAAAATCAGTGTCTTTTTTTTATGCAAAAGCATTTCATGGTTTCAGCTTCTCAAATCTTTTAATTATTTTGATGTATTGATTGAAATGATTCTACATTGAGTACTTTAACTTTGAATACTTAAAATTAACAGTAAATTGATTTCACTACTGCAGAAGTTCTTACAGCCTTTCCTTGGCGGCATCTCTCCAATTCTCTATTTCAAGTGCAAGTTTTTGCACAACACCTGCCCTTATATAGCGTTTAGGGGGCGTTACCTATGCTAATAGGTTACTTGTGTTCAAGTTGGATTCATCATTCAGCACACCTGGCTTACCCAGGTGTGCTGGTTTGGATGGTTAAGAACATTTGCTGCATGTGGAATTGACTTGTTTCATTTTGTCTCTTAAACAGCAAATTTAAGAGAGACTACAGGGAGTGTTGCTGTATGAGGTCCACTGTATGAATGTACACACTCCACGTATGAGAAACAACACAGCAGGCAAACGCATGAAGGGTACTGTAACATGATTAAAGACGTTAATCTTTAAAAACACAACTTGTAGCTGAATATTTTTTGTTTAAGTCTCAGTAATTTCCTTAAACAGCTGCTCACTGTAGTTTCTATCAAACAAGCAGGAGGAAATAGTTCGGACTTTGTTGGGGACTATTTCAAGCAGTGAATTTATCCACATTGGGTGCCCTAGTGAGTATTTGTTGCCACCCAGTGCAACAGTATGGCTCACTGATGTGGTTTAAAAGTTTTTGGACCACAACTGAGCTCTATGGCACAGAGGAAGAGGATATATCAGGCTCTGGAGACACATATACTAATATATAGTGATATTGATTCTTTTCATGGGATTTGTTGACAGAAAAATGTAGAAAAATTGCCAGACTTGTCCTTTAAGAGAAGGTCATTGTGAACACTCACCACATGAGTCTCTTTGGAGGCTTTTCCGACAGCATCCCCCCTCTCCGATATGTACCTGCATAATTCAGCAAATGGTTTTATAACTCACAGGACATGTACCCGTACCTGTGTCCAACATCACCATAAAACTCCTTCATTTTTAATTAAAGTGCTTTTAATTGTTTGTCTGCTTAAAAAGCTGGTAAACTGTAAACAATCTTACAGTAAGCGACATTTGTATCAAACATACTTGTTGATGTTGCCCTGAAAAGTGTCAACTTTGGTCCTAACTGCAGTGATCCTCTCCAAGATTTTTTCCTGTGGTGAAAAATGTAATTAATAATTCATTAAAACTTCACAAAATGTTACCAAATTGTGTCGCTAAGCAGGGACGTGTTGCACTGGGGAAATGTACCTGGATGGCAACTCCAAAGTCATTTCCATCTTCTATTTTGGGGATGAGGTGCTGAATCCAGCAGGAGACCTACAGTAACACAAGACGTTTATTAAAACATAACATAATGACTACAAGACAAAAAACAACTACAAAGAGACACATTTCAGCCATTTTCATGTCAATTTAATTCAGTGTTTCGGAAAAGAAACTGGCTTGGTGTTCATCTTCACGATGACAGGGATTGAAAAAGACCACAAAGAGATGCAAATGAACTGCAAAGAGCCCCAGAATGACGGTCAAAGGCCTTTTTCATGTCAACTTAATGCGGTGAAGGAACTGGCTCAGTGATTAACTTACAGTGATCATGGTCTCTCTCATGGCAAAGATCTCTGGTTTCACCTTCTCTAGAAGCGTCATTATCTTCTCATTCCCCTTAATGAAGCCACATTTTGGAGCTGTAGGACAGGGAGAAGACATTAGACATGTTTTACCTGTCATATACTGAATAGAGAGGCCCATGGGACCTTATTTTAGAAAAAAATATGTACGATAGGCCAAGTTTCTTTCCTGCTATGGCAAAGGGATGACCTGCCCTACTCTCCCTTTGATTGGCTAGTACTCATTGCCTTCGTTGGTTGGGATGGTTAAGTTTAGGCAAGAGATTTTCGATTGGTTAACATTAGGGTAAAGACTGTGAGGGTAAGTCT
Source organism: Epinephelus lanceolatus (assembly GCF_041903045.1). NCBI lineage: Eukaryota > Metazoa > Chordata > Actinopteri > Perciformes > Serranidae > Epinephelus > Epinephelus lanceolatus. The sequence continues at coordinate 8,746,670 of NC_135753.1, read as the reverse complement.
ATCAGAGGACAGGTCACGCCATCGCCATCATGAGAAAAATAAATTTGTGTACAGTAGTCACATGGATGGATTACTGAACGGGTCTACCAGGCACAGGCTGAGGAGCCCAAAGTGTTGGGGGCACACCTCAGCCTTATTTGTCAATATCCATTGACTACTGTACATATTTTTTTCCAAAATAAAGTCCCATGCTGGTCCAGCGGCAAGAGATGGACTTCACCTCTCCATATTATATGCGGATGCAAAAAAAGTAAACAACTTACCTTTCTTCTTTTTCTTTTCATCTTCATCATTCTTATCCGTCTCCATTTCCTGTGAGATCAATTTTGAATGTTCAAAAAAAAAATTCAGTGTTACTGGACATTTTTTGTCATGTCTGTGAGACAGAGTTCACCTGTGACATCACTGCAAACTGGGGGCGTGCCAACAGACATTTACTATATGTAATACCGCTTCAAAAGGTCCAAACTATTCCTTTAAGAAAGACGCCACCACAGAACAGAAGAGGATTTCATTTCCATACATTACTGATTTGAGGCCACACATTTTTTTCCTCACAAATGTCACCAGGTGGGCTCCATAGTACGAGCAAAATACATATCAATGTTAACAAAACAGCTGATGGTGATGGACCTGGCATTTCTTTCTCTTTTCGCAAGAATAACAAGACAAATGTAAACGTAACATAATGTCTCACTGTGACATACAGAGAGACGTTAAAGGGATAGTTCAGATTTTCTGAAGTGGGGTTTTATGGAGTGCTTATCCATAGAACAGCATATTGCAAACAGTAGATATCAGTCAACGTCCCCAGTTTGAAGCAGGCTGGAGTACGACATAGAAGCTAAGCAATGTACTGCTGTGGAGGGGCCAACGACAAAATACATTTTAGCCACCTAAAAAAAGTCCCACCTAAAAAAATCAGTATCAGTTTAAGTGTAGGCTATATTTAGAATATTTTCACTGCTTTACCATAATGTCTGACAGTGATTTCTAACAGGAAAACTAAGTTGTTACATTGAAAATCCCGTTTCCAACTGCACAAAAAACCCACCAACACCTACTAACATCTGACTTTTGAATATAATGGGAAAGGTTACAATCAGCATTCACACCAAGGTCAAATGACTCTGCATTAGTCACTGGTATTTATCGGCCTGTCCATGATATTGAATGCGACACACCAGAAAACAACGGAAAGGCATACTCATCTACTGCAGAGCCAGATACATGGCTCCAGTTGACTGGCAATGAGAAAGGAGTCGATTGGCTACCTTCAAGGGGTGTCCCCGCATCTAAAAAAAAAAACCCTGCATACATGCGCTAATTTTGGTGGAAAAAGGGGTATAATATTGTCAATAAAGTCTGGCAGCTTTGACGAGAGAATAGATGGGGAGCGGAAGCCCTTAACAGCTTCCACATCTGAACGGACCCCGAATGTACACTGAAATTATTTTTTTGGTGGCTAAAACACATCACAGCAGTAGATTGCTTAGCTTCCATATCAGACACCAGCCTGCTTCTCCAAACTGGGGGCAAGCCGATTGACATCTACTGCATGTAATACACCACTGACTATGGGTAAGTACCTCATACAACCTCACTTCAACAAATCTGAACTATCCCTTTAACGTAGAAGCAGAGGCACACCCACAATTTATGCATCAACAGGAGCTGCAGCTGCAGGACAGGTTTTGCTCATCAAGATCAACCAGCACTCTTATTTAAACTGTACTCCCTTCACCTGCATGTATTTATGAAGAGCTGAATGCAAAAGGCATGCGTCATGCCCACTTTGGAGAATGTCATAAACACACTTTGGAAAAGATGTAAGAGAACCAAAACAAGTCAACTGCAGCAAAACTAACATGGAAAGTATTAAAGATTCTGTTTTAGTTTATTATGTCAGATTGTTGGATGTGGCTGGTCTCACCTCGTCCTCTGGGGTAGGAGGGTCTGGAATGGGGATGTCCAGAGGTGCCTTGAGTAAGGACATGTCTGTGATACTGAGGACTTCATCCTGAAAACACACACACAGCATAAAGAGAATACAGACACAAATGACAGGTGAGGGGTTACTGAGCTTAGTGTTTTATTATACTGAACTTGCTGACCTTGAGCAGAGCATCCAGCTGTACAATCTTCATGGGGATGAAGTTGGAGAACAGATTCTCTGCCTGTAAAACAAAACGTGCTTATTTTTGAATGAATGTGTCATTAGACTTCACAACAAAACATCTGGATAAATGTGTGTCTAAACATACCTCACGATGCAGGGAAGTGCGGAAGTTTTCCACCTGTGAAAAGCAGGAAACATATAATTTAAGCTGCTGACTCATGTTACACAAGTCTTTTGGATTTACTTTCGTTTTCCTCTGTGAAGGGGACTTTCCGCTGCTTCACCAACTACAACTGACTCTGCTTTAAAAACACGTTTATGCAGAACAAGTCAGAAACTATCTGAATTAAATTACCTGTTATCAAAGTATTTTAGCATGAAGCTATCACTTGTAGCCTACTGTACCTCTGCATGGACACGAGTGTAACTTACCTTCCCCGCATTCGCCGCGCTTATTTTCAGGGTTGATGTCGCTGACATGGCTGAGCAGACTTTTTAAGCTAAGGACAAATAAATCAGTCCGTTCAAGTTTTCAGATGAAGTCAGAGGTGTACAGGTTCAGCAGAGGACAATATGGCTCGCAAGTGAGGTTGTTTTATTTCCTTAGCAAGTTTGCTTTCGATTTCATGTCGGATGATGCAGTTTGCGCCTCCCACTGTCTCCTTCCTCCTCTGAAAGTAGGACGTGTGCAGAGTTTACAAAGTTTACAGCCTTATGACTTCAGTTTGTGTTACAGCTTGTTCAGTAAAATGATAATAATAAGTAATATTATTATTACTATCATTATTATCATTATTGCAAACAATAAATGTGTCTAAAATCATTCATGTTATACATAGTGGTGTCTGAAGACAATAACATTTAACACAAGATTATTTTTCATTTTTCTAAAAGAAAATTAATTTTCTTTTAAATCTTTTGATACAATTTTACGTTATTAAACAATTTAATTTCAAATTTCAATTTCATTGATATTAAACGGTTTCATATATATTTCAATAGGACGTCACATAAATGAAAATACCATTTCATATTCAATTTCATACATTAAAATAATTATACATAAATTTAGGCACATAGTTTATTATGTGTTAAAAGCATTTGACATGTGACGTGGTCCCATACAGGCACATATTGGTTTTGGACCTTTCACATCTGTAATATCATACTTGACGACTGAAAACATGAATCTCATTAGGGAAGTGATACACAACAATGGGATGCAGGGTGGCCCACTGACCATTTTCTTTTTTTTTTGCACTTGGAATGTGAATAAGGGGCCAGAATGCATTAAAAAAATAAAATTGATCTTGTTTCTCAAAAAAAAGGGTGGATCCCCTAGAACAAGCATGTCCAACATCTGTCCCAGAGGCCAAGTGTAGCCCACAGACAGATTTCAAATAACCTGTGACTTGGCTTATAAAATACATTACAGTAGAACTTCAATTAGTAGCCCGGGCTATTATTTGCTTAAATCATTAATATCTACAGGCCTATGTTTGAGACAGGCATCTATATGGGACAGGCCTTTAATTCAACTCACACAAAACTGTTGCTCGGCAAAGATGGGAAAATACAATTAAATTGTCCATTTAAACATGTATGATTGTTACTTAAAGAAAAAATAGGCTTCAGTTAATATATCAATTATGAATCATTCATTTGACCTAGCTCTGGATGACAGCACATCAGAGAGAGAGAGAGATATTTATGGCACTCGAGGATTACACCACCCGGCACGCTGACACAACTCCACTTTATCCTGTTAAAATAATACTCACAACTTGGATTCATTTTCATGAAAAAACCCTTTGATTCTTTTGATCTGAGGACCCTTACAGACTACAGTAATGTGAATGACTTACAGCGTAATCAAGAAATGGACACATAATTTGAGGTCATCAAGAGCACACTTTTATACATCTAAAGGACTTATATATTTTAAAAAAATGAACCGCTTGGCAACCAGACTAGGCCTCTAATTGCGACAGGTGTTTATTTGGCAAAATATGCCACACTGGGCTAGTAAAAGGGACTGGGGGTTTAACTGGGACTAGGTTTTTAATTGAAGTTTATAGTATATGTGGCCCACTTCTGGTAACCCAATCAAGATTACATTGCATTTTTTCTGTTCACCTCATGATTGGCAGGACAATCATACAGTTTGAAGAAATAAGAAATGCACCGAGTACATAGGCGGAACTGATGTGTTTGTTAATAGATGGTAAACAAGCAAACAAACCTAATAGCAGACATTTCCTGCTAGGTAGCAGACATGGCCAAAGCAAAGAAGTATGGAGTTGACAACGAGGGCCTCCGCTTTCAGGAGCTGTGGAAAGTTGAACTCTTTCACTGAAAGATGAAACAGTTGCGTTTGTCTCATTTGCGTGGGATTGTGTTTAAATAAGCCACATGCTGCAAGAAGCAGCCAGCCTTCAGGTATTTTCACATCATCTAATCTGGTACCCATTCAAAAAATGTGGACACTCCTGCCCTGAACCCACTGTCAGAGGCACCCCTGTGTACACCTGACCTGTAGGAGGCTGCTCCAACTGGATTTGCTGCTTTGCAAAAATGAATAAGGACAGCAATTGTCAAAAGGTTGAAAACAGACAATTCATGTATTACCGATAAATACCATTAATGTTTGTTTATTAACTGCCTCCAGATCTCTTGTCATTTTGCAAGTGTGGCCCTCGGTCAAAGCAAGTTAAGGGTCCCTGCATTAAGGATATTTTGTAACACCATTTTTTTAAAAGAGCAGCATGACTTTAAAAGAATTAACACATTTCTCTTATTGTGCATTTCTCCGTGGTGTTAAATTACCTTACTGAAACCTAAAAATTTGCTTTTGTTATATGATCTAGAAAATACTGTTATGATCACTAAAATTTCATAATTGGACATGCTGACCTTTTTCAACTATTGATATTTTAGGTGACACAGTATGCATCTTTTGGACTTTGTTAATGTTTTGGGGGAAAACGAAGGTTTTCATTTTTCTATGTTAGTCCAAAAAAAAAAAAAAAAAGTGGCACACTGAATTTAACATGATACAACTGTTAAAACAACAACCAACAAGGAAGAGAAAAAAAAGAGAAAAAAAAATCTCAATACAGAAAAAATAAATAATGGTTCAAATAATTATGATAATATTTTCTTGCAAAAGCACTTAAATGTGGTATAACGTGTCCACTGTGGCACCCATGAAAAATTTGAATAAAATTAAATTAAAAAAAAATAATATTAGTAATGCAAATAAAGATAATACAATAAATAAATAATATTAACAAGGGTACATATAGTAATAATACAATACTGATGATACATAGTTTGAGAAAAAAATAAATTGAATTAAATAAAAACTGGTGCGTGGTAACAGTAAAATGAAGGTTTTCAATTAGTTCCTGAATCCAATAAAGCAGAGCCCCTTCAAGGAGTATATACATATTGTCACGACCTGGCTCAAAGGTATGACAACATATGCAGACCACACATATTTAATGTCAGCCTTCAACAACTCAGTTAGTGGGGGCACTACAGAGGCAAAATTTGCACAAAACCCCCGATAATAACCGGCCATCCCCAAGAAACGCAACAGCTCCCGCTTAGTGGACGGAACAGGAAATGCTTGTATTGCCAAAACTTCTGCATGAATGGGACGAACCTCCCCTTGCCCCACAACCTTACCCAAATAGGGTTACTGTAGCTTTCACAAATTCACATTTGGCCAAATTGATAGTCAGCTGGGCCCAAATCAACCTGTCAAATAGAGCCTTTACCCTTTTAAGGTGTTCTTCCCATGAATCACTATAAATTACCACATCATCCAAATAGACTGCGCAGCCCTCCAGCCCACACACAACTTTGTTCATAAGCCTCTGAAATGTGGCTGGAGCACTACGCAGTCCAAATGGCATGACCGTGTAAGAGTAGAGACCGGATGGTGTTACGAAAGCACAAATTTCTCTGTCTCTTTTAGAGAGGGGAACCTGCCAATAACCCTTAAGATCGAACTTACTAACATATTTGGCCACCCCCACCTGATCAACAGAATCTTCCATCCTGGGGAGAGGGAAGGAATCGGGTTTTGTTACTGCATTAACCTTTCGAAAATCAGTGCAGGGTCTATGGGTGGAATCAGGCTTGCTAACCAAGAGACAAGGAGAGGCCCAGCTAGATGAAAAGGGTTCGGCAATACCATTGTCCAACATGTATGACACTTCTGAGTCCAATGTTTCCCGCTTTTCTGGGGAAAACCGATAGAACCGCTGGGTGATGGGCTTAGCATCTCCCATATCAACATCATGTTCAATTAAATGGAGTGTGAGTAGGAGTATCAGAAAACAGACCTGGGTAACTTTGAATAAGCTCAACCAGCTGTTTACATTTATTTTCATCTAAATGTCCAAATAGCGTATTTAACTTTGCAAGAGTTTCTGAATTTTTGGGTCGAGGTTGCAACACCCCTTCAGCAGCCGAATCCTCCTCCTGAAGCACTGACAGAATTATTTACCATAACTTCGGGCAGCCTCACTTGAAGGGGCACGCACATGGTAAGGCTTGAGCAGATTAACATGACATATTTTAGTCGACTCTCTTTTATTTGGCATTTCAATCAGATAATTTTGCATGATATGGACCAAAAAAAAATGCCTGAAAAGGGAATTCAACAAGTGGCAATAGAACCAGAACCTGGTCACCAGCACTAAATTTTTGTCGCTCTACGTTGCGGTCAAACAATCTTTTCATTTTTTTCTGAGAAACTTGTAACTTTTGTTTTGCCAGTTCCCCAGCCTCATAGAGTCTCTGCCTCAAACCATTAACATAAGTATTCAAGTTCTGTGGAGGATCAGTCGACATCCACTGATCATGCACCACAGACAAGGGACCACGAACGGTATGCACAAAAACAAGCTCGTTAGGACTAAATCCTGTGCTTTCTTGAGCAACTTCTCTAGCTGCCAGCAAGAGCCATGGCAAACCCTCCTCCCAGTCTGCTTTTAGCTCTGTGCAGTAAGCACGTAGCAATGATTTTAAACGCTGATGAAAGTGCTCAAGTGCACCTTGGCTCTGGGGGTGGTAAGCTGAGGCACAAACAATTGAGATTGACCCTTGATCACTCTGTATTATTCTGGGAATCCCAAACACAGATATGAACTGGATCATGGCCTTAACAGATTTTGCAGATATGGTACATAGTGGATAAGCAGCCAGATATCTAGTTGACTGACACATGACAGTTAACAAATAAAAACAACCAGACCTGGGAAGAGGTACCCACAGAGTCAATAATCAGGTGCTTGAATGGCTGACTCACTGCAGGTATTGGATACAAAGGAGCAGGTTTTATTGTTTGATTAGGTTTGCTTGTAACCTGGCAAGTGTGGCATGTCTTTATGTATGCAGAAACATCACGTTTTACACACGGCCAGAAAAAATTCTGAAGCACACGATTGTAGTTTTTTTTTTTTTTTTTTAATTTAAACACCCTTATGTCCTGCAACATTATCATGAGCTGTCTAAATTACTGATGTCCTTAATTTTTGAAGGCAATATGATTTGCACAATAGGATCACCACTGAATGTCTCACCATGAGGAGCCCACATCCTAACTAAAAGGTCACCCAGGATGAAATAACCCTGCTTCATTTTTCCTACCTGAGATGTAGGCAAAACCTGGTCATACATGTCTTTCAGAGACTGGTCCTCTTTGTTCTTTCACCAGCTCTGAACGAGAAACACCGATTAGTTGGCATTGACCATGCAAACCTTTTCACATCACAAGACTTTTGAAAAAAATGCCTCACTATCAGCCAGAGCAGCAGTCATTGCACGAGTCATGACACAGACTGTCGACAATGCTGGCTCTGATTCACTGAGCCCCTGCGGCTCCAGAGCACAGGCTGCAGAAACTGCCTGCTCTGGTTCAGGGACCTCTGGAGGTTTGAAGGCTGTAGCACATGTCTTATTTGGTTGTAATGATACATCAGGTATTTGAAGACTGTCTAGTCTTACATTATCTGGCCATACCCGAGCCCCTGCCAGGTCATTTCCCAGAATGTCGTCAACTCCTTCAACTGGCAGTTCGGGGCAAACACCAACCTCGGCCTCCCCCGTACCAAATCACAGGACAAGAATATTTTATGCACAGGCATAAAAATGGTTTGTAGGCACATCCCTCTAACTGGAACACAGCTCCCTGTGTCTGAACTTAGAGAAAAGGGCAAAATAGCCTCTCTCATGAAAGTGTGCAAAGCTTCTCAGTCCCTCAGTATTTTTGACTGGAACTTTCTTATCACTCCCAGCTAACATTACAAAACCATCAGACATGAATGGAGCATAACCCAAATCAATGTCAGAGGCGATGTAATCAGGCACAGATTGTTTAAACTGCTCTAGAACAATCAGATCACACAGTTTATCAGATGTTTTCACACCAGATGAGGAGCACCAGCGATTAAAATGTGAGATTAAATCCCGTGCAAATTCCACATGTGTTTGTTTACCAGTCTTTCGCCAGCCCCTAAAGCGTTGGCGATAGGCTTCAGGAACTAACTCATAAGCCTTTAAGACAGCTGATTTTACCGTACTGTAGTCTTTACAGTCCTGAGAAGATAGAGCAGAATAGGCTTCTTGTGCTTTACCTGTGAAGACACACTGGAACATTAAAGTTCGCTCCTCATCAGGCCAGCATCTTGAATCAGCAACACGTTCAAACAAACGAAAAAAGGTTTCCACATCATTTTCATTCAACTTTGGCAACAACCTCCAATTACTGGCAACATCAAAACGTGAACCAGTGGTTTCCACATTTAAAGCAGATGCAGATATTTTACCTTCATTAATTAATGCCAATTTTTGCATTTCCAAATCAAATTTCATTTGTTCCTTTTTGTATTTAATTTTTTCCAATTCCTTTTCAAGATCCATTTTCAAAAGCAATTCTTTCTGCTGTTCAAATGTTAACCCAGTCATATAAGTACTTACCCCACTCTCACCTCCCCCATTCATCAGCACACCACATTCTTGCAAGTTTTGTGCAAGCCTTGATGATACTCTTCAGGTTTTCCTTTGTCCGCTTGAGCTCAACTTCAATGGAGTAATGCTGAGCAGTCTTGATCAACTGTTCCTTGGTGCACTGCTCCAGCAACTCCTCAGAGGGATACTGAATGAATTCCTCCACAATGTTAGCCATAACCACTAACCAAATCTAGCAACCTAGATAATCAAAAATGAGGTAAACTGTACATTGTGCAACAAGTGGCAAAAAGAACTGGAGTCTCCCCATCCTAAACTGACCAGTAAAATTAACTAACTAACTAAACTCATCCCTAGTCTTCGGACAGGTACCGGTGGTGGGTATTTACTCATTGTAACCCAGTGGCATTGGAAAGCAACTGCATAAAAACAGTGACTCTCCAAAAAACCCTGGACATGATCCCAAGCCAACTGCTATAACCACTTTCCCTGCCACACTTCAAAAACACCCTGCAACAGACCCTCTAGCAGAGCCTGCTGCTATGCCTGACTGAGGAGAACACCAGTCAAAATAATGCCACACCAAACATTTTATCACTGCCCGTTTACCTCAAAATGATGAGCCCAAAAATGGATTAGATGAAAGCTCCCCAAACTAACAAAACACTACAGTCATGTACGATACTCCACCAAAAAGTAGCACAACATACTACCAAAGTCTGTTTTGACGAGACCACACATGACTTTAAAGTAGAAAAAACAAATTTATTTAAATAAACTAACTTAAATGCGTATGTCAGTTATCAGTAATGTCTGAAGTGTGTGGGAATGTGTTTAGATGTAAGATAACAAAAAAACTAAATAACCCAAGATCAAACAAACCCAGCAACTCAAAAAGAGGAGAGAGAGACTGAATGCTCAGGCCCCAATATAAATAGGTGAGCATTCACACCAAATCAGGTGTTAGCCATCTCTCCTAATGAGCCATTCCCCAGATCCCAGGCACCAAACAAAAAGGAGGTCAGAGGCCAAGGAGCCGTCACAATATATACATTTCTGCTCAGTTGTGGTTATCACGCTTTTATTTTGAAAAATGAAATCAGACCGGAAGTAGAACCGGAACATAAACCGTCAATCTCAAGTTCCGCATTTAGAGCTACGTTAGCTTCAGAGACAACACAAAACCAAAGCAGGTAGCACACTGACAGCTGGTATGGACTTAAAAGATCATATTTTTAATTAATGGAAACATAAATACTTTCGACCTGCTGGCCGAAGCACGGAACAACCGTCGAAGCTAGTGACGACGATAACTGAGCAGGTATGTTAGTTTTTTTAGTAACTCAAAGTTTCGGTTTCCCCACTAACAGGAATTGTTGTTATCAGGGTTTAATCGCTAGCATACGCTTCAAAACTGACAGCTGACACCTAATGAATACAATTTTATGGTGAAGTCACACAACTTAGAATGCTGTCTGGTGGTGTTTATGATTTCATATTCAGCTGTTTTCTACTGTGACGTCCATCGGAGTGAAACTATGATTAGCCCGGACTTTCCAGCAGTCGTCATATGCTGAATTAAAAGTGAAATTGTTGACGACACTTTATCTCAGAATAAACCTTTGCTTTGCTGACAGTTTGTTGTTAAAATAAATGGTGGGCATTTACAGGAAACCTTTACCCTGTTCCCTGTCTGTTTTCTGTGCCAGAATATTAAAACATAGATTCCTGGTTTAAGGCAAGGCAGATTTAGTTACAATGCAGTTCATGCACGAAGGCAATTCAGAGTGCTTTAAAATATACATATATATTATTATAATTTTAATAAACTTTAATTCTAATGCACATATCAGGCACAAAGATAATTCAAAGTGCTTTAAAGAAATAATAATAATGATAATCATACAAAACTGTATTAGTATAGCATATTTCAGACACAAAAGTAGTTCAAAGTGCTTTAAAGGAATAAATGAATAAATAATGATGATGACAATATTTATTACAACATAATAAATAACAATAAACTTTATTTATACAGCACTTTTCAGAACTAGTGTTGCAAAACACAACATAAAATTAAATAGGGAAAGTAAATCAAACAAACAACCAAAGAAAAGCTGTAGTTGAATCGATTTAAGAAACCAGAAGTTTTATGTAACATTTTTAAATGATCTTGGGAAATTATTGTGATGTGTATTGCTGATTAATGTAATTTTTCTAAGTCCATTAATTTCTTATTTTTCTTTTATATATTTCATTAAAAGCATTCTTTATTTATTTTGTGTATTACCCTCATGGGGAACAATGATGTCCCATCTTAATTTATCCCTTCTTTTCTTGTATTTACAATGTTTCCCATATAAATGATAGATTTTGTTATTTTTTTTGTATTTATTGTTTTCAGGGGTATTAATGGAAATGTAGTGTAAAATGCAGAATTTATTCATTGATCAAGTATTGACTGTTCTGTCAACTGGCTGACCAAGATGTCAGCATCGTCTGTGGGAAATTGTGCCTTTTTAATCTTGTTTTGGGGTGTTCCTGGCATGTTGTAGGCTAAATGGTTAAGCATTCAATTATACCCTGAAGTCCAGATTGATTAAAACATTTCTATTGATGTGAATTGTTAATAATTTGGACTTGTATTCAACTTGTACAAATTTAATATTTGCTCTGAAATGCAGCCAGCTCTCAGTTTAGATTAACTACAAGAGGCCTCTTTTTTTTCCAATTAATAGACATCCTTATTCCAGTAAGTGCTTACTCAAGTATTGGTTATTTTCTTGATCAATCATTTAGTTTAAAATATGTGAAAAATATTACAGTTTCCCAGAGAAAACATAAAGGTGAGAATGACACAGCACATTCTCACACTTGTGATATTAGTGCTTTATTTTAAACAAGAAATTGATAATCAAAATAGTCATCTTTCCATTCTGACAGCAATGAGCAACAGCCCTGCATCTGTCCAGATGGACGAGGTCAGGAGGAGATCCCAATCCCTCCTCTCCTCCTCAGGTTCAGCTCAGGATGTGAAAGCAGAGGTGCAGACCATGGCAGGCATTTCCCTGCCTCTGTCAGAGAAGTACCGTCACATTGGAGTGGAAGCCATGCTGAGGGAGAACACAGCCTGCCGCAACAGACAGGAGGTAAAGTTTTCTGGTGTCTTTTGGTGCTGCTCTGATAGATTTTTGCTGACATACCATGAATATAAGTACATTTACTCAAGCGTTGTACTTAAGAACAAATTTGAGGTACTTGTAATGCCATTTTACACTTCTACTGAGCTACATTTAAGAGGGAAATATTGTACTTCTACTTCATACATTTATCTGACATTTTTAGTAACATGACAAATTAAAATTTGTGCACAAAAAACATATGATAATGTGCTGAAACGCCTGGCAGAAAATTATTTTGTAACTATTTAACGTTTGGACTGTTGGTTGGACAAAACAGACATTGTAACGATGTCACTTTGGGCCGTGGCTCATTGTGATGAACATTTCTCACTATTTACACTTTTTTTTTTACAAACCAAACACCTAGTGGATTAATTGAGAAAATAATCAGTGGATTAATTCATAATGGAAATAATTATGAATTAATAGTTCAAAATTAGCTCCACCTCAACTTACAACAAAAGTAAAGTCCTGCTTTTACATTAATGCATGAGTCAGAATCATCTGATGACATCATATGTGATAGTACAGTCACAGAGGACATTTTTCTACTTCTATTGCTTTAAATACATTTTGCCGTTAATACTTGCAAACTTTTACTAAAGGAACATTTTCAAAAGTGGCTTTAATCAGTGTGTCCTGTTCAGAGAAGACACATCTTTATCTGGTAGTGATATCTGACCACTCGGGGGCAGAAATGTAACAAAAATGTATAGCAACACAGAGCCTCAATACTCAGCTAAATACATGTGAGATTACACAAACGATAAAGAACACAATTTATGCTGCGTTAAGACAGAATAGGCAATAAAAATATATATGTTTTCCAGAAGTTGATTTGTCAATTTGGCATTACTAACTCATCACATTAATTTTGTTTCAACTTAAGGTTCTGGAGTCTTTGAGTAGACTGGTCAAGGCCTTGAGTATCCTGGAGAAGTATGGCTGTAACCTGACTAGTCCTGCCAGGCCCAGATACTGGAGGAGTGTCAAGCACAACAACCCCGTCTTCAGAACCACAGTGGATGCCATCAAGGTGAGCAAAGGTTATATAGTTCTGCCTTAAACATCCATTAGTTCCAATTTTTCACTGTATTTCTGCATTCACAGAAGATTTGAGCAAAACTTTAGTGTATGGAGGATGAAAGCTGCCAAAGTAAAAAAAAAAGGGAAGAAATAGCTTAATTAGTTAATTAATAAAAATGCCATTAAATGTACCAAAATAATGCTAAAAAGAAAGTCGTTATTATTTGATTAATTAAATAAACTGATATATCTGTTTGAATTTGCTTCTTTATTTTTCTTTGTATTGATTCCCCTATTTGTACTTACTTTCCCATTTTTTGAATTTATTTTTTAAATTAACTCATCTATTTTAAATGCATTTTGAAATGTATTTATGTATTTTGATAATTTTTTAAGTACTTATTTATTTTGCATTTATTTTTTTATCTTATTTATTTTAAACAGATTTTTGAAATGTATTTATTTTCAAATTTATTTGTTCATTTATTATTTTCCCTTTTCATTTTCCCTTTATTTATTTATTATTTTAAATTATTTATTTCTGTTTTTTTCATTATTTTCTTAATACATTTTATGCATTTTGTCTTTATTAGGCAAATAAGAGTGCATAGATTGGCTCCCACAACGCCAAGCTCACTACCGAAATGTATTACTGAAATGAACATTGAAATAAAGATGGCCTTCGTCTTTAAATATTTACGTATAAAATGATGGCATATGTTGCCAGGAGAAAGTCTGAAAGTCATTCAACTTTTTGATTTTAATCCTGGTTTCCCTTCTTAGGGAGGTCGGACAGTCTTGTATCTGTACGGTTACACCAATCAGCAGATAGACGGCCTCAGTTTCCCTGAGGAAGTCGCTGAACCAGACACTGCAAAAGTTTCTGCAGTGACACTGGAGGTCATGACCCTACGCACAGAGGTGGACATGCTCATAAAGGTTTGTATTTGTTTGTGAGCAGTCATCTAAATACCCTAACCATCAATTGTTTTGTGTATAAAATTCACCATGTTCCATTTCTTATGCCTCTGTTCATTCAGGGCACCCACCCTCACCCAGAATACTTCAAAGATATCATCCCATTCATCGTTCAGCAGGTCTGTACAAATGTTTCCAGTGGCTGTTGCACTTTTCCCCAACAAACAGAGAATATAAATCACATATTATTGACCAATTCTGACATATTATAACAGTTAGGGAAATCAGCTGTTAATATTATGTTGATAAAAACATAAATCAAAAAAAACAAATCCTTTATTATAAGCAAGTTTAAGTCTTTCAGCATTGATGCACTCTGATCACTGTCATCAGTCAGTTATAATTTTTATGCCCTTGTACTGGCGAGAGCATTGGCTGGAGGCATTATGTTATCAGGATGATGAACAATGAACTAATTAGAATGAAGTGATACTAAGACAAAGGCCAAGGTCACTGTGACCTCGTCTGTTTCATTCTCGTAAACCCGACATCTCAAGAACGCCTTGAGAATTATTATTATTCTTTTTTTTTTTTTTTTTTTTTTCAAATTTGACACAAACGTCCACTTTGAGTCAAGGATGAATTGATTAGATTTTACTGGTCACTGTGACCATGCATCTGTCTCATTCTTGTAACCCAAAATATCTCAATAACCATTTTAGGGAATTTCTTCAAATTTAGCACAAATTCCACTTGGACTTTAGGATCAACTTATCAGATTTTAGTGGTGAAAGGTCAAGGTCACTATGACCTTGCAAAACATGTTGGCCATAACTCAAGACACTCAGTACACTAATTATGGCAAAATTTGGCACAAAGTGGTAATTCTAGTCTTCTGTCTGCTGCATATTAAAAGCGTAAAGAGTTTTAAATGTGATGCCTGTTTCTTCAGGATCTTCAGGATCAGCTGGTGGTGAGTGACGCTGTGGTTTTCCTGCCTGGAGAGGAGCAGCAGGCGGACAAACCCCAGGTTCCATCTCTTCTACCTAAACACACTCCAGGCCCTGTTGGACAACCTCTGAAACCATCGACAGGTGAGCTGCCACCACACCTCATATGCTGACGAAGCTGCTTTCATCATTGTGTGGCAGTTTAGTCTCTTTCGTTGCCACAAATATAGATTTAGTATTTTAGACAAATGTGAATGTCTGTTTATTTATAAAATTTTTAGGTTGGAAGTTATAAGTTCATTGGGCACTGAGCATGTTACTAGTCCAGCATCCAAGCCTCAATACACCCACTAACTTTCTTCTGTCTTGCTCTCCAGGCTCTCCAGCAGCGAGTGAGTGCAATTTGTGTGGTGCCGCTTCGTCTCTGGTTTGCCCATCTTGTGACAATCAAGCTTTCTGCGACGCATGTGATGACCTCTTTCACCGCCACCCCACCAGAACCAATCACAAAAGAGATAAAATGCAGAAAATCAAACAGGGTATGCCAGATTACAACAGGCTTTAAAACAGGAATGCAACATCTGCGTTTGAGTTTTTAACTTGTGTTTTGTTTGTGTGGCTGTAGAGACCTGTACCATCTGTGGGATTTCTGCTGTGCACGTTCGGTGCTCCACCTGTGTCCAGAGGTTATGTGAGAACTGTGACAAGCTTTTCCACTCTCACCCTGACCGCAAAGGACATAGCAGAACTATTATTACACCAGCCAAAACATCCAGGTGAGGAGACAAAGAAACTTGAATTCACTGTCAGATGTACTTCTTCATTTTGCAGCAGTGTGGTCTCAGTTTTAAAAGACTTTTATATGTTTTTTCTGCACTCAGGTGGATTAAACTTTAGCCGTATTTAAGCAGAATCACCTGATTTCTTTTGCAGATTTTAAATTCTCAGTTTAGTCATAGATCCTTAAGGTTAACTTTGCTTTCATCCCATATTGATGTGTTTCATGTTTTACTTAATGCTGGTTTGCTTTCTAAGTTTTAGCCTTTATTTGCAGTCTTGTAATGATAATGTTTTTCTCTTTTTGCACCCATCCAAAAATAAGAAAGTGAATTGTTCTCATTAGACCATGCTGGATAAATATATGGGTTAAATGACTAAATGAATAATGCTGATGTTGCAGGGCTGTTAAAGAGGAGAGGAATAGCTAGACTACACTGTAAATTTCTGTTATCTTCCAGTCCATCCCTGTCACCTTGGGAGTGTGCACATTGCACTACAGTGAATGAGATGCGAGCCGTCCTCTGTACGACCTGCGAACGGCCTCGACTCGCCACGGCTGCATCCACTGTTCAAGAAAGTCCGATGTCAGTTCCCACATCTCCCAACACAGGTGGGACTAAGACATATATATACAGTACAGGCCAAAAGTTTGGACACACCTTCTCATTCAATGCGTTTTCTTTATTTTCATGACTATTTACATTGTAGATTCTCACTGAAGGCATCAAAACTATGAATGAACACATGTGGAGTTATGTACTTAACAAAAAAAGGTGAAATAACTGAAAACATGTTTTATATTCTAGTTTCTTCAAAATAGCCACCCTTTGCTCTGATTACTGCTTTGCACACTCTTGGCATTCTCTCCATGAGCTTCAAGAGGTAGTCACCTGAAATGGTTTCCACTTCACAGGTGTGCCTTATCAGGGTTAATTAGTGGAATTTCTTGCTTTATCAATGGGGTTGGGACCATCAGTTGTGTTGTGCAGAAGTCAGGTTAATACACAGCCGACAGCCCTATTGGACAACTGTTAAAATTCATATTATGGCAAGAACCAATCAGCTAACTAAAGAAAAACCAGTGGCCATCATTACTTTAAGAAATGAAGGTCAGTCAGTCCGGAAAATTGCAAAAACTTTAAATGTGTCCCCAAGTGGAGTCGCAAAAACCATCAAGCGCTACAATGAAACTGGCACACATGAGGACCGACCCAGGAAAGGAAGACCAAGAGTCACCTCTGCTTCTGAGGATAAGTTCATCCGAGTCACCAGCCTCAGAAATCGCAAGTTAACAGCAGCTCAGATCAGAGACCAGATGAATGCCACACAGAGTTCTAGCAGCAGACCCATCTCTAGAACAACTGGTAAGAGGAGACTGCGCCAATCAGGCCTTCATGGTCAAATAGCTGCTAGGAAACCACTGCTAAGGAGAGGCAACAAGCAGAAGAGATTTGTTTGGGCCAAGAAACACAAGGAATGGACATTAGACCAGTGGAAATCTGTGCTTTGGTCTGATGAGTCCAAATTTGAGATCTTTGGTTCCAACCGCCGTGTCTTTGTGAGACGCAGAAAAGGTGAACGGATGGATTCCACATGCCTGGTTCCCACTGTGAAGCATGGAGGAGGAGGTGTGATGGTGTGGGGGTGTTTTGCTGGTGACACTGTTGGGGATTTATTCAAAATTGAAGGCACACTGAACCAGCATGGCTACCACAGCATCCTGCAGCAACATGCCATCCCATCCGGTTTGCGTTTAGTTGGACGATCATTTATTTTTCAACAGGACAATGACCCCAAACACACCTCCAGGCTGTGTAAGGGCTATCTGACCAAGAAGGAGAGTGATGGAGTGCTGCGGCAGATGACCTGGCCTCCACAGTCACCGGACCTGAACCCAATCCAGATGGTTTGGGGTGAGCTGGACCGCAGAGTGAAGGCAAAGGGGCCAACAAGTGCTAAACACCTCTGGGAACTCCTTCAAGACTGTTGGAAAACCATTTCAGGTAACTACCTCTTGAAGCTCATCGAGAGAATGCCAAGAGTGTGTAAAGCAGTAATCAGAGCAAAGGGTGGCTATTTTGAAGAAACTAGAATATAAAACATGTTTTCAGTTATTTCACCTTTTTTTGTTAAGTACATAACTCCACATGTGTTCATTCATAGTTTTGATGCCTTCAGTGAGAATCTACAATGTAAATAGTCATGAAAATAAAGAAAACGCATTGAATGAGAAGGTGTGTCCAAACTTTTGGCCTGTACTGTATATAGACACATACATATATATATATATATATATATATATATATATATATATATATATATATATATATATATATATATATATATATATATATATATATATATATATATATAATGATAGACTTAGAGCACATTCCAACTGTGGAACCTTTGTTGCATGTCACACCGTCCGTCCATCTATCCATCCGTCCCGTCCTTGTGAACATGATATCTGAAGAACACCTCAAGGGAATTTCTTCAAATTTGGCACAAATGTTCACTTGGACTCAACGATAAACGCATTAGTTGTTGGTGGTCAAAGGTCAAGGTCACTGTGACCTTGTGTGTCCATTCTCGTGAACATACTATCTAAAGAAAGCGTTGAGGGAATTTTTTCAAATTTGGCACAAACATTTAGTTGGACTCGGGGATGAAGCGATTAGATTTTGGCGGTCAAAGGTCAAGGTTGCTGTGACCTTGCATCCGTCTCATTCTCGTGAACACAATATCTCAAGAAAAGCTTCAGGGAATTTCTTCAAATTAGGCACAAATGTTCACTTGGACAAAAGATTAAACTGCTTGGATTTCAGTGGTCAAAGGTCAAGGTCAGTGTGACCCTGCACCTGTCTCATTCTCATGAACAAGATATTTCAAGAGCACTGTCAGTGAATTTCTTTTAATTTGTCACAAATATCCACTTGGACTGAAGAATGAACTGATTCAAATCTTGTGGTCAAACATTAAGGTCAGTGTGACATCACAAAATAACTCAAGAATTCATACACTAATATGACAGCTTCACACAAATGTCTAATAGGATAAAATAATGAAGTAATTTTTTATCCAGAGGTCAAGGGACAGCTTCACCGTGACTCATAATGTTCTGCATAAAACACTTTTCTGGCCAGTATTCAGTGTCATATTTCAGGAACAGAACGGGAGACATTTGGTCAGAAACTGAATTGGTGACACTCATCTTGGGTGCCCAACTTCAAACTGTGCTGATGGTATAGATCTTCTGTGTTGTCGTGGGGACAATGGGTCTGGCGCATCCATGTTTTCACAGACATGGATGTAAACTCAAAGAGAAACTTGACTGGTGCATGTAGGCATACAACCACGGGATAAAAGAGGGAAAGTCTCTGTTTTCAAAAATGCCCTATTTCTACTGGACTGGGCCAAAATCATGAGCAATAAACCTCTGCTGTCAAAAAAAAATTACCCCAGGAAAATGAAAATATGATGAGAAAAATGGTATTTACATAAGGAAACATGCATGCAGAGGAGTAGCAGTTTGAATGAGTTGTGTTTGTGCTTGGTCCCTCAGAGTGGCAGTGTAAGAGCTGTACAGTGGTGAATCAAGGCAGCAGCATCCTCTGTGAGGTGTGTGAGCGCCCTCGTCTGGCCACACGACCACCTGTCGCACCAGTGTTGTCCAGCCCAGGATCTTTGTCTGACTCTGGAACAAAGGTTTGTCTCACTGCTTACTCATGATGAAGCTCTGACGTAATTGATTTTTAATTAATTACACAAGAAGGCAACTTTTTTTTTTTTTTTTTTTTTTTTTTTTTTTTGAAAAAAAAAAAGTTTTTCCTACTTTCAACTACTTAACATTTATAACTTTGTCTTTTTTCTTCCTTCTTTTCTCTCTCTTCCACAGTGGATGTGCCAGTTCTGCACCTATGTAAACACCAATCCCACTGTGGTGTGTGAGATGTGCAACCTGTCATGTAAAGACTCTGCTGGAGTTTCGCTGCCCCAGTCTCTCCAGCAGACTCCATCCAGCAGCATTAAAGATCAACCCCAGCTGGGTGTGAGGCCCCAGCTGAAGCCCAGAGCCAACTTGGAGCTGAAAAGACAGAAGATGATGAGGGAAAACGGCCTCTCTCTCATCCACCAGATCAGAGTAGGTCAACACGGATACTTCTCACAAACCAATACCCCAGCACCTTCACATGAGACAGACAATGTAGCAAATCCTCACAACTGGAAAGCTTAAACTAGGGAATGTTATGTATTTTTGCTATAGGGAGCAACATTCGCCACAGTATTGAAATGTTTTACAGACACAATTATAAAGTAAACAAAGATTCATCCTGTTTCTTCTTTACAGGAAGCAGAAAAGCGTGGGGTCAGTGCTGAGGAGGTGTACGCAGCCATCTGTGTGTGCGGTGGCAGCAACACGAACCCTTGTGATTGGCTGACGTTGGAGCTGCCTCACCTGCTGGATGAAATCTGCGCCATGGCGGCTTCCGTCCAGCTCAATTACAAAGCAGGGGATTCTGGGATACAACCAGTGGTGGAGAGAGACGGAGAGGAGGCTGAGCTGAGTGGTCCCAGTGTCACAGGTGAAGGTGTGAAGCTGTCTAGAGCTGAGGCCAAGCTGGCCTGGTTGTCAGCAGGAGGAGACACAGACAGAGCCGTGAGAGAGCTGCTCAGAGACAGACAGGTCAAGGTAGGACAATTAAAATGACATCGCTTGGCTTCACGAAATATCTGCCTTTTCCCACAGAGGCTCTACACATCGTCGGGTCAGTAGCCGATGGGTGCATCCACTAAAATCCTCTAGTTTCTTTACGACTTTACGACTCAATTTTTAATGAGCACATAAATAAATGCCATAAAGTATCTTTGGATATGTTCTTGATAACTTATTGTCAAGTAAACTATAGGAGAGAACTCCTGAGAAGTCTTTATTCATGCTTGGACAGTACACAAGGGGGAGCAGAGTCTCAACAAGAGACTGCACTGAGGCTGATAAGAAGCTTTTTACAGGTGAAAGAAAAACATGAGAAAACAGGACGTATCTCGAGTGTCTCCCAGTTTTCGGACCTTGAAAGATAACTCAGAACAAAGCCAGTCTGTGGTGTGCTGGAAGTGAAATGTAGGAGTGTCGTTAAGTCCTCTTCACCCTTGTTAATGAGTAGAAGGTGGACACTTCAAACTTTTGAACTTTTCTGGGAGTCATGTGTCCCCTGTAAATAGACGAGACATGTTCTCTCTTAATAGAGCTAAATCATACATAGACAGAAGGTTTTGTGTTATTCTTCCCTTCTGACAGTAGAAATGAACCAATTTTGAGACTCTGGGTAGCAGTTTGAACAAAGAACTTTCACATGCAACAGAGTGACTCTACACTGTGGTTTTGTTATTTTTACTTGAGTCCAAGATCCGAGTACTTCTAACACTACTGGGTATAAGGTATATATGCATTTAGCTGTAATTTTCTGCTTGTTGTCTGTGTGCAGATGAAGGAGCTGCACTCTCTGGGCTTCAGAGATGCGTTTCAGTGTGAGGAGGCCCTGCGGCTGAGTGGAGGAGAGGTGAAGGAGGCTTTGTCTCTGCTGCAGCGCCCTCTCCTGGAGCCCTTCCACCAGCGAATCTGGAGCGACCAGCCCGAGCCACCGATCGATCCCAGACACCCAGATAAGCAGGTTAGGCTGCACTGCAAATCACTTGAGGGCTTTAAGCGTTCATACCTCCATAAATGTTGCAACTTTATGTAGTGAAAAGTTGTAGATTTAATTTTTCCAGCCTTCGCTATTATATTAACTCCTTGCTTGTCCTTGTGTGCTCTCTGCAGAGGATGTGCAGGCGTCTATTGGCACTGTACGACCTGCCCAGCTGGGGGCGCTGCGAGCTCGTCCTCTCATTACTTCAAGAGCCAGATGTCACCTACTCCCTGGAGGACGTTGTGCAAGCTGTGAAGGAGTCGCACGACAAGGATTTCATCAGGCGTCTCCTCATTAACGAGTGCCCCTGCTGTCTGAGCATCTTCCCCCGCAGCAAGGTGGATGAAGAGTTTATATCCGGTGGTTTCAGACACAGTTTAACACTGCAGACAAATCTGCGGGTTAACTTTTTAGATGTATCATCTCAAACTAGGCATCGTACACAGCACATTAGTGTCACATTTTTATATCACGTTTTTAACTTTCTTGCTGCCTTTAAGTAAAGTATCCCAATTACACTGTTAGCTGTTAACGTCTTCCTTTTCTCCTCTTTATATTCCAGATGCAGTCTCTGACTTCCTGTCAGTGCTCCGTGTGCCACGACTGCTTCGGGCAGCATTTCACCATCGCTGTGAGAGATAAACACATTAGAGACATGGTGTGTCCCGTCTGTGGTGAGCCAGACATCAATGACCCGGAACAGCTGGACAGCTACTTTTCCACGCTGGACATACAGGTACACCGAGAGAGAAACATGATGTAGTCATTGTTTATAAATAGAGCTCTGATTGGCTGCTTCACTTTAAGTATAGATTTAGATTTAGCTTTGCAAGAGGATTGATTCTAATTTATTTCATATGTAATGTCATGAACTACATGATTTTATTCTCCTTTTTATTCAGAAAGTTGTTGTAAACAGTATATACAGCAGGTATTTCTTTATGTCATTTCCATCTTTTTATTTAAAGTGAGACAATGTAAACTTTGCTGAGCAGTGATGAAGTCATGATAATGGTAAATATTAAAGGTTCAGTGTGAAAGATTTAGGGAGATTAAGTGGTATTTAGCAGTGAGGATTGCACATTGAAACTAACTTCTCCCGGTTAGAATTTCTTTAGTGTTAATTGTTCAGGAGGTTTTTACTGGGAGCTGAATTATCTGCAGGAGTCTCTTCCTCTCCAAAACAAACAGGCCAGGTAATGAAAAGCAAATAAAAAATGCCGCATAACCCAGTTTCACATTTTAAAAAATCTGTGACACTAGTCGCAGAGGGGGTGGCCAATGCGAAAACACAAATGTCCTTATCTAGAGCCATTTGTCCATTCTGTGCTGCTGTAAAAACACGCTGTTGCAACATGGCAATCTCTGTAGACGAGGACTCACGCCGTATGTAGCTATAAACAGCTCATTCTAAGGTAACAAAAACACAATGATTCTTATTTTCATGTGATTATACACTAAAGAAAACATATGTATTGTATTCCATTTCTGCCCAAATATCCTCCTAAATCCTACACACTGGACCTTTAAATCACAGTCCACAGTAGCAATAGTAAAACACTGATTCAGTATAATGATTAACTAATATCAGTTATATAAATACCTATTATTATTCACAAATATCAGCCTCCCCCAGAGTCTATTGTTTTAAATATTTTCATTGTGAAGTATAATTTTTAAAGCTAACAAAACATAGGGTATTGTCATGCCTCTTTTCCATATAGACAATCATAATGGCAAATGATATGGGAAGAATGCACTCAATAAATAAATAAGTAAAATAACATAGAAATAAATAAATATGGGAAAACAATATTATGATAATTCATGAATTAATTAAAAAAACAACAACAATAATAATAGTGACAGTCATAATGTTACTTGTTTAACATCCTCTGTAAAGGTTCATCTTTCCCAGAGTGCTGTATGTTTTATTGCTTGTGAATTTAAACTCTTCATTTGTAAGGTTCATTTTGTGTTATTTCTTCTTTCAAAAGTTACACAGTCTCCCTTTAAAGTTAAGGTAAAAGAAAACTTAAATGAGATATAAGATTACGCACATTATGTAGAAAAAATACATGAAGAAATGGGATTGAAAATATGCTGTGTACCATTACGTGCAAAGTATCTTCTTACTTGTAATTCACAGACGGACTAACAGGACTTTGGTTGAGCAATAAGAGCTAAGGAGCTAAATGGATTTTATCTAACTTCGGTAGTTTACTTTGAAAAAAAGCTGCATTTTTACTTGCTGTGGACATGATGTTAAACATATATTTATTTTAAGATTATTGTATGTCTCAAAGTATCCCTTATGTTTTTTAACTATGTAAATCTCTTAAAGGAAGGTGATATGGTGAGTATTTTGTAGAGCTTCATACTAATGTCAGCATACACAGAGAACACGGAGAGAAACATAAACCAAAACTATAAAACTATAAAAAACACATGAAATAAACTGCAAAAAAATGAAGAGATGTAATAAGGTGCCACATTTTTCTATTTTCACTTTGACCAGTTAAGTATTTCCTGTTTTGTTTTTCCAGCTGCGGGACTGTCTGGAACTCGATGTGTACGAGCTGTTCCATAAAAAGCTGACTGAGCACGCTCTGATGAAAGATCCAAAGTTCCTGTGGTGCTGTCACGTGAGTTCATCAATAACAGGCTGACTTGTTGTTCTTCCCTATTCCCTTTATCAGCTCTCACAATCTGATTTCCTCCTCCACCCGTAGTTTGCATACCGTGCTTTGTATATTTACTTCCTCATATGATGACTCCGTATCACAATCCACATAAAGAGGTACCAGTGATCCTCGGGGGTAGTCTACACATGAAGCTGCTCAGTCTTTATGCAGAAAATATTTTTTATGGAGCCTCAGTGGTTTCATGTGAGAACTGGTACAATTGTAACAACCCTTTTCTTTCTCAAACTAAGGCGTGGCTATAACAAACATATAATGCAACTAATTATACTCTTACTTAAATCCAAATATGAATTGTTTGCAATAAACTCCACCAGAGATATGAAGGAAAAATGTTTGAACTTTATGCCTCATGAAAACAAGCAGTGAATTGACCATGAAGTTTGCACTTGTGGACTTTCACCCTTAGTTCTAATAGTTTTGGATCAACAGTGTGAACATCAAACTCCCTTAACATGAGGGAGGAAAAACACAGCAGAGTAGCAAAAGATAAATAAAATAACAAACATAAACAATAGGACAGTTAATATAGGCAGTAGAAATGACACATACTTACATTTAGTCTGGTCTGAAGATGACAAGGCATAAATAGCATTTCTCTCCTCTTCAGTGCACGTCCGGGTTTATCAATGATGGAGACCAGCTGAAGGTCACCTGCCCATCTTGCCGTAGGAGTTTTTGCGCTCAGTGCAAGAAACCTGTGAGTATAAGCACTTCATGTTCCCATTTTTCATTGCATTTAGAGGCAGTATCTGACATTGGATCACAGATAATGAAAAGTTTCATACAGTTTAAGGAATTCAGCCTTGAATCTTTGGCAGCTCTTCAGTGAACAAACTGTGCAGGAGGTTTTAGCTCATGAACTCCCTCTCTGTGATCTCAGTGGGAGCCTCAGCACCAGGATCTGTCCTGTGAGCAGTTCCAGCAGTGGAAGAGGGAGAACGATCCAGAGTACCAGAGGCAGGGCCTGGCTGGCTTCCTGAGAGACAACGGCATAAGTGAGGACATGAACCTTTCCTTTTTTTTCAATTCTTAATTTTTGGACAGCAGTTTATGTTACAAAACATACATCAGAACAATAGCAGATTTATTTCCAGTGCTCTCCTGAGATTTGTTTAGGTTTTCATTTATTCAGTACCTTTGACCCACTTGTTCCAGAATTTCTTTTTCTGAAGACTGTCTCCAACATTCTGCATCCCCTCCAGCAAAATGTGCTGTTTTCCTGAGGACACAAACTTTAACCACAAGTTTCATTTCAGTTTTTTTACCTAACCACCCAACCTTTGTTTATACATCAGCCAGCCTCAACCTATTTATGTTGATTTCACATCGTTGTCACTGAGTTGACCCACCTACTAAGTGACAAAAACTCCTTGAACTCACTTCTTTTTTTTTCTTTTTCTTTTTGAAGTTGCACGATTTGTAAAAAGGCCCTTGTATTTTATATTTGCACAATGTCATGCAGCATCCCTCTTTCTGATGTTTGTTTCTGAATCACTTTTTTTTTTGTTATTCTGTAGCTGTAACTAAATGAAGCTGCATTAGGCAGTGGAGGGAGGTAATTGTGCTCAAGTACTGTACTTGGGCACAATTTTAGGCACCTGTACATAATATATTTCCATTTTATGCCACTTTAAAACTTCTGCTTTGCTACATTTCAAGGGAACCAGCAAATGCTCTTAGACAGTTACTAAAATCATTATTAAAATAGTGGCCGATACATTTTCAGTCAATCATCTTATTAGTTAATTAACTTATACATTTCAGTTCTAATTTTAAGTCTGGCCACAGAATCACTTTCTTTAGATTCGATTGTGATGTTTGTTTTTTAATCACTTCCCTTTTATTACTTTGTAATTTTGTAAAGAAAATGATAATAATAATATATCGTTTTATTTGTCAATAATATTTTATATTAATCTGAATTTGCAAAGTAGAACAAATGTAAAGTCAAGGTACATTAACTTTGTACCTTTACTTAATTACCACTGTTTAAATGTTGTCTGGAATAAATAGATTAATCAGTATGTTGTATGTGCTGCAGCCTGTCCTCACTGCAGGTTCCAGTACGCTCTGACCAAAGGCGGCTGCATGCACTTCAGCTGCTCCCAGTGCAGGTACCAGTTCTGCAGTGGCTGCAACAACCCCTACCACAAGGTGAGATTAGAATACACCATCAAGAAAAAAGGACCACTTGCTTTATGTGGTATACTCAGGGTTCCCATGGGAGTTTGAAATCAAGGCCTTGAAAGTTTTGGAAAATAGATATTAATAGATATGGGTCAGTGAAAGTGTTTGAATTTATACATTCTGTGCAAGAATTTAAATTCTCTGTCTCTATCGCTCAGTTAACACAATTTTTTTACAGAAGGTAAGAGACCACGTTGTTTGCCATCCCTGTAACACGCCACACTTTAGAAGTGTTCACACTTTTCATCGTTGTCTGTGAGCCTCTGAAAAGCCTTTGAGTTCTTATTTGAAAAATTCTCAGTATTGTAACTAATAAACCTTGATCTCAAATTATGCCACGTTGGGTCCTGAGGGAAATGAGCCTGGAAAGTCCTCAAAAGAGTCCTTGACTTTGATGTTTAAGAAGGTATTAGAATCCTGTATACAAAAATCACCAACTGTAAGCAGTAGAAAAAGCATTCATTTTGTTTTCAGTAACTCTTTGTTGTGCATTTTTGACAGAACTTGATCTCAGATTTGGATACAGCATCGGTTTCTTCAGATCCTTAAAAGGTTAAAAGTCTAGTGATTTATATTTAAGGCCTTAAAATGTCTTAAAAATGATGTTGACGGGTCTTAAAAATTGATTGGATTACAGAGTTAACATTACTTTAATAAAGAGGATTTACTTCAGTCTAACAAAGCACTGCCACCACCATCATGTCTGCAGATAGAAGCATGTTTAGTAGGTCTTGACTGTTTTACAAAATGTTTCAAAATGCCGTCTTTCAGATGTTGTTTCTGGCAGATTATTTTATGCTTTTGTCTGGGAAGGTCTGGAAGGTTTTTGACCTCATCAGATCCTCCTCCTGTGATTCTACTGCATTTGTTTTGCTCTGTCTTGCAGACAGTATGTAAGACACCCCAGTGCAGTTACACAGGTCTACATGCTCATCACCCGCGGGACTGTCTATTCTACCTTAGAGACTGGGAGCCCCCCAGACTACAGGCCCTGCTGCAGGTAGAGATTATGTTTGTTTTGTTTTGTGTTTTGTCACAAATTTTAATATCAGCTGTAGTTTTTTTTTATTTGGCATGACTAAAGACTTTGTTCTTGCTCCGTACCTCTGCTCTGGAGTAAGCCGATGTCTCTAAACGTTACATAATGTCGTCATTTGTAGGGTGTAATTATGTTAAGTCTGTTGGCTGTTTACAAGTACTGTTTTTTTTATTTGTACATTAGTGTTTCTACTTATACTTCCTGGAGAACAATATTTTAGAGGTTACATGATGGCATACTAGTTATTGAAAACTTAGATTTAATTTTACACCAGGCTAGAATAAATGCACATCTGGAAATATTTGCCAATTTATATTGTAGGAATGCCATTTGATAGTACCTTTCTTGATTTTTTTCCTTTTTTCTCTGCAGAGGAGCGGTGTGGAGTTCAACACCGATCCTTCTAATGGAGTTCAAACTGGTAAAACTGCTTGTTCATTCCTCCTCATCTAACTCTATCTTTCATCACATTCAGGAAGTAAAGAAACATTTAAATATGTCAAATATGTAAAACCTGGAATACAAACAAAAGTTTCTTGAGATTTAGTGAACTTCATTTATGAAGTTGGAAATTATCTTGGAAAGTTCAAACCTAAATTTAAGTTTAGGTTCTGAGTGGATCTTGAGACAATTTCCTGGAATACTTGAACACAAAAATATTATGTTAATTTCAATCATCGAGGCCATGAATATATCTTTCTTTTTTTTTAAGAGTTCATTTTACCTTGTCTGAAAAACTCATCTTGTTTTCTTGTTTTTAGTTGTTTATTAATAATTTAAAAAAGAATTAATCAGATGCGTCACTGACTGTTTTTTTTTTCCTCTGTGACACAGATGGTTGTTGTGTGATGGAGCAGAAAGATGAAGGAGGTCAGCAAATTGATTCACCATGTGGCCTCCAAACACAGCCGGGACAAGCTGGACTCTGCGAGTGAGTGTCTGACTGACAAATTTCATAGTATAGTATGCCATGAAAATCTCAAAAAGTCACAGTACACTATGCCCTAAAAAATGTCATAAAACATCATAATATAGTATGCCACAACAAATGTGTAGTCTGCCTTGAAAATTTTTATAAAGTCATTATAGTAAGCCATTTTAAAAAAAATCCTTTAAGTCATAGTATAGTATGCAGTAACAAAAAAATCATAAAAGCTATGGTATAGTATGTCACAAAAATGTTAAAAAAAAATGCCATAATTTTTTTTAACAAAAATTCATACTACAAATTAGTATGCCCAAAGAACATTTTATAATCAGTTACAGTATAGTATGTCACAAATTGTCATAGTATAGTATGCTATAAAAGAATAGTACAAAATGTCATAGTATAGTGTCATAAAAATTTTAATACAAATCGTAGTATTGTATGCCATAAAAACATCATTAACACTCATACTATAGTATGCCATTAAAAATGACCTAGTATAGTATGTTGTGAAAAATCTTATAAAAAGTCATAGTATAGTATGTCAGAAAAAATCATAAAATATTTCATAAAAAGTCATAGTAATAGCATATGTATCACCAAAAAAAGCATTATAAATGTATGCCATTAAAAAATCATTAATAGTCATAGTATGTCACAAAGATGTCATAATGAACTACTCCCTCAAAAAAATCATGAAAGATGACTTTTTATAAAGATTTCATGTCATGCTATACGACGACATTCTTAATGTTCTTTGTGTCATAGTATAATATGACTTTATTACCTCCGCCAAGGAGGTTATGTTTTCGCCGGTGTTGGTCTGTTTGTCTGCAAAATAACTCAAAAAGTTCTGAACAGATTTTGATGATTTTCAGGAAAGGTTGATAATGGGACAAGGAACAGATGGTAACATTTTGTTGGTGATCAGTTGAAGCGAAGTGGATAAAATAATAAAATGGCGGGAAATTCGAGCTGCTTGGCAGAGGTCTGTCCTCTCCGAGTGCTCTAGTTTGTTTCTTTGTTTATTTAAGAAAGAATGTACTACACTCTGACTTTTTATGATTTTTTTATGGCATTGTTACAAACACTATATGTGTCTAGGAATAAAGGATGCTACATAAATGCCATGTAGTCAGACAAGCACTGCTGTTTATTGTTTATTGATTGGGTGAATGAGGAAAATTACACAATTACAAGCTTTCGGCTTAACAGTTTAACACATACACATTTCCTACTCCTTCAGAATCCCCACTGACTCACTGCAGCTGAAACAAATTACAATAAAAACCCATCTTGCAATGCTTATCTTACAGAAATCCTAGTGTCACGAGTCAGTCAGTAATCTATGCGTGGGGTAGGGAGCAATTCATGCATGAGAAAAATAAACAAACCCTCAGCCCAGATCCCAATATCACTCATAAGGGCCACAAACAAGTTAACGTTACTTACGCACACCGAAATTTGTAATTAACCATAGGGTTATCTATCACAGAACATAACGTTATACAGAGAGACACAGGAGGTGGACTGCTCAGATTAAATCACAGCCATCTGGCATTTTCACTAAGTGGCGTTGTGCTGCGGTGATGGATCCAGCTGGCCTGTGATTAGTGGCTGAAACCCAAGTCAGAAAGGGGAGGGATCACCAGAAGATGGAAGACAAGGGTACAAACACAAGTTTTGTTGTTTATTAGATTGTGTAGTACAGTATACCTTTTTATGGAGATGTGGAATACTATACAATAAGATTTTTTGTGAAGGACTACTCCATGACTTTTTGTGATATTTTCAGGGCACATTATTCCGTGACATTTTATACAATGTTTTTATGGCTTACTACACTATCACCTTTTTTTGTTTTTTACATTTTTTGTGACCTACTGTTCTATGACTTTTTATGAAATTATTCTGCCATACTAAACTCACTTTATGGCATACTTATTATGACATACTGTCACCTTTTTTTTCCACAAATCTTCTTATGGCGTTTTACTTAAGGTATGCTGATGACATTTTTATTACATACTATGAGCTTTCATGAAGTCTGTCATGGCTTGCAATACTATGATTTTTTAAGGACATTGTTAATGAAAAATTCTACTATAACTTTTATAGTGGTTTAAGGAGGAGGACCATACAAAGACTTGTTCATTTTATACGTCTCTTTATTTCAACACCATCATGTAATAATAAAAAGAAAAAAAATTATGAAACCAACAAGTCTGTGTGCAGCCAGATAAGAGTTACAAGGCTACCAGCACTAATTTGATGGGGTTTAGATGTTTTTTCATCTGAGAGTATAGTGTGTCCCAAAAACTGTCATAAAACAGTCATTAAAAAAATAGTATATTTTGTCATAAAAATAGTCATAGTATAGTCTGCCAAACAATCGTCAAGAAAAAAGTCAAGTAATTCAAAACTTGAGTACAGTACTGAGTTACATGTTACCACTGCTATAGCTATTTTTACAGTCACTGCACTGTAGAGGAGTTTATTAAAAGGTGTGGTTAAAAAGGAAGAAACACACTCTTCTCTTGGGTATCATACACTCTTCCTATTGCTCAACTGCAACTGCATTCTTTCCTTGTTATGTCATCTTTGTCACTATTTACTTATTAAGGAAGCAAGTGTTAAGAAGTAAGACTTCATTTAGGGTTATAGGTTGAGTTTGTTAAGGAGACAGTGTTGAATTAAGTCTCTGAAAATTAAACATGTTGCAGAACTCTTCTCTGATATCCTATTAGGGTTGGGTACCGAAACTCGGTACTTTTTGTACTTGGTACTGATTCACGTCGGTACTACCGAGTACTGATTCACTTAAAATGAATCGGTGCCAAATTTCGGTACCTGAGGTGGAGGCGGAGCGAGAGCGCATGACTCGCACCTCAGACTCAGCAACAATGGCGACAAAAAAATGTGCAGACAAAAGTTAACGTGCAGCACTGTTCCTAAATGTTCTCAATAAAATGTTGAAACTGAGAAGTTTAGACTTTAAAAAGTACCTAAATAATGTACTGTTTGGTACCGGTACCGAATTCCAGATACCGGTACCGGTATTGTATCGGTTCAATTATGAACGATACCCAACCCTATATCCTATGCTTCACTACAGTGTGTTCACATCTCTCAACACTCACTGATAACCCGTAACACATGTCAAAGACAAATCTTTAACAAAAGTTCTGTTCCTGCAGGAAGCACTACAAGGAGTACCTGGTGAGTCTGATAAACGCTCACTCACTGGACCCTGCTCCGCTCTACGAGGCCAATGAGCTGCTTCGGGCCTGTGAGAGATACCTGGTGGACAAGCAGAAAGTGGAGAATGAGGACGATAATGCCTACCATGCCCGACTGCTCAAGGTAAGAAACATCCATCTGTTGTCACAAGGGTCAGGGAGGCGGCTTACGAATGGAAGGGCAGTGGTTGGACTCACCACACTGGCTGCAAGGATCCTGGTCCCTCTTGCCACACAGTTAAAATGCTCTTTAGCAAGGCACTAATCTGGTCCAGAGCAGCTGTCCAAATGTTGGAGTTTCAAGTTTGGTGGAGGATCTTTGTCTCTTTTCACAGTACCTACAAAACAAAATGTTTTAATACACCAGCCTGGGAAGAAAACAGGGTGGTACAGGGAGATGCACTGTACATTATTTATCTAAGAAGCAATAATTATGTCAGGTCACAGAACGTTTTAAATACTGTGCTCTTCACAAATGTTTTTTAAGTAAAAATCTCTCTTTTTTTTTTTTGAAGATTTTAAATTTTTTTAGTTCCTAACATTTTCATGTCAAGTATTTAATAGTGTGTTTCAATTTGTAACTAAAGATCTTTGAGTTTAGATGGTATTTCTGTCATGTTTAAGACAAAGGACTTGACATCTGTGTTTCTTTTTTCCAACCTACAGAAACTGATGGAGGTCCCTCTTGGAGAAAAGGTTCCTCGAAACAAATAAAAGGTTCCCTGAACAGAACACCCCCCTCCTAAATTGTGTTCATCAAGCAATTGATGCCAACCAGAGTCATGAATCTGAAATAATTAGCGCTGCCTTTGGTTGTTAACAGGCTGTTATTACTCATCTGCAAAGTATTTTTTTCTCCACCCTTTGACAACACACTTGACTCAAACAAACATCAGCTGTGTGCCAAAATAAAACACTGAACATTACTTTGGTGGCAAGCAGCTGTCCGATTTGTGTATCTATTCATAAACATTTGTTTGTTCAATGGTTCTCACAATTGAAGGTTAAACCTTTGTTTCCTTGTTGAACATAATGATAAACTGATAATGAAGGAATCAAGCGGTTTGAGTCTGCATGATATTCATGTCAGTTCAGCTCTGACAAATGTAACTATTGTCTTCCTTTGTCTTCAGGGCCCTGTTTCAGAAAGTGGGTTTAGTGAAAAGTCTGAGTTAGTTAACCCTGAGATGAGGGAAACTCTGGGTTTTGTTTCTGAAAGAGAGCTAAACCTGCTTGGTGGCAGGTTTTCTTCAACAAACCCTGAGTTTCTCTCTGTCTCCTCCCTCTGACAGAGCCAGGCACGTTTCCTCATTGATGTAGTTTGTATCAAAGAGCACATTGAAGTGCACTGATTATAGTGATGGTTTACTGTATGTCAGAATCTAAATCCTGGTTGGATATTAGTTTGTTACTCAGAACTATCTAAAGTTACGGCTTTATGTCCTGTCAGTAATTTCTTTGAACAGCAGTTTCTGCCCTCAAATTAAAATATCACACAACATCAAATCACCTTTAATCTCTTTAAACTGATATCTGTGTATGTCTGCTTTATCGTCGTCAGATGATAGTCTAAAGGGTCCGAGACTGAGTCACCCCAGCTCAGAATTAAACCCCTGCATGTCCTTCTTTTTGCGCATTAATGGAACATAATTCCTATAATAGTGTTGATGATATGTAATTTTTTATGATGAGCAGGATCATGGTGCAACTGCTGAATGAAACTGAGTTTTTTTAAATAGGCTGCGTATAGTCTGAATGTCTTTTAACAGAATTTCAGTGGCTGTTTTTAAATTTACAACATTTGTTAAAGTAGCTGAAATAAAGCCACTGAACACTGTTGGGCCAAAGATTCAAACCGATGTCTAAAATTTGAAATCGACTGTATTTTAACCTCCAGTGCATGTCACCAAAGGATGTAGAAAAGTCTGCATATTCATGTGTTAATATCTCAACATGCACCAAATTAAAATAAGGTTCTGCCTTTTTTTACCTGTTGCCATGGTGAATCACAAAGTATCTGAGCTCCACTGATGATGGCTTTTTTCATTCACTCAAAGTTGATTGAACTGACTCTGATCAGCTGTTCGGAGACGAAAAACTAAAGAGTTTTCCAACACAGACTTCAGGGTCAGACTCAGAGTTTGTTATCCCTGCTTTCTGATACAGACCCCAGGTCACAGTGACATATAAATACTATTAAAGGAACTTATTAGTGGGATGGATTTGGATATTGTACGAATATGACAGTTTGTTTATCTATCTTTTGTACAAGAGGAAATGGTCTCTTTGGAAATATGTGTCAAAATTTCTACCACAGAACAATGTAGCAATGTCGGGCAAACATATTTAAATAAATATACAGAAATTAAACTAGAGGGTAAAATGTTATTTTCTTAAAGACTGTTTAAATTTTCTGCTGTCAGGGTTTTTTCTGTTTTACTTTATATTTGATGGATAAATCAATCAATAAATAAACAATATGATTATTCTGAGATGTGGATTTATTGATGTACGTGATGTACAAATAGTATAAATGACACAGCACCATTTTAGATTGTCTTTGCACTACAGTGATTCCTTAAGTTGACCCATTACTCTAAATCATCTAATGTCAGATTATTTTATGTCACACTTAACATAGTTTTGTAAAGTTTTAGTGAAGCACTTGTTGGTTTATGACTTTATACTGCATGGAGCAGTGGTGGATTGTAGGTACGTTATCCAATACTGTACTTAAGAATCACAATGTATGTGTACTTAAGTACTTAAATATTGCTGCTGCAGCTACTTTATACTTAAACTAGTACTACTTAGAGTAAAATGGTCTTTTTACTCCACATTTGTTTGACACTTACTGTTAGTTTTTACTTTGCAGAGTAGATTTTACATACAAACATTGTTATAAAACTTTCTCCACTCATTTTTGTTTCATTTTATGTTACCTTACCTTAAAAATCTCTTTTCCAGTGTGTTCAGCAACAAGGGACTAACATCGTACAAAAAAAGAGCACAAAATATATGTGACATGATCAGATTTTGTCAGTATACATCAGCTGTTTTTAATTACAGGAAAACTCCACAAACCTTTAAGGGAATATCAAATGGACCGTGGCCACTAATATTAAAGCAAGAACAGTATTTGGAAACCTTTAACTATCAAAAACAACATAACATCTTCACAGAATGTAATAGTTTGGTTAAATTCATTGGTATTTTCACATTAATAATCAAAACCTAAGGCATGTAACCCCTTAATATTTGAGTTTTGGACATTTTTTTTATTTATTTTGTTGTATTTATCCAATATTTAGCCAGAAAAGCCTCATGCAGATTAAAACAATCTTTTAAAATGTCTTGGGTCCTGACAAGTTACATCCCAAGAAGTACTCGGCTCTTTTAATGAATTATCTGTTAATTAAGTAAAAGTACAATAGTAACACCAAAATCAAAAAAATACTGTCAAAAGCCAAAGCTTTGAATACAAAATGTTACTTAAGTAAAAATACAAAAATACTAGCCTCAAAGTATACTTAAAGTACAAAAAGTAAAAGTATTTATTAGAAGAAGAATGGGACTTTTCAGAATCATATATATTATATTACTGTTTTATAATTACTGATGCATTAATGTGTTCAATACTTTAATGTTGCAGCTGGGTATCTTAACCTATAATAAAACCTCCTTATTTTTAGTTGACTTATATTTTTGTTTTAATAAAAAGTAGTTTACATTATTTACCTCTGAGATGAAGTAAAGTAAAAGTATAAAGCAGCATGAATTGGAAATACTCAAGTACAGTACAAATCCCTCAAAATAGTAGAATGCTTGAGTAAATGTACTATGCAGCAATGCAGCCTGATAATATAAAAGAGAGAACACAAAATATGCCATAAGATGATAACTTAATACTATGAATAGAGTATTTAAGCTGTGGCTCTATTGAAATAATTTTTATATCAGTAAAACAAGTATATTTATATCAATAGATCACCTAAATTCATGTGTTTTGGTTCTGTATAGATGTTTTAATGCGCATGTCCGTTGACGCCCCCTGGTGGCCACCACACAGACAGGTTCCTTTAAGTCACGTGACTTCTGGGAAAAGGATCGTCTCTGTGTGAGGCAGCAGAATCTGCAGCAGCAACGGAGCACACACACTCGCAGTCTGCAGGCACCGCGGAGGAAACGTAACCGAGGTAAACGAAACTTAAATCTACTTCCTTAATTTAACACCTCAGCCTCTATATTTGATATATACTTATAAATACCGCCATGACAGGTGAGAGCAGATTCTGGGTTTAGTTTTTACACCAGATTTTTTTTTTTTTTTTTTTAAAGTTGATTTAAGTAATGGAGTTTTTGTGTGGGCTGTGTGTGTGAGAGAGCTAAAACTACACACACGAGTCTAAAACAGATATTTGCATTGACGCAAGTCGACGTTAAAGGTTTTACATTTAATGTTTTTATTGTTAATCTTTCAAATAGTTGTTATGAATGACTTATTATTATGAAGCGGTCGGGGAGGAACATGTTGTAACATGCAGCTGATGGTGGTTGTTTATTGTTTGTGTCAGTCTGTGTCTCTTGTGTTTTTAGTCTTTAAAGAGTCATGGCAGCAGGGAGAATGCGCTCCACGCGCAGACTACGCTCGTGGATCGTCGAACAGGTGTGTGTGTGTGTGTGTGTGTGTTAAAAAAGGGTGTGTGAGGCAGGGTGAGGGGTTAGGGAGGGGGAGATGGAAAGGGAAAGAGGCAGAATGAGCTGTTGTGACATTAGACAAACACATTGCTGTACATCAGTGCTGGAAGTATTTAGGTCATTTACTTAAATAAATGTACTTACACTACAGTGTAAAAGTAATCCATTACAAGTACATGTACTTTAATAAAAGTATTTAAGTATAATCCGTGAAATGTAGTTAAAGTATCAAACTGTTCCTTGTGACTTATATACTGTTAGATATGATGTTATTACAGTAGATGATTCTGACTCATGCATTCATGTAAAAGCAGGATTTGACTGTTGTAGCTGGTTAAGATGATGATTATTTTCATTATGAATTAATCTGATTATTTTCTCCTTCAGTAAATTGATTGTTTGGTTAGTAGTAATAGTGACAAATGTTTGTCATAATGACCCAGGGCCCAATGGGACTCCTTCACAATTTATGTTTAACCTCAACATTATTACTCATACATCACAAGTATGAATATTGTTCAAAGGAATGGCAGCAAATCTTCACATCTGTAAAGTTGGAACCCTACAATATGTTTACATTTACATTATTTTTTATATTTTTACACTTTTACATGAAAACTGTTTGCCAGTTAAAAGATTAAGCTCTACTTTGACATTTTCATGTTTTGTGTGCAAAAATCTTAATTTGTGAAGTAACCATTAATTTAGTAGTTTTACTAATTAGTACTTTTATTATCAATTAATCTTTAAAGTATTTTCACCATTAATTATTTAGTGTATAAAATGTCAAATGTTGTTTAAAAGTTATTAATTATCTTTCACTTATCTGGGCCAGGTCTCCCCAGCATTCATCTTCCAGCACTAACCATGTGATTGTTGTAATAGGGTGAGGTTGGTATTTTTCAACTTGGGGCCTATTTTCTAATGTTTTCGTGTCTATGTGACTAAAGGGAAAAACAAATTTTGAAACTGGTGCAGTATTGAATGAGACCACTGCAGCCTGGAGCCATGAAACAGGC
This sequence comes from Epinephelus lanceolatus, assembly GCF_041903045.1. Classification (NCBI taxonomy): domain Eukaryota; kingdom Metazoa; phylum Chordata; class Actinopteri; order Perciformes; family Serranidae; genus Epinephelus; species Epinephelus lanceolatus. The sequence goes on along the minus strand of NC_135753.1, from coordinate 8,709,209 downwards.
AGCAATGTAACCACTCAGGGCACTAGAAGTGTTTGTTTTTGCAACTGACAGGCTCAGATTGTTAATGATAACAATAACAATGTGTCTGACATTATGGAAAGGATCCCCACAGAGATAGACCTTTTTGTTAAAGAGTCTGGTGGGTTTGGTGATGGCGATTTGGAGTCTGTTTCTGGCTAAACAAAAAGAATCTCACTCTTTAACAAAAAGGTCTATCTCTGTAGGGATCCTTTCCAGAATGTTGTCAGACACTTTGAATAACAATCTGAGCCTGTCAGTGGCAAAACACTTCTAGTGGAAGTAAAATGATGGTGCATTGTTGCCGGCAGAGATTACATTGCAGCCAGGTTCACAGCTGCTGGCTGCAGCGCTCTCACTCAGTACTGGACCAATTAAACAAAAAAATCATGCTCAGATTAGTCATTTAGACACACAATCGAGGAAAACAGAGTCCAGGTTGAAAAGTACCAAAGTTACCCTTCAGTAATGTTGCAGGAACAACACAGATATTCTTATTAGACTGGACAGTTTGAGGACACTGTTCAAAGGAACTTGAGGTGAGTAAATTAACTCAGTTGTTGTGTATGTTTGGCTGTTGCAGGTCAGCAGTGGGAAATTCCCGGGGCTGATGTGGGACGATGAGGCCAAAACCATGTTCCGCATCCCGTGGAAACACGCTGGGAAACAGGACTTCCGTAAAGATGAGGACGCCGCCATCTTCAAGGTCAAGACGAGTTTCTTGGCTCTAAACACACAACTCCCAAAACACTAACGATCCGAATCACTAAAGAGACATGTTTTTCCTCTGCAGGCGTGGGCGCAGTTCAAAGGTAAGCCTACAGACGGGAGTCAGGACAGCCCGGCCTCCTGGAAGACCCGCCTGCGCTGCGCCCTCAACAAGAGTCCAGAGTTTACAGAGGTGATGGAGCGAGCCCAGCTGGACATCTCTGAACCCTACAAGGTCTACCGCCTCGTCCCCATCAGCGAGCAGGGTAAGACCCCAGCACATCTTACTCCACACACTCTGCTTGGGACAGAATTGAGGTTTCCCGAATTCTTCGGGCACTATTTGGCTTGTGGTTTGTTTCAGTCAGTTGATCTGTTCCAAACAGACTCATTGCTGTTATTTTCCTAAATGTGAGGTCACAGCTTGACTCACAATCAATAATAAACTCAAAACTTACAAAATGTGGAAAACTGAATAACTTTAAGCTGTAAAAACAGAATTTTGAATCTCCAACAACAAAGTTAGAAAGTAGGTAAAGACCAAGCCGTTTTTTAAACCAAAGATGAAAGAATGTGCCGACAGAAAGATCCAACATCTGGGACTTCCAAAAGTAAGTACTTTGGTACAACCTGGCACATATTAAATTTTTACACATGCATCTCATATCTCATATCTCACATCTGAACTCAGCTTGTATCTGCAATTTAACATGATACCTGCTTCATTTTAATCTCAAATCAAACGTTTATATTTCAGTTTTTTAATTATGTTATGCAGTATATTTACCTTAGACAATCTTCAAACAGACACAGATATTTAGCACTGCAATTAACAGAACACTGGTGCTGAGACAGTTTGTCGATCAACTGAAAATAAGGATTTGCTGCTTTTCTCTGTTTAACATCATTTTAAGTTAAATATTTGTGTTTTTTTTTGACTGTGGGTTGAACAAAACCTTTTTTTATACTACCCTCACAAATTTTATAGATGGATTTATCAATAATGAAAATAAGTGTCACACAGTGGCATTGCATGATAAGAAAACATCTGGTTTACCTTTTTGTTGATGCCAGCTTCACTTCTTCCCACCAGTGTCCAGATGAACATGACCAGAGCAGATTTGCACACTGTATAAAGACACAATCACAGGTCACAGTCAGAATGTTTCTACAATAAAGACATTGTCGCTATATCAGTGGTGATTTTCAGAGGTTTCTCGTCACCATATATTGGATTTAATGCGAGTTTATATGTTAGGACCACGGGTATCGTGTGTTACAGTACTTTAAAGTATTACAAACAGCCTGCAGAGAGAGTTCTTAATGAATTTAGTGTCAGAATAACCAAACTCAGCCGGTAACTTGACAGATCATATACAAATACTTGAGTTTGTACTCTGTACAGTCATTATGGGAGAGGGATTGTTGTTAACATACAGGGTTAACATAAACCCTCATACTGTTGACACTGTTGTTCATAATAAGTTGTTGTGTTTAATACAGAGGTGAATATTTCTAAGTGGTAAAAAGTTCTCATCCAGTTTTGCCAAAATACTGCGCTTGTAAGCAGTGATGGAAGTGGGAATAATATCACACTGTAGAAATACTCTGTTACAGGCAAATGTCCTAAATTCATAAGTTTACTTAAAGGGATAGTTCAGATTTTTTTGAAGTGGGGTTGTATGGGGTACTTATCCATAGTCAGTATAATACCTTTGTAAGTTGTTTGTCGGGGCGCCCCCAGTTTGGAGCAGCAGGCTGGAATCTGCCACAGAGGGTAAGCTGAGGGACAGCAACAAAATTTATTTTAGCTACCTAAAAAAATCCATATCGGTTCAGGTGTATGCTATATTTAGAACATTTTTACAACTTTATGTTGTCTTCAGACAGCCCTTTCCAACAAGGTAGCAGGTATTAGCTTCAGTTCCCAGTCCATGCTCTAATCAAAGCCACCAGACTCTATTGACAAAAAGGGTCATTTTGCCGGCTGCTGTGTCTATTTCTGCTTGCCGCTGTTATGTTTACTTCTGCCTGAGTGACGCGGAGTAACGTCCTCCCACTTTGGTTCCGCTTAAACTGGTGTGGACACGGGCTGATTCGCCAGACAGCACCAAGGTTCTCAGACTCCAGAACAGAGCCGGAACCAGAACCGTGCCGGTGCCATGCCGATGTAAAACCACTAACTGTGGAGCTTGGCTTTGAAGAGAGTGATGTAACTACTTAATTTCCCCATTGAAATTTGCTGTCTGACATTTAGGTAAAGTGGTGAAAATATTCTAAATATAGTGGACATTGCTGAGCTTTCACATTGGTACTCCAGCCTACTTCTCCAAACTGGGCATGTGCTGACCGAAACCTATTGTAGGTAATACACTGACTATGGCAAAGTACCTCATACAACCCCACTTCAAAAAAAAAAATCTAAACTATCTAGAGCCTCCCTGACTCATAACCTTTAACCTTCTTCCATCAGGCCTCTGCTGTATCTCTTACTGCTGTCACAGTAGGGGTTAACTGAGCATTACACACCATACATCATAGCAAGTAACCTTATACAAAAACATGCAGAATACGCTATAGGTTAAAAAAGGGTCAAATACCAGAATTTTTCATCACACTCATTCCCCATTATCTAACGACCTTATGACCTACGAGTACCGCCCATACCAGCCAAACGCCAGTACCACCAGCCTCCAACATGGGAGATGAAAACCCAGGCAGAAGTCACAGGCCATAAGCACAGGCAAGCCAAACATCTCCCTCCCTATATGGCGAAGGAGAGGGTAAAAGACTTGACCGTCTAACTACACTACCTAATAAGGGAAAAAACCTCTATATGATGAGGACCAAAAAATCTCTTAAATTAAACAATAAGCTAAAGCAAGATATGCATAAATAAAAAAATGTCATCTTTAATGAGAATACACAATAGTAAAAATCAATAAAGGGAACACCGACTGTCATGCGAATGTTTATATAAAAGCAAATGAAGATGAATAAAAACAAATGAAGGTGAATAAAATGAGTAAGAAAGATGAAAAATAAAGTGAAAAATCAAAATAATAAATTGAGTAAATATGGTGTCTACTAAACTAAGTAAAAGTGCAAAAACATACCTAAAATACCAAAAGTACTTATTATGCAGAATTGTGCATTTCAGAATAATAATAATTTTATTAGATTGCATAAATATGTATTATTAAATTAATGATATGTTAAAGGTACTTTATGTACTGCCAAGTGACTTAATTCATATAAATACATCATAATTCTTAGTACATTATATTTTGTATTGGTTATCTGAATCTGAATGTATCAGAGTAGAAGTATAAAGTAATATGAAATGGAAATACTTAAGAAAGTACAAGTACCTCAAGCAGTGGTGCAAAGTAAATGTACATTCTGCTGCTGCTTGTGTTATAATATATATTTATTTGCTCGGAATCTTAGAGTTTTATCCCATTGTCACCCCTGGTTATGTATTTAACACTCAGTATGTTGACATCTCATAACTTAAAACAAGTATTTTTACTGTGATCCTCATTTATTTGCTCTGTGTTCAGGATGAATGAGGCAGTTACTCGTTTTTATATAATTTTATCTGTCAGCCACAGACAGGAAGGAATATTCTGATGAGACCATCAGCAGCAACAGGGAGGATTCAATTTAACGTCTGCAGCCTTGATGTGAAGTGTGCCCACTGCTGCACCCTTAAAATATTGTTCTGGTTGTAAAAATATCACAATAAGTGGTTTGTTTCTTGTCCTATGTAAACACATGATCCTCAAATACAAGAACTGAAGAAAGGATGTTATTTTAAATTTTCTGACATGTTAGAAATGTATCACAATATAAAACAACATTTAATATGTTGCTGTGTTTTATCATCCCACATGAATCAGTAGTTTCAATGCCTGTTTACTGACAAGTAAATACACACAGGTAAATGCCTCTATACACAGAGAGGTAGAAATAGTGATAACAAAATTTAACCAAAAAGATTTAATAAAAAAATAATAATAAATTTGAATTAATTAACAATTACAATAACAATAATAATAAATTAAATGTTACAAAAAAGAAATAAAAAAAAAAGATTAAAAATATGAAATAAAATCAGTGTAGAAATTTAGTAAAAAATACATTGTTAAAAAATGGTAAAAATGAACAATCCAATCAATTTATTTGTCACACAAAAATATGATACAGTAAATAAAGTATGAAAGAAAACTAACAGTACATGCCATACAATTTTTTTAATTTAATTTTCGCACTATATAAATAAAGTTTATTATGTTATATATTATGACATGTAGCAATAAAATAATTAAATGTATGTTTCATACTATTTAACCGCATTTATTGAGACATGTTCACACAATAACACATTTATTCCTTTTTAATTTCAGTTTGCTTGGACTTAAGAAATGATGTAAAATGAGATCCCTACAAAAGACATAGAAGACGACTCTCAATGACTCATTTCTTTAGTTTATCGTTAAAACTTGCAGAAAATTGTTCCCTTAAACAGAATTCGAGCTAAAATTATTAGTTGATTAACATAAAGATAATAGGCAGCTGAGCATGTTTTTTTTTCTCCACAATCTTATTGATGTATTGTCAACTAAATGATTAATTTATTAAAAAGATAATCGCCGAATTAATCAGTAATGAAAAATGTCATTAGTTGCAGGGTTTTGAATTTAAGTGTTTAGTTTAGATTGACTTTTTAGTACTTTTAGTACCCGTTTAACGTAGTAAAGAAAATACAGGTTTAGTCACTTAAATCATTGCTTTATTATCTTGTAAAGACTTTTGGTGTACATGTACAAATCTGCAGCTGCTTTCTCAGAGGGAAGTGAGTTCATGTTTGCAGGCAGTGATTAACAGTCTTTATTCTTAGAATTTTCCTCACACAGCACACAGACTCACACCCTCACTGCTGCATGTTAAAACATCAGTGCAAACCACTGATTAAAATGTTACACAATGTGACTTTAGAAACCTCTCCTGCCTGTGTTGCAATGGACTTTCCACCCTGTCGTTCCCCATCTGTTATTGTACTTAACGCCTTGTAACCTTTTCCACATTGAATCACATCCACTCTCTTCTTTTTTGCTCAAAAATACTCAAATCTCCTCATTTAGTCTTTATATTTTTCTTGCATGTCTCTGTTATACAATCTGTGTATAATAATAATCATTACTAAGCCAGGGGGGTTTTGACCTCTTCAGCTGCTGTTTCTGGTGACTTCAGCACTTAGATTTTCTAATAAATTAATATGTAAATAAATCAACACATTTAAAAGAAATAACTGAAAACATGAAAGGGAAATTAAATAGAAAATAAATAAATGTAAAATAAATAAATAAATTAATAAATAAATAAAAGAGAAAATTAGATAAAAATAAATAAATGTAAAAAAATAAAAAGAAGTAACTGAAAACATAAAAGGGAGAATTAAATAGAAAATAAATAAATGTAAAAAAAAATAAATAAAAGACAAAATTAGATAAAAATAAATAAATGTAAAAATAAATAAATAAAGGGGAAAATTAAGTAGGAAATTAAATAAATAGGGAAATTAATAGGTAAATCAATACAGAAGCAAATTAAAACAGACATTAATTTATGTTACATCTGATCAATTCATTCATGCCTACTTATAGTAGATTATTTTAGTACATTTAATTGCAAATTGATTTATTGCATAATTAATACTTAAGAACTTCTGATACGTAAAGTATATTTTGTCATATTTTTATTTAAGTAAGATTCTGAATGCAGGACTTTTACCTGTAACAAATTATTCTCCTCTGTGGTATTACTACTTTTATCTCAGTAAAAGATCTGAGTACTTCATCCACTGCTGTATAAATTATTAGTTGATTGTAATTTGTACTAAGAATCTGAATTTGCAAAGTAACTAAATGTATCAAATAAGTGTAGTGGCGTAAAAAGTTCAGTGCATACCTCTGAGATGTAGTGGAGTGGAAGTATTAATTATCATAAAATGGAAATACTCATGTTAAGTACAGATACCTCAGATACTGGAGTGCAGTGTGCACCTGAGCTAATGTTAAAACCAGAGGACAAGAAGGCAATAACAAATCAAGTGACTTGTCTGTATTATCACCTCAGCTGTTGTTGCTGAGTCAGCAGGGCAGTGAGTTGATAGGGGGCAAAAAAGTTCAGCCAATGTCAACCTGGTAAACTGGGACAAGTGTGTTTACTGGAAGACATTAGTGATGAAAGCATAAAATGACCAGAAGCTACTTTGTTTGTTCATTCATGTATCATATACCCACAGATACTATTATTATTATTGGGTTATTTGGTTGGATTATTCAAATGTTTTGCTCTCTCCCTGTTTAGGTATGGTGGTTCCTGAAAAGAAAAGCAGAGTAAAAGTCACCAAAAGGCCAAAAAGGAGGAGGAGCAGTAGTGAATCAGAGAGCAGCGACGTCGGCCAGACTAAGCAGATAAAGATGGAGGAAGTGACCTCGCAGCTGGTGAGTATTTACTTAATCAAAGTATGTCAATTTTATGACACTTTATACTTCTGCTCCTCTACATCTCCACCACATTTATCTGACGCCAATACACTTATTCTATACAGTATACGCTACATGCTTATCATCATCATAGTTTACTGTTTAAGTATACAAAAAAAAAAACATACGTTACCATTTTATACCAACAGAAAATGATACAAACTGCAACTTTGGAAAGACACTAGCTGATTAAACTTCACATAAAAAAGTCTAGGTTTTATTTGAGCAGTTTCACCACCATCCACAGTTTTTTTTACATTTTTTTTTCCAGCTACTCCATCTCCTCTGTGCATTGCATTGTGGGAGAAGGAGCGCATCAACAGGACTCCCTAAAAACTTGGTATTTCACTCAGGGGTGATACCTTAGATCCTGCGTCATGTAGAGTGATGTGTGCTTGATGCGCATTGTCATCGGCAAGCATTGGATCGTCTTGTCACTTTTGGCTAAGCTAGCAAAACCATAACCCATAAAGTTGTTTATTAATCTAATCTTTGCTTGAACCCCAAGATTAAACCAACAGAGGACCTTACTAGAGATGTACCGATACCACTTTTTCCTTCCCGATACCGATTCCAATCCCTGAACCTTAGGTATCTGCCAATACCGAGTACCGATCCAATACCAGCGCGTAAAATAAAAATGGATGGGATATGAATTATTGTATGTCTCAACTCCTAAAACTCTATGTAAAATATTAAGAAATAAATACATTATAGTAGAATGAATGCCATAAAACTTTTTTTTTTTTTTTTTTAATCATTACCCAGTGTTGACACAGATCAAGACACAGGTTAAAGTGCAGCCACACAATTTGGTAAAAAAGACATTTTAAAGGCTACAGTAGAATGCTTTTTAAACTCCGCTCTGTTTCCGTTTCATTTGCCTGTAGCGTGCGTATGCGTAATGACGTGAGGCATTACGTGGTATCGGATTGGTCATAGGCTCTACTTGCCGATACCCGATACCGCATTTTAGGCAGTATCGGATGCATTTCCGATAGTCCACTGGTATCAGTATAACTCTAGACCTTACACCTAGCTGTAACTTTAAACAAGAATGATTTTCTTTTTTTCTGGCAATCATCAATTTACAAATATTCAGTTAGATTTTTGCTCACAGCTCAGTTTACATGTAAACAGGTGTGAGACCAAATTACAAATTATAGGAAACCATGGACAGTATATTCTGTGTGCCCTCATACTTGTGTATTCAGTCTACCTAATTTTCCAAACTTTACAATTAAAACAAGCCTATACTTTGCCACACAGTCCAACTTCCCATTTTCATCAAGCCAAAATAGTTTAGGAGCTTTGTTCAGCATTCTTACAAAGCTATATGCAAGTTATCATATGAAGTATGAATGTGCACTCAGCTGAGGGGGACTGAGTTGGTTACAGAGCTTGTTGAAGCGTGCACTAATATGTCCTGCAAAACCACACTACTGGGGTGAAATACAAAGTATTTAGGATGTCCAGTGCATCGGCAATATGCAGTCAGTATGCGTATAATTTGGATGTGAGACACGACAAAGGTTTTTGCCTTTTAGCATGTTAGCGTGCTACAGTATGGAGTAAGGAAGCTCAGTAAGGAAGCTGAGAGACTGTCAAGATGTGAGCCATATGTTCTTGAGGGATTCCTATCCAAGTGTTCACATGTTTAAGTTGACATTGAGACAAAAGTTATTAGGTATAATAAGGTAGCTTACTGCCTTTTTGAACATTTGTGAGCTGAAGGTGTCATCCACCTGCTGTTGACATGTCTCAGTGAGATTTCATAAGAACTGCAATCTCTGTGATTCTCAGTGTGTCGAAGAGGCTCTGCTGTGGAGCGAAACCCCCGCCCAGACGGATGAATACACACAGCACACCACCACCACACAGAGAGAGGGTGAGTTCGGCTGCATCGTTTTACAGCAGGCACTGATTGTGTGGTCGATAACAGAGTCGATCAATACAGCTTAAGAGTCTGACATGCTTTCCTTTTCTAGATATGAACTCCTTGACTTCATGTCAGATCTGTACAGGATAAATTAATGGGATTTTTTGTGAAATTACAATCTGAAATTCCACACTTCATGTAGATATAGAAGTGACAGAGAGGTGTATCTGTACGTGACGTGTAATTGGTTCTTTCTTGACCTTAAACACTAACTAACCAGCCATCTAACTCAACTGACTTCACTCATATAAAGGAGATTTGCCATAGCTACTTGCAGAATAATGACTGCCATGGAGAAGACATGTTGCTTTTAGGTTTTTGAAAATCCATTTTTAATGCAAACCACCTTATGGAAATTACAAATTACTTTCTTCCCTAAAAGGACAAGTTTTTTGCTTTGTCTAAGACAAGCTCTACATGTGTATGGCGATTACAGAAACCGTATTTCATCAGCTAAATTACTCCTGGAGGACCCCACTTTATTCGTCACGAATTCACACAGTGACATATGACAGTTTCAGATGGGGATGAATCGCTGAGGTAGCAGAGCAGCCAAATATTCAAAATAACCCCATCCAAAGTCTGGCTAAGACTGCTACTCAGCACAACAACAGTAAAATAAGTTACCCAAAATAAGGGGAGAGATCTAATTACTGACCTGCTGGATGTATGTCAGTATTCACACTGACAAGGTTTCTACAGTGCATGATATCATGATGCCCAATTACCTGCATAACCTGATTTCTCTGTGTAACCCAGTTTCATGATCCCATGGTTGTGAGTCATTGTTTACATTTGGTATCAACCCAAAAAACAAACTCTGACATTATTCTAAATAAACCAACTGATCTATCCTGTCTAATTTCTCTCTCTCTCTCTCTCTCTCTCTCTGCAGTGGTTGATGAGATCAGGTTAGACGTACGGATCGAGGAAAGCGTCCCTGCTCCCACAGGAGGTATTCAACTTACAAACATTTACTGGTTCTTCTGTAAAAATGCACATAACAGATTTTTTTTTTTAACAGAGTATAATGCCTTATAAATGCTGGACCATTTTCCAACTTGCTTTTATAATAACATTTAGACTGTTGTTTTGTTTGTTTTTGACACTGGTTAAATACTATAACTACATTATTTTACCTTTTATTTTGAATACAATAGAAAGCTTTTACTGTCACTTTATAGAATACAACAATAAAAAGACACAGGAACAAAAACACAACAACTTCAAGAAAAATGAACATCACCAGCTGACAACACAGCTTCTAGAATAACAAATTGAAATGAATAAATACATGTAAATTTGCACTAGGATAAGAGTATTTATTGCACTTGAATTAATATCATTGCACTAAAATACAAGTCATTTTTTGCACCAGAATAAATGTAATTATTGCAATATAATAAAAGTTATGTTTTACACTAAAATAAATGTAATTATTGTAATATAAAAAAAGTAATTTTTGCACTAGAATAAAATTAAGTTTTGCATTAGAATAAATTTAGTTATTGCAATATAATGAAAGCAATTATTGCACTAGAATAAATTACATTTTTGCACTACAATAAAATTTAATTATTGGAATATGATAAATATAATTATTGCACTAGAATAAATTTAATAATTGCACTAGTATGAATGTAATTATTGCAATACAGTCCATGTAATTATTGCACTAGAATAACTGTTATTATTGCACACGATTCAGTAGGTTGAAAGTTAAAGCATCTGTTAATTTACCTAAACCTGACTACTCATGCTTTAATCCTCCCCCGTCTCTGTTCCTGTCTCTCCAGTCCAGGAATACTTCAATGTGGTGGTTCATTATTTAGGACAGGAGGTCCTCAAACGTCAAATCCAAAACAGCGACGTCAGGATAATGTACTTACCTTCCTCTCCTGTTCCACCGACGCCGGCCGCCCTGAAGGGCAGGTTTCCTCGCATCCTGCTGCCTGAGCCGCCCTCCACGCTGCCGGCCGGTCCGGAGCTGCAGGCTCTGTTCACCCTGCTGCCCTTCATGGAGAAAGGAGTGGTGCTGACCACCATGTCTGGGGGAGTTTATGGTAAAAGGTTCTGCCAGGGGCGGGTCTTCTGGACAGGGCCGCACACGACCACACCGGGGCTGCACAAGATGGAGAGAAACACAGAGCCAGTGTTGCTCTTCAGTAAAGAGATCTTCAAGCGAGGTGAGTTTGATCTCTGGCTCGACCTCTAACACCTCACTGAGACACTGAACATTCACGTAATTCATGTGACCCAAAGTCTTTAAGGTGATTAAATTTAGGTTAAAGCCAGGTTACTTGATTAATTAAATCCAGTGTATGTAAACATGACAATTTGAATTCAATTTCAAAGAACAGTCTGAAGAAAACAGAACAATTTTTAACATATATATTTAATATACAGTTTAAACATTTAGTTGATTTAAATTTAAATTTATGAACAGAAACTAATGGCAGCTTAAGTGATTCATTATTACAGTCAGTCATTTTTCAAGATAAAAATTGAAAGTATTCTGTCGAAGGTGCAGCTTCTCAATTGTTTGTCAGATATGATCACAAACTAAATACATATTTAAATGAAACTAGATTCAACTTTATTTTCATGTCACAGAGTACTGACAATGACATGCAGTTTAGCATCTAACTAAAAGTGTAAAAGAAGTAAAGTTCAGAGTAATGTATATATGTATAGCAGTAATATAAATAATAACTTATCTAAGTAAGGTAGATATGAATAAGCTAGATATATACAGTATGAATGTTTGGAGTTTTGGACTGTTGTATCTAAAACACAGAATTTGATTAACCCACTTTGGTTTCTGGAAAATTTCAAAAGGCATTTTTTTAGTGTTTTCTGACATTACATAGACGAAAATTGAGAAATTAAATCAATAATTAAATTAATCTTCAGTTACAACCCCGAATAGCTTGTGTACATCCCAAATCTAACCTCAAACCAGTAAATCTGTTTAAAAAAATATATGTGGCCAAAAACTGAATCTAGTCCTAGTACAGTAAAATTCATTGTGTAACTTTAATTTTCCCTCATAATCAGATTTGGATCACTTCCGTGCAAACGGTGGCGAGCCTCCTGAGTGTGGCGTCACTCTGTGTTTTGGAGAAGAGCTGAGTAACACTGAAGACCCATCTGGAAAACTCATCATAGTTAAGGTAAATGTAAGTGTATTTTAGAAGATTATTTCTTCATGTATTTATAACTGGTATGATCACCACAATGAGGCTTTTGATTGAAATAGGGCTTTCAGCACCTGGGAGATGAATTTTTATATTTTCACATTTTCTGATTAAGACTCAAAGTGGCATGTTTTCGTCAAATAAATCATATTGAAAGGAAGTTTACACTGCACTCAAATGTTATAGCAACTTATTACTTAAAATTATTGTTAATTATTACTTACAAAAATAGTAATTATTGTTATTTTCTTAAGAAGTATTATAAATTATTACTCACTAAAACTATTTTTGACTTATTTATTACTTAAAACTATTGTGTATAAATCATTTCTCAAAAATAGTTAATTATGAAGTAATTAAGATTTACTTAAAAATATTTACATTTACTTGAAAATATTATATAATTATTAAGAATAAAAGTATTGGTAATTATTAGTTAAATCTATTAACTAATTATGAAATTAGTTATTTCTTACCTAAAGGTATTATTATTTAAAAATATTGGAATCAATTATTATTTAAGACTATTTAATTATTACTTAAAAATACTTATTACTGTTATTTACTTGAATTAATTAGTATTTACTTAAAAAAATTCTTAACTAATTGTTAATTATTACTTACTTGAAAAGTATTCATTACTTAATTGAAACTATCAAAAAAGTATATTTTTTACTTAAAACTACTGTTTAAAACTACTGTTAATAATTACTAACAAAAATACTACTTATTATTTTCTTAAACACTATTATAAATTATTACACGCTAAAAACTATTATTAACTAATCATTAATTAAAGGTATTTTTTATTAATCATTGCTTAAAACTATTGTTGATCAATTATGACTTAGTTAAAACTAAATATTTTCTTCAAAGTATTGGTAATTATTATTTACTAAAAAGTATTATCTATTAATTATTACTTAAATGTAATTGTTACAGTAATTGTTACTTAGTTTTATTGATTAGTACTTCTTTAAAACTATTATCAATTAAAAGTTACCTTTCTAAAACTATAATTTCTTTATAGTTATACATTACACATAACTATTATTAATTGCTCCCTGACAACGTTTTGCATTGGCTGCAAAACATTTGTACACCTCTGAATCACAAACAATATTCATGATATTTTCTTTCATGTAAATTTCATTACACTCATTTTAAATCTTTAAGTCTTGCTCTTAAGTCATCAAGTGATTGATCCCAAAATTGATGTTATTGTTACAAGCTGTTTTTTTAAGCTCTCAATACAATTAAGGTAAAACATAATTAATAATGATGATAATTATAATAAAATAATATTGTTACCTGCTCGTCCCTGTGCTCTCCTCTGCAGATCACCTTCTCATGGGCAGAGCAGCAGGTCCAGGACGCGCAGTGCTTCTTTCAGTCCATCAACTTCCTCCAGTCATTGGCCAACGAGTCTCCAAAGGGAGAAATAACTCTGAACCTGGTCACCGTGCCTCAACCGGACTCTGAAGCAGTTACCCTCGTGACAATCTGAGCACTTTGTCCAACGTGGGGGGGGGGTTGTTCATTCCAAAGTAAGAGACAAGCCCATTCTTTCAAAATAAGAGTAACCGGGCTGAGTGATATTTCAACATCACTGTAAATCTATCTTCTAAAATACACCAAATTAAAACCACTGATTCATTACAGAGTCAGATTTCTGACTAGTATTTGTGGCAAGTGTATATTTTCCTATCGCCCAGCCCTAACAGACAGGATAAAACAAGTCTCACAGCACTTACGAAAATACTTTTTGAGACTGGATCTACAGATGAAGTGGCATCTTTTGACCCTGAAAATGTATAATGAACTTTTTTGGGATGGACTTTTGACTCCTTACAGCCTTTGTAGAGATTGGTTGGTGAACTGGAAGCACTACATGTAAGCCTACACTGAGAACTTTTGCAACAATTAGTCAGCTGACAGAATTAATCGGCAACCACTTTGATAGTCAGTTACTTCTGTCAGTCGTTTAAACATTCTCTAAACATTCTTCAGCCTCTCAAATTTGAAGATCTGCATTTCTTTCTTTGTCATATATGACATTAACTTTAATATCTTCAGGTTTTTGACTGTTAGTGGAAAAATTGTCACTTTCTTCAATGTACTTGTTTTTTTTACTTAACATTTTATAGACCAAACAATGAATTGATTCTGAAAATAATCACTAGTTGCAGCTCTAGTCGTCTTCCTTCCTTGAAAATGTGATCTTACTTCTGCGATTATGGCTGCACGTGTTATTCTCCTAAGCAAATGATGTCATGTGTTTATACTACAGCACTATAAAAACTTTGTTCCTTGGTCTTGTTAAGCGTTTAGATGTCAATTATTATTGTAATATAAAAGGGAAACACACCGTCATGAAAGTAGTTGTAGCTATATTAAAAACAAAATAATTATCATTATCATAATCATTTTTATATTTTTAATGTATCCTTTTACTCAAACTCTGAGGTTAGTTCTTTGTCATGTCGGACATTGATACATTTACAAATGTGGACTGAAGGTTGTTTTTTAATAGAATATAAAAAAAGATGTTTCACACTGTTCACACTGAGACTTTGGGGGACTCTTAAAGGAAAAAAATCAAACCTTCTTTACTCCTGCTCTACTGTCAGAAATCATTCAGCTAGGCCATTGAGTGCAATTTTATTATGGGTTATGTGAGAAAGTTATGAAATTTACAAGAGTGGAAACAGGTTACCTCGACCTCTAAGAGAGAACGAGTGACTCTGGGTTAGTATTTTCAGAGTTACAAATTCTTAAAGACATTTGAAATGTTTTAAAATATTTTACTGGCATCACTGTGTATAGGTAAGGGGCAAACAAAAGTACAAAACCTACATTTCAGTACAGAAGTCCTGCAATAAATTCAGTCTGCTGAAGCTCAGGATATTTGGTTTTTGTCGAGGCTCTCAGACGCATCTATACAACTTGTTGGTCATTTTTTAAAAGGTGGTAATTTGGCGTTTACATGCAAATATGGTGCTAAGTGTGTGTTTGAGCATGCAACACTGTTCCTCTTTCCTAATGCAGTTAACACTGAGCAAAAGTTGACATGATTTATGAGAATTCATATATAAAATGTACAAGAGTTGCTATGGTAACATTTTACTTTAACCCCCTTTTCAGCATTAATTACCATTTAATAAACTACTTTTAACAAACTATAATGTGGCTGTATGCAGCTATAAAGGACGTTTTTAAGGGTTTATTCATGTAGAATGTTTATCAACAATCATTACTTTTCCTGAGAAGACATTTTATATTATTACATATACTGTCCTTTACTATACTGTCATTGATTATCTATTTATACAGCAGCTGCCACTTATGGGTGCCCACAGGAGAAGTTAAAGTTGTTGAAAGAAATACATAAATAAACACTTCTGCTTACAACTAAATTATAGCGCAATATAAATTTAAACTTTTATATACTGCTCAGAAATGATCAGCAAAATAAAGTCTTACCCCATTTTTTGTGCATTTTTCTATTAATCACTTTTGTTTTAATAAGCATTTCTGGTTTTTCCACTTGATCAGCTAATCAGGATATCATGCATTCAAACCTGAATCACCTGACAGTCTGACAGAAAACAAACATTTTGAGCTTCAACAAATCTGTATTTACTGCAGAACTTTTGTATTGTAAGGCATTTCTGTTATTTGTCCACTCCCTGGAGCTTGTTATGTACACAGAAATAACAATAAAAAGCAACAAAAAGACAATACAGGATCAAAAGTACCACAGGTGCATTGAAATAGTGTCAAAAGGTGTATTTAAGGTGATTTTTTCCTTTAAATCAGCAGCGTGTTGGGCTGGACCACAAGGCACACTCTGAGGAGGGGGTGGATGACTGTGGAGATCTACCAAGCTGTACATATATTTGTTATTTATGCATGTTCTATGTCATGTCCCTGTTCAGTCAAGAAAAGGCATTAAAAATAAACCTAATCTCTGTGTGTTTGTGTCAGGTTATAAAAGTCACATGATGTCGGGTGAGAACATAAATAAATCTGAGCTCTACTACAAACTGATGCTACTTCTCAGTCTAGATGTTCCCGTTGGCCGGTGAGGTGAGCTCGGCTATTTTGATGTTCAGTTTCTGGTTGGTCCAGTCCTTTGTAATGTCGTCCAAGTGGCTGTCAAAATCCACCAGTAGTGTGTGATCACCTGACTCCAGCATCTGACTGGCTATCGCCCGAGTCTCCTCCCACTGTCTCAGCATTATCCTGAACACAGTGAAAAATAACATAAATAAAAAAAGGACAAAGGGCAATGTTAAAGGGAAGGTTTGGATCTTGTGAAGTGGGGTTGTGTGAGGTACTTAACCATAGTCAGTGTATTACATAGAGTAGTTTGGAGAAGTAGCAGGAGCGCCACCATGGAAGCTAAGCAATGTGCTGCTGTGGAGGAGTTGGCAACAAAATGTATTTTAGCCACCTAATAAAATCTATTGGAGTGTATGCTAAATTTAGAATATTTTCACTACTTTACCTTGCAGTCAAACAGCCCTTTCCAACAGGAAACTGAAGTTAATATACCAAGCAGCCTCCAAATACCCCATACAACCCCACGATCCCCCAGGATCCAAACTATCCCTTTAATGTAGTGTTCTGGTCTTTGATTAGGGCAAGCAAGAATTAAAAATTATGCCTGATGTTGACTTATTTTGTATGTACCAGGGAAGATTTAAAGGATTGGGCCATTTTGTGAAGAAAAAAAAGATCAAAAATATGTTTATAAATTAATTTTACATTTAAAAACTAAAACTAATGAATCAATTAAATTTCAATTACAGAGAAAACAAACCCAGTTTTCGTGGGGATCTTATACTACATGAACGAATCAAGCACTAGGAAGTTGGAAGGTGGAGTCTGTTTACAGCCCGAGAGGTTGAACTCATGACAAAAATGTCAGCTGTCACTTACATGTGTTTGTCTTTGAGCATCCATCTTGAATCTTTACGCTCGTACATCACAATGGGAGGAACCCGATAATCTGGTGACATCTTACCGCCATCAAGCTGTGGAGCAAAACAGAGAACATATTCAATAAATGTATGAAACTCATGACTAATCCATTTTTTAATTTATACAATATCAAAACGTGTGTGTGTGTGTGTGTGTGTGTGTGTCTCTAACACTTGGGGGTTAGTAATGTCATTGTGTTACCTTATTCTTGTTTTATTTCTTTTGGATTTAGTTAGTGTCATTTTCTATTCATGTATTAATTCATCTATTTGCACTGTACTCTAAATTGTACTAAATATTACGTTGTTACTAATCTTACTGTCATTATTACTACTTTTGTTACTTGTATTTTATTTTTGTACAAATCTATAATTTTGGAAAATCTGCAAAGTAAACTGTCAATAGCAAGATGCACCCCCCTTTGATAAAACTAGTTATCAAAATCAAAAAGAGCAAATGAAAATTATTAGGAAATTGAAGGCCTGTAAAATAACCTTGTTTTATTGCCCAACAAAATAATAAAAGAAAATATCAACAGTGACATTTCAAGTGACATTCATTTAAACTGCTTACCAAGAAAAACTTTCTCCGTTTCAAGTGATACTAAATCGAGAAATCCAAGAATAACTTAAACTTACTTAACTGACTCATCACTAGATAGTTTCATCACTACTGTAGCGTCTTCTTGTCTCTACTAGCAAACAGGCGAAGGGATTGTTAAACAAACTGCTTTACTTATTCTTACCATTAACAAAACTGCGTTGTCAAACTGCTCAGAAATCTTATCAGCTATCTTCAGTGCACATGGTGTCGGGCTGTTGGGTTCAAAAGATTAAAACAGATTAAATAAAACGTTAGAAAGGTTAACATTTTACTAAAATACTCAACCAAAAGAATGAAAAATTTGAGGAAACATCTCATAAAAGATGTAGTATAGCTGAAATAAGCGGGGGTTTGGAGAGGCATCATGGACAGGAAACTAACCTGCTATCTGAAACGCAGGCATTGGCTTGATAGTATCCAACTATCCTCTGCTGAGTCTGTGAACACCACACATCCACCTGAAACGAGAACAGACCGTCATTCTCAAATTAGGCTCATATTTGGGCAGATTTAGGTGAATCTTCCTGGGGCTTTTTTTAATGCAGGAAAACACATACGATTGGTCTTGTGGTGGCAAAACAACTACTTAATTAGGCTGTCTTTCTTGAGTTTTAATAAGCATTCATGAATGGAGTCACACACATACAGTACAGGCCAAAAGTTTGGACACACCTTCTCATTCAATGCGTTTTCTTTATTTTCATGACTATTTACATTGTAGATTCTCACTGAAGGCATCAAAACTATGAATGAACACATGTGGAGTTATGTACTTAACAAAAAAAGGTGAAATAACTGAAAACATGTTTTATATTCTAGTTTCTTCAAAATAGCCACCCTTTGCTCTGATTACTGCTTTGCACACTCTTGGCATTCTCTCCATGAGCTTCAAGAGGTAGTCACCTGAAATGGTTTTCCAACAGTCTTGAAGGAGTTCCCAGAGGTGTTTAGCACTTGTTGGCCCCTTTGCCTTCACTCTGCGGTCCAGCTCACCCCAAACCATCTCGATTGGGTTCAGGTCCGGTGACTGTGGAGGCCAGGTCATCTGCCGCAGCACTCCATCACTCTCCTTCTTGGTCAAATAGCCCTTACACAGCCTGGAGGTGTGTTTGGGGTCATTGTCCTGTTGAAAAATAAATGATCGTCCAACTAAACGCAAACGGGATGGGATGGCATGTCGCTGCAGGATGCTGTGGTAGCCATGCTGGTTCAGTGTGCCTTCAATTTTGAATAAATCCCCAACAGTGTCACCAGCAAAACACCCCCACACCATCACACCTCCTCCTCCATGCTTCACAGTGGGAACCAGGCATGTGAAATCCATCCGTTCACCTTTTCTGCGTCTCACAAAGACACGGCGGTTGGAATCAAAGATCTCAAATTTGGACTCATCAGACCAAAGCACAGATTTCCACTGGTCTAATGTCCATTCCTTGTGTTTCTTGGCCCAAACAAATCTCTTCTGCTTGTTGCCTCTCCTTAGCAGTGGTTTCCTAGCAGCTATTTGACCATAAAGGCCTGATTGGCGCAGTCTCCTCTTAACAGTTGTTCTAGAGATGGGTCTGCTGCTAGAACTCTGTGTGGCATTCATCTGGTCTCTGATCTGAGCTGCTGTTACCTTGCGATTTCTGAGGCTGGTGACTCGGATGAACTTATCCTCAGAAGCAGAGGTGACTCTTGGTCTTCCTTTCCTGGGTCGGTCCTCATGTGTGCCAGTTTCGTTGTAGCGCTTGATGGTTTTTGCGACTCCACTTGGGGACACATTTAAAGTTTTTGCAATTTTCCGGACTGACTGACCTTCATTTCTTAAAGTAATGATGGCCACTCGTTTTTCTTTAGTTAGCTGATTGGTTCTTGCCATAATATGAATTTTAACAGTTGTCCAATAGGGCTGTTGGCTGTGTATTAACCTGACTTCTGCACAACACAACTGATGGTCCCAACCCCATTGATAAAGCAAGAAATTCCACTAATTAACCCTGATAAGGCACACCTGTGAAGTGGAAACCATTTCAGGTGACTACCTCTTGAAGCTCATGGAGAGAATGCCAAGAGTGTGCAAAGCAGTAATCAGAGCAAAGGGTGGCTATTTTGAAGAAACTAGAATATAAAACATGTTTTCAGTTATTTCACCTTTTTTTGTTAAGTACATAACTCCACATGTGTTCATTCATAGTTTTGATGCCTTCAGTGAGAATCTACAATGTAAACAGTCATGAAAATAAAGAAAACGCATTGAATGAGAAGGTGTGTCCAAACTTTTGGCCTGTACTGTACAACTGCATGAACAGTCAGTCAGTGAGTGAGTGCCTAGATGTTCTTAAGCAATGCTATCTTTGTAGTTCCCAAAACACATGCATGTCAATAGTCAAAAGATATGGCACTCAGGTGGTTCTGCAGTAAGCATCCCTATGACACATCTCTTGAGGCTTACAAGGACACCTGATGTCCATTAGGCCCCTGCTGTATCTCACACTGCTGTCACAGTAGGGGTTAAATGCGCAATGCTTATTAGGTGAGAAGTTCAGTTTCATCAAAACAAGTAACCTTATACAACACATGCAGAATACACTATAGGTTAAATATGGTCAAATACCAGAATTTTCCATCACAGTCTTTTTAGGCAAGATGCTCTTTTTTTCATAAACTCTTGGATAAGGTACTATGTAAAAAATCTGTGTTTCTATTGTGGGTTTCAACTTACTGAATAAAGTTAGCACTTCCATCTTTGTCCACCAAACCCTCTCAGCCCTCATGCCTTGGTGTTTTATCTTGTTTCTCACACTGGTAGCTCCTTGTTTCACTTTAAACTGTATCATATAGTAATTACCTGGTTCACATTTGAGCCACAGAGCAAAGCATAACCTTTTCTAAATAATAAATTACATATAAGCTTATTTTCCTGCAGCTGTTTTGAAAGTATTGCAAGAATCTTGAAAGGCTCCTCTAACTTTAAAATTTCTGACTGAGTTTGTCACGGTTTTCTGTCCAGGAAGCCGGAAATTACATTTGCCATTTCTTTTTTTTTTTAAGATTTTTTGGGGGGCATTTTTAGCCTTTATTTGATAGGACAGACAAGTGTGAAAGGGGGGGAGAGAGAGAGTGAGTGACATGCAGCAAAGGGCCACAGGCTGGAGTCGAACCCGGGCCGCTGCGGCAACAGCCTTGTACATGGGGCGCCTGCTCTACCACCGACGCCCCACATTTGCCATTTCTACAGAGCAAATCTCTGCAGCCGGATTCCAAAATATGGTGGAAAGCCTTCACAGAAATGACATGCTCAGCCTCCACATATGAGAGTAATGTTCGCATGTCTACATACTTTGCACCAATGCAGTGTAGTTTAAACAACATTTTAACAATGAGTACTAAGTGAAAAGGATACTGGGATAAAGTATCATTCTCAGCAGGGAGATAAATCAGTCAATGAGTCAACGGCTGACTAGTAAATCAATGACAGATTACACCAACATCAAAAATATGTTTTGCACAGTTCTTTGCCATATATTTAAACATAATGACAGACAATAAAACCCGTACTTGTGAAATGAACAGCTATATATCAAACACGTTTACATAATGCAAACTGCCAGCAAAACATGCACCCTAAAATAAATACATTTTTAAAATTTGTTGCATTAGTTACATTTTAAAAAAGCTGTTACAGTAAGAACCAGAATAAGAAAACGCTGCACGTGCACTGGTGTGTTTACTGGCGTACACACAGGCACCTGTTTCAGAGACAACAGCAAAGAGAAATGTGAAAAGGAGCGAACGAATGAACAAGCAACCGGTAGCTTCCTGGACAACATGGCAACAGTTGCACTATTAGTATGTGTTTACCAAGAACATGGATAACATGGATTCAAATTCTGTAAAGTATGAGAAAAAACATAAACTACAAAGTATATTATTCAGTTACTGTAATAAGTAACTTTTCAACATTCTTTTATGTGACATTTTCATTATTAAGCTGACGTATAACTACATAGTATCTTAATTAATTTAATTTAAAGTGACTAAAAATGGCAACCATATTTTCAGTTTTGGCAACCAAAAGCTGAGGCCTGGTTTCCGGCCTTACAACACTTCCAAAAGTTAATGTTAAGCCCTGTGGTTTCTTATATATTGAATAGATCTAGGACACACATAAAAAATGGAGTTATTATTTGTATTAATTTAATTAAAAAAAAAGAAAACTGCCAAGTATACCAGCTAATGCATGTCTCAACATTGGCACAAATACCAAAGCATGATTCTGCAGAGAAACATAAGAAATGATAAGCAGTTTTGACAGACACCAAATATAATGTGGCTCATCACTATGTATTCTATTTGAGCAGTGTCCTTCTCACTGATTTCGCATTTAATCATTTATAATTAATTACAGAGCTTACTGCCAAAGACAGCTCAAGCTTTAGGCTTTGGGTTTCGAATTGCATACTTTTAGTAGGTACTGTACCGCACCTTAGGAAGTATGTACTGTTGCAGGCAGTATGCACACAATCAGGACATACCATTTCCTCATGACATTACACTCTGAACTTTGACCCTCTTGCTGATATATCTGTTACCTTGGCAATAAAATCAAAAAACGCCATTCGCTGAGCTCACCAGAGACAGAGGTCAACCTGGTTAACACTGCTGTTGTCTAATGTGTTTTTAACTTTTAAGTTATACTTGCATACATTTCTCTATCATTTATTTTCAGTTATGTCCTTTTGTTGTTGGTAATCGTTATGATTACTTTGTTGTTAAACAATTAATATTCCTATTATGACAATTCGACGGGCAATCAGTCACTTGATTGTGCTGTCATCTGTCATTGCCGCTCCTGACAGTTATCAATGAGCTGTCATGTGTCTGCGGCTAAGTTTATGTGGCGGATCTTCCACTGCGCAGAGGACTGTGGCTTAGAATAGCCAGAAAAGCATGCTGGCTTGCAGACTGCACAATGTGACCTGATGCAGTAGAACATTATGATATTATTGGCATACTGTATTTGACATATCATGTACTGATACCTACTAAATCTTTTCTGACACACTAAATAGTACATAGTATGGGTATACACAGAATGTTATGCAGTGAGTTTTGTCGGGAAATGAGTAAAACATTTTGAATTGTGTTACCATGAAAGGTATGATTTAGGGCTTACACATACCAGACTTTCAAGAAAACCTAACGCTGCACCACTGTCGAACCTCAGTCAGATTAGCTGATGCTCGGACGAGGATTCTGATCAGCTAAACTGAACCAATATGGTTAATATGGCTAATGTCGGCAGATGTCCTACCTGTGTGAGGGCCAGCTGAGTGATGGGAGCCAGGGGCAGGTGGGAGTGAAGCAGCGGGACGCAGTCTGTCACACAGACAGCACCGCCTGCTGAGCTGGACGACAAAAGGAGTCCGTTGATGCTGCACCGCGGAAAGAGGCAGGCGTGCAGGTACATCTTCACATAAGCCCGGCAGGACAGCTCCACCTCGCCCATGATGATTTACTGAGAGGACATAAAGACAAACGCACTGAAAACTGACTTCAAAACAACCCGGCAGAGGCTAAATGTACTGACGCATCACACGTTAACGACCACGACCATTTTCACACACATATAAAACAGGAGTCGTTAATATGTAATCCTAAAATGAGGGACAAAATCGGCCCAGAGGTTGTGTTTAAAACTGGAGGTGGCTCAATGGACATACATTAGCATTAGCATACTAGCAAACCAATCACAACTGAATTAACACTTACCTTTAGAGATATAAGATATAATATAGTAAGACTAGAGTGAACAACCGATTCCTGCTTTCAGATTTTCAAATATATTGGTTCATTTAGGTTTTCCTATCGTTTTGGAGGTTTTAGCAGCGCCGTAACAGCTAAGTGTCTCACTTGACAGCTAATTTCAAAAAGCGTCCGAATGGCTACTTCCGGTCCCACCCAGTAGAGTCAGAAGTAGTTATCTGATTGGTCGAAACGTCGAGGTTTTGAATTATCCTATTGGAAGACCAAAGTGCCAATCATTCGTCAGCCGCTGTGTGCACACTTTGCAGCAGTGTGCCCTCTAGTGGAGAGGATGTCGTCTGTAATATCAAATGTTGGTACAAGGGTAAAAACAGAACTGGCAAGAAATCGTATCATAAACTTCAGACCCTTTTCCAGTTAATAAAGCTTTTAGGGACGGTACTTAATTTGTCAGAGGGATGCTTTAGTGTGACTCTTTCTTGACCCTCCCCGAAGCTACAAATATTTTTCCTTAGGCCTCCCTGAGTGACGGAGAAAATGCATGACCTTCCCCCTCCATAAATAACTATATTCACAACAAATGTAGGTATTATATAATTTAAGAAACGGTCATGTTGCATATCAGCAACATATGCATATGACTGTCCTCCCAGATAAACATAGCAAAAATGGCAGCAGCAGCCTGAATATCTAACTTGGCACAGCAGTCATTTAGGGAAAAAAAAAAAACCTGATCGAAAGTTTAGTTGAAAAACCGAAATCCTTAAGTTGAGAAAACCTTTGTCATGTATGCAGGGGCACAGACTTTAACGGGCGTTTTTCCCCACAGGATATGTTTGGTGCAAAAATAGTTTCGTTTAGTTGACGTTTTAATTGAGACATAGATAAGCGATATGAAATACAAGTTTTATATATTGGAAAATTGAGTGTGAATTGAACTGAAAATTAAATGGCAATTTGTTCACTATGATAAACATGCAGCTCCATGTGGAATATTCATCCCTTAAACCAACTAACAAGTTGCTCCCCAGTGAGAAAGAAAAACTCCCTCTCATACCTAAAAACCTAATACCTTTAATTAAAGTAAATCAAAGAAAATCATAGAAAAGCACAATAAAATGCCACACTTATGGAAGGCATTAACCTTTTATTTTATTATGTCTTGACTTTTACATCTCTATATTCATTTGTACTCATTTGTGCTGCACTTTAATTTCCCCTCTGGGGATCAGTAAAGGCTTATGGTATGTTCTGCATGTTTGTTTTGAGAAACAAATGTGAAATGGTAAATGAAATGTGTGGCAACACATTATACCTGACAGCAAGGTACAACAATATCCCTTGAGTTCAGTCAATGGTGCTGTAAAGTTTACCTAATAGCTTTGTCCTGATAAATACCACATGTTGGCCTATAAGCCATGTGATTTGCAAGATTCAAACATGTGCTTCAAAGTTGGCATGAAATGGGCTGTTAGAAAAGCTGCAGAACTTCCATCTGGCACACAAGTCATGATGCCAGAAACCTTGGTCAACCAGATAGATATGATAGAAGCAAATTGCAACATTAACTGTTGCCCACAAGCCAAATTGAATTTAAATTTACCGACCACAAGAGGAAAAAAAAAAGACTAAAGATACAAGGTTTATTTTGACAAGTCAATACAATGGCTCAGTTGAAAGCAGTCTTTGAAGAACCTCTGTTATTGTGGTGGCTGCTCTGGATTTGATTGAAGTCCATAGCCATGCCCAGACCAATACCCAAGGTTGTTACCATAAACTCCAGTTGTGTCATATCTGAAAGAAATTCACGATGGACAGATTACTTACCAATGCTGCTAATGTAGCCAATACAACATGATCAGTTTACCTGTTTGAAGCCATTTGGCCGGGGCTAGTTGGGCGGGTAGCTAGGCACCTGTGGCTGAGGCTGCTTGGGCAGCTGTTGCTGAGGCCTCTTGGGCAGGTAGCTAGGCACCTGAAGCATCTATGACTGCTGAGGCACCTGGGGCTTCTGCTGCTTTGGCGGGTAGCTAGGCACCTGAAGCATCTATGACTGCTGAGGCACCTGGGGCTTCTGCTTCTTTGGCGGGTAGTTAGGCACCTGGGGCATCTGAGACTGCTGAGGCACCTGGGGCTGCTGCTGCTGCTGCTTGGGCAGGTAGCTAGACATCTGCAGCTGCTGCTGCTTGGGCGGGTGGCTTGGCACCTGGGGCATCTGCAGCTGCTGAGGCACCTGGGGCTGCTGCTGCTTGGGTGGGGAGCTAGGCACCTGAGGCATCTGCGGCTACTGCTGAGGCTGCTTGGGCAGGTAGCTAGGCACCTGGGGCATCCGCTGAAGCTGCTTGGGCAAATAGCTAGGCACCTGGGGCAACTGCGGCTGAGGCTGCTGCTGGGGTGGAACACCTGGGGCATCTGTGGCTGCTGGGGCAGGTAACTGGGCTGCTGGGGCATCTGTGGCATTTAAGGTTGAAACACCACCACCAAGTGGCAATTTACTTACATTGATGGGATGTTTAATGAATCAAACTGAGAAAGAATGAACATAATGATGACTGATTGTAATTTCAGAACAGCATATTTTTTATGTTGAATATATATTTAAAATCATCTCCTTAAAAAAACAGAAGGCATAATAGGCATAATAATAAAGTGACAATCTTTTGAAAGACATCGCAAAAAGTGTTAACTGTTACAACATCTCGGGTTAGAAAAGCTGATACAAGTGAGTGATGGTAGGTGCATTTTAAACCTGAATGAACTGAACTACTTACTGAGGCCCACAAACAGATCACTGGCTTGATGTGAAACTCATAGACTTTGGTAAAAGAAAGAAGAAAGAAGAAGAAAAAGGAGGTTAAAGGATACAAGGTACGTTTTTATTTCAGTTTGACAAGTCAAAGGATACAATGGATCAGTTGAAAGCAGTTTTTTAACGAACTTCTATTGTTGCGATGCCTGGCACAAAAAACATGGATCTGAGGAACAATCAGTATTTGAAAGCTTGAATTATGTGATTTCTGAATTTAAGTACATGCTGCCCATCACTGCTCTGACTTTGATTGAAGTCCTTTGCTATATCCCTACAAATACCCAAGGTTATATCCAGACACCTGTGACTGTTGAGTATAGCTGGATGAATACTGGATTTCTAATACAGATTGATAGTTTGTAGTTCAGAGTCATTGTAGTAACTGGGTAATAGTGGTATGTTGTAGCGACTTGCCTTATTTGCATTTGATGTTGAACCACCACCACCGAATGGCACAGTGCTCCATGAAGATCCGTCTCCAGTGTTAAAGCCACTTGAATCTGGTCAACTGGCACTTCAGTATCTCCAGTCTTCTCTGCAGACCAGCAGGAGCTCCCATCCCACATTTCTGTCTTGATGGCTGAGTTTTAAAACTAGAGTGATGATACTGATATCATATGAAACAAGACCTTAAGAATCTAGAGGCACCAACCAGGTCATGTTGGCCAACACAAGATTACATTTTGGCCAGGAAGAAAAGGCACAGCCGATTCAAAGGGGTCCCTTGACCTCTCACCCCAAGGTATCTGACTGAAAGGGGATTGTATGGGTACCCATGAGCGCCCCCTTACAGACATGCCCACTTTATGCTAGTCCCACACAGTTTAAAACAAAAACCATGCCGTTTTTTTTTGCATGCAGTGTAAATGTGTTATTTTTCCCTTTTTTTAATATTTCTGCATACTGGGGTCCATAAACAGTCTTGGAATTATATAACTTAAACCCAAACTGAGACTTTTAACGATTGGATGAGCCCAAAGTTGTTCATGTGTGATGATGTTAGCCCTCATAGTTGCCATTTTATTATAGTAGGACCATTTTTATAAATGGACATCACTATATAAACTGACCTATCATGACCTCTAGGATAATCACAGCCTCGTGAATACTTACAGACACAAACAAGAGACCACAGGCATTCAGGACAAATGTTTTTCATGTGAAAGTAGGTTTTGGTAAAAAATTCTTTTTATAAATTTGTGTTATTGAATTTGTGCTCATTCAAAGGTAGTGTAACAAAGGACTAAATGACTTTAAAACTATTCATTTCTTTTTATAGTGTTGATTTCTGTGTGTTCCTGGCACAAAAGAAAAATAAACAATAAAAAAATCCAGAAACACCAACTTTTTTTATTGATACTGGTAATAAATGTGCAGTATACATCAACTGTTGAGCCACAGCAAATGACAGCAAATGTTATTTTTTTCGCCAAATGTGCTAGGACCACCACCACTGTTCTAACTGACATAGATGACAATCGGAAAAAAAGTGGGCCTATTTGTCATTGTGGAGAAAACTAAATGAAATTATTATTTGAAAGTTTAGATAATTAACTTTAGATATAAACTCAAAGAGAAAAATTAATCTCTGATGAAATATTCACAGGAAATTATCTGCTGAAAATTCCTCCATACTGCTTGTTTTACATAAACTTCCTGCAGATAATGTGTTCGCTATTTGGGTTAATTGTACAGTTTAACAGTTGTACAGCACTGTTATTGTATTGCATTGATTATGAGATAAAATATGTCATGTAGTCAGGGGTCATCACTTTACTCAATGATAGAAAAGGGGTCCCCGAAGGTCCCCGGCTTTATGCTGTAATGTGCATGTGCAAGTACTAACAGCTTCGACTAGTTCAAATCTACAGACGTCTTGTGGCCCACTGGGACACTCAGACCGAGGAGAAGGAGCTGAGGAAATTAGCACAAGTAGTTTTATTTTATGCTGCTCATGATGCAGCCTAGGCTGTCTTTGTGCCAAGCTAGCTTGGTGTTAGCATGCTAGCTTGTAGCATGCTGTGTGTGGACCAAGAGTAAACATAAACATGCTTCCAGACTATTTTTTGTTTGCTGGGTAAAATAGTGAAACAGAACCAAAAAAAAAGCACACCTTTGTTAGACTTTGTCTAAACCTACAGCTTTTAAAATTACAGTTGTAAAATGATGAAGCAGAGAATCCAATAGAAACGCCCATTCTGTCTGCTTGCACACCTTGAAACAAAACACCCACATATAGCCCACTGAAATGTTTGTGTACATTGAGAAGCACTGACGGGCAGCTGAATGAGGAGACATGCTGCTCATTTAACCAAAGTGAAAAGATGACTTGCATGAGAATAAAAGCAAAACCTTCAACTCTCAGCAGACCTTCAGTTTATCGTGTTCCTATAAAATCTAAATGTTAAAGTAAAACCATCTCTGGGCTCACTGGTTTTACTACAGAACAAAACTTAAGAGTCTAAAATCATCACTAACAGCTGGAGGCCGTTCTGCTGTTTTTGCATGATTCGATCCAACAGGTTTGAAGTTGAACCAAGCACCATCAAAAGAGGAACTTGATATTTGCCATGAGTAGCAACTATGGTGCCAACGCCCTGCTGACCAGGCCTTTTTTGTGGGGTGTGACATCTAATCACTTGTTTTCTTTATTCCTCAGGGTATTTAAAGTCACGAGGGACAAAGAGAGGCTAGGAAAAACTAAAATCAAAATGAAACTATGAAGGAGAGATTTAAATCAGGCCTGCAGTTGGTTTGAGGATAAAATCAGTTGTTCTTAAAATATTTGATTTGTGCATTGCATTGTTACCTAACCTACATAATGTTACATTAAATGTGCAACTTTATATATGTTACACCATTGATGGGGTGCTAAATTGTTCAATATCATATGAACTTTTGTATGAGGACTCGTTGTTTGGATGGGTCCTGAAGGGGTCATGGGAGATTGCCCATTCAGTCTACTGAAGCTTTGTGGACTTGGACTAGGCCTATGACCTCAGCGTGTCTTTTGAGGGGTACAGCAGTACTAAGGTGCACGGGCTGCTTTTGCTGAAAGTGAATTGTTCTCTGTAAATTCAAAGAGCTGTATGTGTATTCTCTGTAATCAGTCAGATGTATTCTGTGTTGGTGCTCAAGTTCATCAAGGTGGTCCTCTGTGCTTTTCATGGACCGAAGGGTGGTAGAGTGTCTGTTTTGTTTGACCTCAGGATTTCATTTGTGCTTTTTGCTGATTATGTAGTTCTGTTGGTCCTCCTTGACCCAACCAGAGTCAACACTTCCAAATCTGATACCACGACACTGATAAAACAGTGGATTGATTCAGGAGCAAGTTTCAACCCCAAGTGAAGGGGTTCTAGCATCTGAGAATATTGTCTGACAACCTGCATGTGTTTGGACTGTGGGAGGAAGCCAGAGTACCCAGAGAAAACCCACGCTAACGCAGGAAGAACATACAAGCTCCACACAGAAGGGTTCCCTCCTGGGATTTAACCAGGAACCCTCTTACTGTGAGGCGACAGCAAAAAACACCAAGTCACACTTAATGGGGCGCAGTGCCGATATTTTTTAGTCCAAAAAGTTTTTTTATTGGTTTTAATTACGGTTTCAGTTGTGCTTATTCATTGAATGTATCCATTAACATTTATGAACTCATCCTAACCACCTCAGGTAGTGAGGCAGAAATCTCAGTCCAAATTTTTTTTAGGAACAGTACCGCAACATATACATGTAGTTTGCTGGGATTTGGTGACATTGATCACAGGAAGGAGACACTGTTTCGAATATTTTTGCAAGCAGAGCTTTGGTAAACTGGGTTCTTTGCAGAATCCTGCACTGGATAAAACTGTGTCTAGCACAAATAGACTATCTGTGTACTCTCTGCAAAATCTCTTCCCAAACATCAACCAGAATCGTCACACCCAAATCCACCTCCGTAATAGTTTTAAGACACTCTGACAAATCAGAGAGCCTTGCTACACAGTGTTTACAAGACAGACCAAATTGAATTACGGGACCTTAACAGGCGGATGAACAGCTGTATCACGGTGACAACAGAGACCTGGCTGCACCAAAACATCCCAGACCTAGCTGTGGAGCTAGCAGGCCGCACAATCTTCCGGGCACACCGGCCGCACATCAGACTCCGCTAAGACCAGAGGAGGGGGTGTACATGTGTGTCGTCTATATTAACAACAACAGTTGGTGCACCGAGATTACCGTTGTTGAGAGACACTGCTGTTCAGACCTGGAGTTTTTACTGTTGAAGTGCAGAGCTTTTTACCCTCCCAGAGAAATCACCAAAGTGTTGGTAGCTGCTGTGTATATCCACCTGTGAGCTAGCGCTAATGTAGTTATGAGCAGGCTGCACCACAGGGTCAGCAGGCAGCAGAACACACACCCAGAGGGCTTCTTTATCGTGGCTAGTGATTTTCATCACACTCATTTAAAGACTGTGCTCCCCAGATTTTATAAGAACGTGGACATTAAAACAAGGACGGGCAGAACACTAGATCAGATCCAGCATTCCTGGAGCCTACAAAGCCCCTCCCCTCACCTCAGACACTCAGACCATCTTTCCCTGTTCCTGACACTTGCTTATAGGGCCCTCATCTGCAGGTCTAAGCCACAGCACAAGCCAGTGCAGCGCTGGACTGAAGAGGCCACACTATCCATCCCACACCTGGAGGAGATCTACTGGAGCCGTCTCCTCCGACGGGCCACAAAGATCCAGAATGACCCCGCCCACCCAGGACACTCTCTGTTCACCAGCCTCCCCTCTGGCAGGCTCAGACACTACTAGCTTACCTCCTAGTCCAATAATATGGACTACTGCAATAACTGCTCTCTTGCACCTTTTAACTATGCCTAGTATTTTTAGCTGTACTTTACTATACATACATACATACATACATACATACATACACACACACATACACACATAGATAGATAATAAATGTTGTTATGTTATGTTATTGCATGTGACAGAAGGTGGAGCTGAGCTGGAGCAGGCATTTGTTAGTATGAAGTGTGTTTTGGTTGTGGAGGTACAATGACAAAAGTGGTTTGAGGTGAAGGCACCGCTGTGGTGTTTGGTGTGATTGTGTAGCCGTGGGTGAGCGGGAGTCGAACCGTCAATCACGGAGTTTGAAGCAGGTGCGCATGCGTAGTATGTATTTCCAGTTTGAGCATGTGCATTAACCACTGGGTCACGACAGGAAAACGGGTCTG
Source organism: Epinephelus lanceolatus (assembly GCF_041903045.1). NCBI lineage: Eukaryota > Metazoa > Chordata > Actinopteri > Perciformes > Serranidae > Epinephelus > Epinephelus lanceolatus. The sequence continues at coordinate 8,677,418 of NC_135753.1, read as the reverse complement.
AAGATGTGAAAAAGTGGGTATAGTTCCAGCTCCCTATTAAACCAACAAGCTGTGGTTTTAATTGGGGCTATTATGATGCCAAGGCAGGCTGCAAGAAAAACAAAGAAAGAAAGACAGAAAGATGGCCAAAGGTGTAATTGGGCAAGATCCAATGTCTGTGATAATGTGGAGTGTTGAAAGAGACAAGTAGGCATTTAGTATGATGTGCACTTTGACTTATGAAGTGGTGATAGCACAGTGTGAAATCCTCCAGTCCAAGTGGCCTAAAAGTTGTAGGTATTATCAGCAGCAGATTGCATATAGACATATATGGCATAAGTGTGTTTGCATGAAATGGTGAGAAAAAAAAAGTGAGGTAGTTTGTCCAGCTTTATGTACCATGGTGCTCTCTGACATATCTGTCAGTTATAGCTTTGTGTCCTCTCCCTGTGCATCGCCTGGCATATGCAGTAATCCCCAGTGCCATACCGTTGCACATTTTTTTTCTCTCTTTTTTCTTTTTTTCCCCTCCGTGTCACCGCACATACCAGCAGTGCACTGCAGTCAAAGCACGAAGAGCGGATCCATGGTAACAGCCGGATTCATCCACTAACTACCTACTAAAAACATCCTGTAGGTCGAGGCCTATTTAATGTACATATCTGAAAAATAGATTTAAGATGTAGGGTGGTTGGAGAGCACGAATCACTGTGGAGAGTCTGATCAGGGCTCTGGTGGGTCTCAATAACCAAGCCGTGGGTTGCCGAGAGAGTTCTTTATTTTCTACTTGGCTGGTTCTTACAGGGCTTCTAGTTGTGGTTGTGTGTGTGGTTTCTAGGATGTACACAGAACAAACAGAGTGAAAACCCACACTACTGTAACCTTCATACAACAAAATGGTAGGCTAATGACCGATAGCAAGTTAACAGCGTCCTACATTAACACACTGCTTATTACTTAGCTCAAAGTAACTGCAATTCACAAATAATCATATTAATATCAAACTGAAGTCCACTTACAGGACATATGGACGCACACATCCCTCTTAAACTTAAAAACTAGAACCTGGAACACCAAAAAACCGACTGACAACTCTCAAAAACACCTGTAGTCTTCTCTCCCGTTCTGCTGCTGGCAAACTGGCTTGAACTGGCTCCTGTAGCCAGTCAGAACAGCGCCAGTGCACCACCTAGTGGCCAAGATGAGTATCTCCCTTCTCAGCTACCAGGCAAAAGGCAGCCTTTTCAACAATATCCTTGAACTTAAAAATCAGAGTACACCCCAACACCCACACACCCACCCGACGGCCTTTCTGGGATGCAAACAGGTTAATCACCAAATCAATAAACAATATAACACTGTATTTACCAACAGCATCCATTTAGGAATTGTCTAGTGCTGCAGACAGGGAATTACAATCAGTTGCAATATGGGCATGGACTAATAAGTTAGTTCTTCATCTATCAAAAACACAAAGTATAGTGTTTGATCAACGTTCAGACTTACAACATAGTTAAACCTGTCGGTACAGAGAGTGCCTGTGGAACAGGTAGTGGAAACCAAACTCCTTGGGGGGTGAGTGACATTAGACAGTAGATTGAAGTGGTCAAAACAGATAGAAGTTATGGGGAAAAGTCTGGCAGTTATACAGAGATATGCTAAATTCTTACCACAAGAATGTATCTCCCACATTGTTCAAACATTTGTTCTTGCCCTTTGAACTTGCCCCGAACTGTAATAGAAGAGTTAACATTATCAGAATGCATACAACCTTAAGTTAGCGATTGGTGAAGGACAAAATGGTTACTTCTCTGCTCAGTTTTATTAAAAAATATGTAATTGTCTGAAACCCTGAATATGCTTTACCATCATTTTTTTATTGTAGTAATGACTATAATATTAATACTGGGCATGCATCAAGACGTTGTTTTTCACTTCCTGTTTCAAAAACAAATGCAAGGCAACGTACTGTAATGTTCAGAGGAATGAAATTATGTTATTGTTTGCCATGGGACATTACACAACAAGTGTGGCTGTTTTTAAGAGATTAAAGAAATTCCTGGTGGCACAGAACACCAGCCCATCTCAAACAGAGTTACAACTAACAGAGTTAGTTTGTTACATAATATCTGACTGCATAAACCTTAATGTGAAACTTTCCTCATTTTTTTTATTCTCTCATCCACTGTATGATGTTTTTAGTAGTTCTACTATTGCCTTTGAGCTGTAAAATTAGTATTGTTTTTTCCTGACAATTTAGATATTGTGAGGATACTTAATGTCACTATTGTAATTATTGTCGTATGTAGTTTTATTTTGGTTAATCTATTGGTTTGTTTGTTTTTAATTATTGTGTTGTAGTTCTCCTGTTTTCTTGTTGTATTTTGTTCCTTTTTGCCTTGGATTTTTAATCATACATTTGTTTTACTCTATGATGTAATATTTGCTTGTGTGGATCTCAAAGAGTAGTTGCTGCCTTTGAAGTGGATAATGGGAATCCAAATGAATAAAAAAATAAAGTATATTTTGGTTCTTCCATTAAGCTGAGCGGTTTATAGGTTAGAGTCTCTGCTGGGTCCACTTGATATCTTTTTAATCTGGAAACAAAGTTTTAATTGGACCCGTTGGAACATTTTATCATCCTGTTACATGAATTGCAAAGTATTTCACAGATTAATAGTCAGATAACATGAATGATAAATATGGGGCGCCGGTGGCTTAGTGGTAGAGCAGGCGCCCCATGTACAAGGCTGTTGCCGCAGCGGCCTGGGTTTGACTCCAGCCTGTGGCCCTTTGCTGCATGTCACTCCCCCTCTCTCTCCCCCCTTCACGCTCATCTGTCCTATCGATTAAAGGCTTAAAAATGCCCAAAAATCTTTTTTTTTTTTTTTTTTTTTTTTAAATGGATAAATATGGTTTTAGATGGAAAGAAATGTCATTTCAGAGTGGAAAATGTGGCTCTGTTGCTTCAACATTCAAGAAAGGAAAGTATTTCTTTGAAATGTGCAAAATTAAGAAAGGGGGAAGTATGTCATAAGACAGATTCAGAGGGAGGTCATGTGATACACTACAAATAGTTTGAGTTAGGTGGAAATTATTAAGTATTTGTTGAGAAAAATGGAAAATGTAAATCTTCACCACAACAGAAAATTCCTTCTTAAACGTTATTACACAATCTGTGAAATTAGGAATTCTTGGTTGGTTACAGGACTGTTCTTGGCAAATAAACTCAAATTATTTCCAAGATCTCATTCTGAATAACATGGTGGGTTTGAGCTGAAGTAGCTGTTATGTGCTGCAGTTATCTTTCTTGCTGTAATGGACATGACAGTAAGTGACAAAGAATCAAAATCAAAACTTTGACCACAAACAGCTGCTCTCTCAGTAAGGATGCTGTCGCTGAAAGCAACTTCAGAGAACAATCTCCAACTCTTATTTTGTTGTTTGTTTGTTAGACAGGTTCATCGTGGCCCAACACCAGCTTCATGTAGGAGTATAGCCTATGCAGTAGCTGCTCGTGGTGAAATTGGGTGGGAGGGCTAACGCATTAGGCCTATGGCCTATAGCTACTGATCAATAGTTCAGATGCAGTAACATCACACTTCGACGGCCTTTCTGGGATGCAAACAGGTTAATCACCAAGTCATTTAAGTCTGATGATTTCTGGATTAATTTAGCCCAACTGGACAGTAAATCAAGGGGGCTTGTCACGACACCTGTCACTCACCATGTGACAACAATGACTGGAAGCTGATTCTAGGAGTATGGGCTGTAAACAAAATCAGCCCATTTAGATAAATCCTACGTTTTTGTGACTATTTTAGTGCTGCTGCTGCTGCTATAGGTTCCACCAAAAACAATCAGTTCTAAGGTTCAATAACTAATATTTTAATTTAATAATTTAATAATTTTCTCATCTTTATTGTAAAAGATAGGCAGGGCTTAGCCCTGCTAGCCCATTTATACTTGCAGTCTCTGCTGGCGTGTGAGCACAGGCCCCACTTGTGGACTTCAGGCCCTCATGCCACCCTCATGGCGTCTGTTTCTGACAGTTTGGGCAGAAACATGCACACGAGTGGCCTGCTGGAGGTCATTTTGTAGGGTTCTGGCAGTGCTCCTCCTGTTCCTCCTTGCACAAAGAAGCAGATAGCGGTCCTGCTGCTGGGTTGATGCTCCCCTACCGCCCCCTCCACCTCTCCTGGTGTACTGGCCTGTCTCCTGGTATCTCCTACATGCTCTTGACACGGTGCTGGGAGACACAGCAAACCCTCTGACCACTGTGCATATGGATGTGCCATCCTGGAGTAGCGGCACTACCTGAGCAACTTCTGTGGGCTGCAGATACTGCCTCATGGTACAATTAGTGGTGAGGGCACTGGAAAAATGCAAAACTAGCCAAGAATCAACCAGAAAGGATGCAGAGTGGGAAATGGTCTGTGGCCACCACCTGCCAAACCATTCCTAAATAGGGGTTGTCTTGGTAATTGCCTCTCCTTTCCACCTGTTGTCTGTCCAATTTGCACAACAGCAGGTGAAACTGATTCACAATCATTATTGGTTCCTAACTGGACATGTTGATATCCCAGTTTGACTTTTAAGTTACACTGATGTGTTCTTTATTTTGTTTTTGAGTAGCCTAGTGTATTATTAAAGATTTAACTACCCAGTATAAAAAGCCTTTCAACATAGTGATTACTTGTATGCCCTCTTCCACATGATCACACAAAATGTGCTGTTTGAATGACGAGGTCCGCACCATTACCATCTTGGCATACACCTGCAGTACACGGAGCAGGTGGAGTCTACACACCATTTGAAGGGAATTGTCAAATACACTGGATCTGCCGTTAATTTTACCAGAGCAGCATATGCGGCACCATGACCACATGGCTCATAAACAAATCAAGGGAAACACTGACCTTTGTTTTGAGCTGACAATTGACGTGGTTACTGCCGGTGGCCGACATTACACTCCATTAGTACATGTTAAGCAATGCACCGGCGCACTGAAATGGAGCGGCCCCACAACTTGCGTTTTTGATAGGTATTTTGGGAGGCTTTAATGTCTGAACAGAATCAGATAAGATGGAGGGCTTTGTTTTATTATCATCAGGCCTATTCTTACTTTAATATACACATTTATATTCTGAGATTCAGAGTTATTAATATTTGGGGCTGAAGCCTCGGACACCCAAGCCTACCAACGCCACTGCAAAACAGAATTTTTTAGTTGAGTTACCACCTGAAATGTAAATCCAATATTGACTCTTGAAGCATGTTGGCACCTACAATGAGGGTGAATGAGTTGATGAGTGATGTGTTGCAGTTAGAGTAGATTTTCATTCATTAACAAGGTGACTTCAAAAAGTCTGATCTCTCATATTTAGTGATTGTTGGTTTTGGCTTTTACTTTGTGACAGTTTACTTATGCATATATTGTTAAAGAGCCACACTAGAAGAATGTTGAAACATGTTAAGTCACCCTGTTGACATACAGCAACCTGAAATATTTTTAGTCTGGGCCTGTGATGCATTTGTGCATCAGCCCGTTAAATGCTCTGACTCCACCTGCTGGTGAAAATGAAGACCTGCTGACAGATGTAGATTTCAGAGGCGACACAGCAAAAGGCAATGTCTTAAGTATTTGACAAAAACAAAGAAATTCAGTTTACAATCAAAGACTAAGCATTAACTCCACATTTAAGATGCTGGAACCTGTATATTTCTAGAGTTAAAATAAAGATTCACTGAAGATATCCAAGGATAAAGTTATTTTATTGTAATTTGACTGGTCAATAAGGCTCAGTTAAAAGCAGTCTTCAAAGAACCCCCATTGTTGCAGTGCCTGAAACACTATAGATTTGAAAAATCTGCATTTGAAAGCGGTTAATTTAAAAAAAAAAAAAAAAAAAAAAAAAAAAGTGATCACAGCTTACCCACTTAAATCCATTTGAGGAGAGACTCCTTGGGCAAAAGTTGGGTAACTACTGTAGCGTGGCTGCTTGGGAAGGTAGAGGGGCTGTTGGGACCACTTGGGTTGGTAGCTAGGCACCTGCGGTCGCCGCTGAGGCTGCTTGGGCGGGTAGCTAGGCACCTGGGGCATCTGCGGCTCCTGCTTGGGTGGATAGCCAGGCACCTGGGGCATCTGCGGCCGCTGCTGAGGCTGCTTGGACATGTAGCCAGGCACCTGGGGCATCTGCTGCTGAGGCGCGTGGCTAGGCAGTTGCTGGGGCATCTGCGGCTGCTGGAGTTGATATCCAGACTCTGCTACCTGTGGCTGCTGCTGAAGCTGCTTGGGTGGGTAGCTAGGCACCTGGGGCATATGTGGCTGCTGAAGTACCTGGGGCGGGTAACTGGGCTGCTGGGGTGTCTGTGGCTGCTGATACTCAGACTCTGCTACCTGTGGCTGTTGAGGATAACTGGATGGAGGACATGATTTCTAGTACACATTGGTAGTTTGCTTGCTGGGATTCAGCAAGCAGTGTAGCGTGTAACTGAGAAATAGTTCTATGTTGCAGCTACTTGCCTTATTTGCATTTTAGGTTGAACCATCACCAACCTTAAGTGCTCCATGAAGATCCGTCTCCAGTGTTAAAGCCATTTGAGTCTAGTCGATAGCCTCCAACTGGCACTTCAGTAGGCCATCTCCATGCTTTCCAGCAGATCCAGTACTGTAAGCTGTAGAGCAAATATTTCAGTCCATGCATATGACCAGTTAAGTAGTTCCACAATGTGACTAAACTCACCTTTTGTTTGATGTCTTCCAACAGCTAACAAGGACAACAGCAAACATCAACACAAGACATCCCAGAAAACACAAAACACAGTTGAAACTTACCTGAAGAGAAACCTCATGGCTACAGCCACAGTTGTAGGTCAGTGAGGCAGCAGACTGAATCACTTCAGTCAGCTCCTACCAAACCACACAACTGAACCAGTCTGAAAACAAGAAGTAACTGGAGAAACACTGGAACTCTTTTTGAGCTCACTCACCTTGCCTTGTTGATTAAGTGGACACAGGTGTGAGTTGTTGAAGGCAGGTGTGGCTCATTATCTGACAGGAGATGTCTGCTGCATCATGGGAAATAGAAGAGGCTGGTTCACAGGCTTTTAGCATTTCATTGCATGAACATGATTGAAAAAGATCTTTGAGGTGTCCTGAGACAGTACAAGTTTCTGCTCAACTTCAACATTTGTGTTATTTCAACTATATTTATTGTACCAGACTTCAAATATTTGGTTCAGTAAATATCCAGAAGAGGGCAAAATGAACTCAGATCATCAAACTTCATCTACAGTAAAGTTTCTGCTTGACCAGATAAGTGTCTCATATTGTATCAATTAGAAATTTAAGTCAGACTGACAATGACTTTAATTTCATGGTTACATTCGGTAGATATTTAATAGGCTATTTCAAACAGAGGAAGGGTGAACATAATGCAGACCAATAATAGGCTAATTTCATAAAAGCATGTTTTTGAAAGTAAAAATTTATTTAAAATGATCGTCCTACATACAATTATAAATTTTGGAATAGCTATTCATTTCAAAAACGTAACATTTGTCCAACACGTTTCATTAAATACCGGTATACATAGTTTTTTTAATCGCTACAGGTCAGAAGAGCTACATTTCCCTTCAGCAACCACGTTACGCAATGCTTACACTACTTCCTATAAGGAAATGTCAAAATAAGAGCATTTTCAAATGTTGTCCGTCATCGCCGCTTTGAGATCGCTATAAACCCGAAACTCCGACTTTTATTTTGAAATCGGGGTCATTCCTCCGTGTTTCGTCGATCCCTGGCGGAGCCACCGATCGCCTGGAACCGGAGGAGTGTATTCCTGTATGAACGGTCAGCTTTAGGCAGGTAGCCTACAAGTCCGCCGCGATGAGGCTCCGTTTGGCCGGAGCCGTGCTGCTGTCGGCGGCCGCCTACTACGTCTACCTGCCGTTACCGAGCGGCGTGAGCGAGCCGTGGAAGCTGATGCTGCTGGACGCGCTGTTCCGGAGCTTCATGCAGGCGGTGAGAGCTGGAGGATGCAGTGACAGGAGAGCAGAGGAGGACAGGTTGATGTGAGACGACAGAGAGCTGTCGGGGTTAGATAAGAAGAGAAAATAACAGGAAAAACAGAGTATTCTGAAATGACAGTCAAAGAGAGTTTCATTACATTACAATACATTACGAGCATCACTTAAATGTGACAGAGGTTTAGATCAAAGGTGACATATAAGTAGGCTAATGCATAGTAATTGTAAACTCAGTGTACAAAATAAAGGAGAGTATGCTGTGCTGCACCATATTACAATAGATTAGAATAGATTTGGACTTGAGTAGGAAATCTTGTACGGTCTTTTGTCAAACATACGGCCCGTGGGCCAGAACCGGCCACCACAGGGTCCAGTCTGGCCCACTGGATGACTTTGCACACTTAATATTGATGCACTTGTGAAGGCAGAGAGTCGCCAGGTTTCAGGAGCAGGTTAAACAGCAAGTAGCCGACTTCATGTAAAATGCTGCTTTAGGGGCTGTTCACCCAACCACAATACAGTTCTCTGAAAAACAATGACTACTTATTGTGGTCATATATAGCAGGGATGCCAAAATAAGTGTGATGTGTTTTGGTCAAAAGTGTAGCTGCTGAATCTTGAATGATTTGGAGCTGGTGTATACTGTAGCTCGATTTTTTTGGGCGGACGAACAAATCATTACAGTAATCAAAGCGGGATGATATAAGAGCATGTATGACTTTCTCTGTGTTATTGAAGGCCAGAAGTGACCCACAATTGGAGATATTCCTCAGCTGGTAAAAACAAGACTGGACTACGTTCTTTACATGTTGCTCCAGGGTCAAATTACTGTCCAGAGTGAGGGAGTTGACCAGTGGCTGAATTTGCTCTGAGATATGTTCAGGGCCAATGATACCCGCCCACTGTTTCAGTCTCTCTATAAGAATGGAATGGACAGCACTGTCAGATGTTTTACTGGTCCATCCCCTTGGGATTAAATTGAGCTGAACGTTGCCCATGAACTAAAATGAGTCTGACACCCCTGGTCTATACCTTACATTAGAGGACAGTAGAATAGGATAAAAGAATTATATACTGTACCATACTTTTATATAGTAAATTAGAATAGAATCAAACAGAATAGACTTGAGTACATAACTATATACCACATCATACTGTAGATAAGAATACTAGAGTGCAATATATATGTATATACCATAGTAGATGAGAGTTGAACAGAATCAAATATCAGCCCATTGTACCATGCTACATTAAAGTGGATTAGAATAGAACATATTGTGCTTGGAATGTAAGATTGCAGTATTATAATAATTGGATAATAAAGTAATAATAATGATAATAATAATAATAATGTATACAATAATACATTATTATTACTTTATTATCCAGTTATTATAAAGTAATAACAACAATAATAATAATAATAATAATAATAATGTATACAATGATACATTTTTAATTAATATTAGAATTATTATTAAACTGTATTCTTTAATTTCCAGCCCAGTTGTACTGTGTCAGATGAATGTATCACCAAATTTGGTGATTTTTAATTTTTGAAATTAATTGAACGATTCAGTTCTTTTCAGGGTCAAGAAAATTCTCCCATATCTAAAGCTGATTAGTTTCTGAACATATAATGTGTAATGTAATGTAATGTGTATAATGTAACCCTGCTGCTGAATGCTGTAACTCCTGTGTAACATGTTAGTCTTATCTTAAGCTGCTGTTGCAATGTTAATGGCACACACCCGAACCCTATAATCTCATGTGGTGCAACAAGTTTAAAGTTAACACACACATGCAATGCACAGGACAGGTTTCCACGCCCTGCTAATTCTTTCCCTGCAGCACTGCTGGGTACATTTCTTTTCCACCTTACTCTAATGTTTTTGAATCCACACAATGGAGGGGAGAGGCTCCAGAGAGAGCAAGTAGATATTCTTAAACATTTCCTGAAGTTGCTTTGACACCTAAAGACTTTGTTTCTGTCAGTGAAGTTTTGATTTCATCGTCTTTCCTTCCCAAGGAATCAAAACTGTGTTTGCTCAGGTAGAGAAAACTCCCTCTTTCTGTTAAATAACTGCCACCTTTGTTTGTATTGCAGAGTGACGTGGCTCACGCTCTGGGTGTGTGCCATCGGGTCCACCTGTTGAACCGGGTGGTGTCATGGGTGGAGGAGATTGAGGCACACTCCTGCCCTGCTGTGCATGTGACCGACTCCTCACTGGGAGGTGTGCCCACTCGAGTCTTCCAGCCAAAGGGGGGGAAGCAGCTGAAAAGGGGAGTCATATATTTCCACGGTGGAGGATGGGCGCTGGGCAGTGGACGTGAGTGCTGATTTTCAAGCTCTTTTTTTTTTTTTTTTTTTTTTTTTAAGCTGCAGAAAATTTAATTCATTTCATTTATTTTATTCTCACCTACAGTTGGATTAAAACATTTCTCTTTTTTAAAAATTTCTATTATTGTAGGGATGAGATCTTATGACCTTCTTTGTCGGAAAATGGCGAAGGACCTGGACTCTGTCATCATGTCTGTCGAGTAAGTCTCATTAAAGCAAAGTTAATGTTGATTAGTTGTTGATATTTTGCTGATTGCTAAAAAACTCCAAATTAGACAATGAGTCATTACTTTCTCCTTTTCTTTTACTAGTTACATTTTCACTGGTGGCTTTTATTAATCAACTACAATCTTATATTCATTTCTGATTTCTAAAAGCCAATATTGACATTTATCAGTTAGAGGTGACTCATCATTTTCAAATTTTGTTTTAATAAAGTTGGGAATTAGTGTTGACAAAACAAGAGGAAAGGAAAGGTCTGTAATAACTACTAAGTGGACTGTTTAACAGACAAATATCTGAATTTAAAATGAAAAAGATATGTATATTTTTTGTAAATAACTTAAATGTACAATTAGGGCCATTCTAAGGTGGAAAATAATAAAACAAATATTTTTTGAAAAGTCGTTGTAAGGAGGTATTATTCCAAGATTTCCAGAATTTCTAAAACTTCTGAGGAAACAATTCGGATATTCTCTGAGATTAAAATGGTAAATATATGAGAAAAAGAAAATTGCAAGGAAAAACTCGAACATTGTCCAAGATTAAATGCGGCAAATTAATGAGAAAAACTCACAAATTTACAAGAATAAAACTTCAATGTTCTTTGAGATTTAAATGGAAGATTTACGAGAAAAAAAATAATCAAATATTCTCTGAGATTAAAAATGTAGATTTGTGAGAAAAAAAACTCACCAGTTTACAAGAAAAAAACCTGAATATTGACAAAGATTAAAGTGGTAAATTTACAAGAAAACCTTAAATATTCTCTGAGATTTAAATGGTAAATTAATGAGAATAAAACTCACAAATTAATTCTGTAAGATTAAAGTGGTCTGTTTACACAAAGACAATTGCAAATTTACATGAAAAAAAAAACTAAAATATTCTCTGAGATTAAATAAGTAAATTTACAAGAAAAATATGTATAAGTTTGCCAGGAAAAGAGTCCAAAGTGTAGCGATGTAGTTCCTAGACAAAGGGAAAAAAACAAAAACACATTTTTTTGCAACCGTCTCCAAACACACACAACTGCAGACACAAGATTTTGATTGTAAATTTGTGATTTAAAATTCTCAGAGAATATTCAAGTTTTTTCTTGTAAATGTTCTAATTTTCCAGCTCCAGAATTTTATTCTCTTTATTTATTTATTTTTTTATTTTTTTTTTATTTTTATTATTTATTGCCAGCTACAATGACCCTAAAACCCTATAATATTAATGGGGTCTGTCAGTCAAGCTTAACTTTTTATCACTTCGTTCGGGGACATAAAACATAGAAGAAAATCAATTTAAACCAAAAAGTTTCTCAGTGAAACAACATTTTGAACCTTTCTCATTAGTGGTTCTGTGTCATTTAAACTGGTAGACTGAAGCGCCAACACAACCCTGGCTTTTAGTCATGTTTCAAAGTATTATGTAACATAATAATGTTGTCTTCCTGTAATATCCTGTTGCTATAGTTACCGTCTTGCTCCAGAGGCGGTGTTCCCAGATCAGTACCATGATGCGTTGGCAGCAGCGCGGGCTTTCCTGTCAGCTCAGGTTTTAGAGCACTACAGCATCGATCCGGAGAGAGTGTGTGTATCTGGGGACAGCGCCGGGGGAAACCTGGCTGCTGCTGTGGCACAGGAGGTAGAGCAGCAAACACACACATAACACACACATCTCACAACATATTACATATTAGCAGCTTCATCTAGACGTATTCAGTTCTAGTTTGTAGGCACAGTATCCACATCTGGTCTCCACTGATAGTCTGAGACAACAGAAACATCAAACTGCTCTCACCCTGGTTCCTTTGGGACTTCCTTCACCCTGTAAACATACAACAGATCAGTTAGTCTTTTGAATTGTTTATTCATTATTCATGAGCTTGTGGTAGAGATCCCTTAGGTAAAATACAGCAATAACCAGATGAAGACAAATAACATGTTTGGTATAACAGCTGTTCAGCCTGCTCAAAGTGTGGCTTAGTTCATTTGACATTTTACACCCTGACAACATGACAGTTAGGGGTGAAACACTCGATGAATGGATGAAGGAAGTTGAAAGGTACTGTGTGATTAACTGTAAACATTTTTTTACTTTGCTACCCTCCCTTGTCAATCTAAGGGACACAGAGATGAATAGCACCAATTGGTGTCAGAACCAAAGGAGTGTAAGTGACATTTTGGATGAAAACAAGTTATATATATCAAATGAAAGCTCCTGATGAACTTTTTCTACTGCCAAAATTCTACTTGTGAATTCTAATCCAATTTAGAGTTATTTATAAAATACCAAAGGACAAAGGTTTTGGCACCAAAAAGAGCCAATGAGCACTTACTCACCTAAAAAAAATTCAAAGTTTTTTTGTTTTGACTGTCCTATAAAGTTGGTCAAATGTTAATTACATCCCTCTGGTTCTCAACCTCAAAACATACATCATCAGAATAAGTTAAATGATGCTGTTATCAATGGCTTTATATTGTATACAATAAATTTCAACCAAGACGTATCAGAATTCAGCTCTTTCAGCGTAAAAAGTTGATATTGGCCCTCAGAAACTTGTATCAGCTGAGTTGTGCTCTAAAGCCTGACTGTGTCCACAGCTCAGCTCAGATGACAGTCTGACACCGAAGTTCAAGCTCCAGGCACTGATCTACCCCGTGCTGCAGGCTCTCGACTTCTACACCCCATCCTACCAGCAGAACCGGGCCGTGCCCATCCTCTACAGGCCTGTCATGGCTCGTTTCTGGCTGCAGTACCTGGGCGCCGACACCTCCCTGGAGCCCCTCCTGCTTGCTAACAACCACAGCTCCCTGGACCAGACGGCCATCAGCGCCAGCATCCGCTCCAAGCTGGACTGGACTGCTTTGCTCCCGGCTGAGCGCAGGAAGAACTTCACGCCGGTTGTGAAAGAGACGGGATCGCCAGGGGTGATGGGTGAGGTACCTGAGCTGGTGGACGTGAGGGCGGCACCACTGCTAGCAGAGCAGGGAGTTCTGAGAAGGACACCTAAAGCATACGTGATGACCTGTGAATTTGACGTGCTAAGGGATGATGGGTTGATGTATGTCAGGCGCCTGCAGAACGCCGGCGTCACAGTGACCAGTGATCACTATGAGGATGGCTTTCATGGCTGCATGGTGTTTGCATTCCTGCCAATGATGTCTAGTGTTGGACAGAGGAGCATGAACAACTACATCCATTGGCTGGACCAGAATCTGTAGACAAACAAACCGCTCCAGATCATCCTGAACCGGGAGAGATTGTTTGCAGCGCCAAAGACGTCCTGGAGCAAAAAGTCAGGTACTTGAGGTCCTTGCTGGATCTGCAAAGAGGGAACATGGCTTTGATTAACACACATGATCCATTTTTGAACTAATGTATCCTTCAGCAGCAACATGTCCTGAGCAAAACACCAGACAAGAAATCAGATGCATAATCTGCACAATCTTTCAAATTTAAAAACATGGAAACAGAACCAACAAATTGAATTCAAGGCTTGTGATAACCTGCTGTTTACCAACGTGTTTGAGTAGACAAGCGGCTGCAATGCATTCACATACTCACCTGTGTACCTGTCCAACTGTAGGATACAAATTTATATCCACTAGTGGGCAAATCAGGGCCAAATCATCTGTAGCCCACACCAGAAAATCCTCCTTGAGAACTTCTGCCACAATGTCCATACAAACACATTTTTAAAGCAGGTTTATGGGCTCAGTGTAGCTGAACATCACTGAGTCAAATGGATCACAAAGCATCTTCACTAAATCCTGAAACCAAAATATTTCCAATCAGAAGTAACCAAAGAAACTGACGCTTAAGACCATAATATCAATGCAACCTTGTGGACAGTGATAATATACTTAAGGCTCATTATTTTCAAGAAAAAAAAAAAACACAATCTAGGATCTATGTCTTTGACTGCAGGATAAAACTGTATTAAAACACTAGACAAACATATAAAACAACATACAAGTATCACTCATTTATAATCCATGGTGTTCTCCAGCAATAGTATTGCTAATCGTATCAGTGATTAAAAATTTGTGGGGAAAAAAACACGCTAAAGGTTCATTATCCCTTAATTAAGATTGTAAAGAGGGTTCAATACCAAATAAATAATTGTGCAAAATGTTTCACAAGTATGCTAGAGTGCCAATTGTTTCAAAATTATGTAAACATTTTAAAATCGTGTATCATCACACACGTCAGGAGACATTTCACAGATTACCCTCAAATCATAAAACGAACACCTACATTTTTCTAAATTAGAAAATAATATTAGAAATCAGATTTTTTTTCAATGGCCATTGTATAATATAATGATATTCATTTGGAATATAATTAACAGGTAAAATTTATATTTCAAGCAACATTATGCAGTTTTTTTAAACCTTAAAATAAAAGCTTCAAAATCATGTTGATGGGACACTCCCACTGATTGCCTATTCTTGCAATATGTAAATTTGGTGACCAAGATTTAGAGCTTAACACTTTACAGTGTTTCCCATTCATTGATTCATTTTTTGTAGCCACTGAAAAAGCAACATTGACTGCCACATGATGGGTTTCCTTTTTTTACTATTTAAAATGGGTAAATTCTTATTTCTGCTCTTGGTTTCTTTTGAGAGAGGAGGCAAAAATCAGCTAGGTAGCCGCCACCCCACGGTCCCTCAGCCTTGCTCCCCGCCGCTAGGAGACTACTTCACCAGTGATTCACAGCTTTGGAGATGAACCTCCAGTGAGTGGCTGTAGCAACTAGAGTTGTTCCCATATCAATAACAGTACTAGAAATGCCTCTGATACAGTTTAAAATGCTAGATCAGATATCAGCCACTCCAGGACTCTATGCACTGATCTGATACCATGGAATTTATTTATAAACTTAAAAGTAGTTTCCTGGAAACCAATTCTTCTTCGCCACTTTTAAACAGTAGCCGACACAGCAAGTTGTGTTGCACAGCCACTGCCAACAGCTTTCTTTTTTTTTTATACGTTTGTTTGTATATCCCTTTGTATCATTCTCTGTCCCCTCTCAAAATTTGGAGGTTTTTGTTGGTTTATGAACGCAGCACAAGCGACACTTAGTTATTTTTTATCTCAGCAGCAGTTTGTGGAGTTTTCAGTTGCAGGGTGGATAATTGATAAGTCAATCTGATCAGTGCTGATCAAATCAAATCGACTGATGAGAACCTCTAGACCCAGAGCAATGAATGGTTAAGTTTCACCTTCACTGCACCTGGCATTCTGCTGCTCCCTCTGTGCCCAGAGTAGCGCTCAGTGCACTCCTAATGAACGGGCCGGCTAAAAAATAAAAAATCAATACATAGTGTTAGATGTTATCGTGATGTGCTGCTACAAATAAATGAATGTGTGGAAAACCCTGCAAGTTTAGGTATCAGAACATCTCCAGTAGCAACTCGAATTCAGCCAGTGCAAACCACAACCCTGGAGGTCACAGCAGGCTGGTGGTCAGCAGCAACACTGTGTCTAACTTGTATAGCAGCAGTTTGCTAATCTTGCGAGGAGTCAGGGCTGTCCGGGATCAGAAGCGCTGTGTTAGCGCTAGCTGAATTCAGGTTGCTACTGAGGGTCCATATTTACAACATTGGTGCAGATTCTGAAACTGTCAGGCTGCCAAATCCCAAAAATACCCAATTATGCATTATGTTGCACTAAAACATCAATAATACAAAAGCGCAAGGTTAAAATTTGATTTCAGGATTACCAATCGCAGCTCAACACCATGTTGTCTATCCAGGTAATGTTAATTCATTACTAGAGATAATTCCCGGCTCATTTCTCTGTTTTTTGGATACAAAATTAGGGAATAAATTTGGAAATAGATTTGGATTAAAACATATGTAAAAAAAAAAAAAAAAAAAAAAAAAAAAAAACAACCAATCTGCTCCTTTAAAAAAAAACCTGCAGTATCTTGAAAATGAAGAGCCTTGAATATTCTGCCTAATGAGCTCCTAATCTGATTAGTTTTAGAGGTCAAAGTCACTCAGTTTATCTTCAGCTTTTATTCTTTTATAATGCACTGAGGCACTGAAACAGTCTGCTCACACACACTTAACAGGCCAGTCAAGGTTACAGTGTGTGTGCGTGTATGTGTGTGTGTGTGTGTGTGTGTGTGTGTGTGTGTGTGTGTGTGTGTGTGGTAGAAGTGTGCCAGAGTTCACAGCTGTGTATACTCACTGGATTGTGCAATATTGTATGTTTGAAAGTCGCTCTCTGTAACTTCACTCTCTGATGACCACTGTACTGCAGAGCCAATGCAATGATGATGATGATAATAGCTGTGAAATGTATGCAAGAATTACTGTATCACCACGAGAGACGAGATCCCAAATGGACTATCATGTTTCTCTCCCGCCCTCCGCTGCTTGCCCAAAACTAATATAAAGACCCGACGACTGCAAGCGTCAGACAGATTCGGTTTTGGCTTTTGGCCCAAACGACAGCGAGCCAAGAGTTTAGCAGAAACACTGAGCTGAGTGTGGTCATTACTTCACATTATCCAGAAAGAAAAAATGTTGAAATTGTAACACTGGCTATCAGGAGATTTTCTTCTTTTCTTAAAGGGAAATTATTCTAGACAGTTTGTTCCTAACATGGATTTCTGCGAGCAATTACCCTCCATACATACATGCAATGCTGAAATGTAACTAAGTACATTTACTCAAGCCCTCAACTTGAGGTACTGTACTTGAGTCTTTCCATTTATACTTCTACTCCTCTACATCTCAGAGGTAATATTGTATTTTTCACTGCACTAAATTTTGTCTGACAGCATTAGTTACTTTTCAGATTTGCATCCCCTTCCTGCCCAGTGAAAACCATGTATCTCCAGGTGTGTTGATATTAAATGTTGAGAAAATTCTCCTCCTTCTTAAGCTAAATAAACTCTTTAAAACCCTCCTGGATCAGTTGGAAAATGCATCGTCACACAGCTGAAAACAGGGCTGTTTTTCTGACCCCATGAAAAGTTGACTTTTTAGAGATACATGATTCTCACAGGACAGCCACGCCACAAACATATGATGATCCTATAGAATATGAGTATTACTGTAGATTAAACTACCCAAAAGTATATAAAGGAGTTAAAATGAGCTCACCATCTACAGCAGTAAAATGACACATACACATGAATGCAGCAGGAATATTAACCCAGAAACATGAGAATAGGGGAACATTTTACTGCACCATCGATACTTTATTTTGTCTCAGTGACTAACGACATAAACATGAGCAGCATGTTTGCACTGACAGGCTCAGATTATTAATCTTAGTGTCTGACAACATTATGGAAAGGATTGAACCAGTCTCAAAGTCACTAAAATCCCCAAAACACCAGACTCCATTTAAATGAAGAGGAATTTTATCATTGGATAGCACAGTGGTTCCCAACTGGTGGGTCACTGGTCCATTCTGAATGGACTGCAAGTGACTTGTCTAGTTGGTAAAAAACAGACTTTATTTTTTACGTGCAGTAAATTTCCAACACAGAGCTTTTATTTTGAAGTGCTGTTTCCTGCCGTAGAGTGTGAGACTAATGAACAGCTACTTGATCGAGACAGCAGAATAACTCGATGACATGGCCAAATGCAAGTGTGACACTGAATTTATTAAACTGTGTGGACCTTGAACTAATGATTAAAGAGAAATCTGGCCCCTGTGGCTTGACCAGTTGGGAATCACCTGTATAGCACATTTCATTCAAAGTCAACAGAAAGAAAATAAAGCTCACAAAAGCTGATTTGTTTAATTGCTCCTCTATTCAAACAATCACCAATTCTGGTTTCCTTGAAATAAACCCCTAATTCATGCAGTTAGATGTGAAAATGTTCTGCATTTATTCACGCTTTTTTAACAGAATCTGGTGAGTTTGGCAATGGCGTTTGCAGGGCTGTTTCTGGTCAAACTTAAAGGATCCTACTCTTTAAGAATAATTGTCTATCTCTGTAGGGATCGTCTCCATATTGTTGTCAGACACTTATGATAATAATCTGAGCCTGTCAGTGGCAAAAACATACACTTTAAGGTGATGTACATTGAGGATGCACAAATGCCCCAAGTGGATACACTGCAGCTTTTTTTCGCCGCTGCTGGCTGCAGCCCTCTTGCTCAGTATTGGACCAGTTTAAAAAAGTGTTGTCCCCATTAGTCACTTAAACACAAAAATATGGGAAAATAGGGTCCATGTTGGAAAAAAAATTAAAGTTTTCCTTAAAGTTAGGTTTTAAATGCAGGACTTTTACTTGTAGAGGAGGAGTTTCACCAAAGTCAAGGATCTGAATACTATCACCACTGAATGTATAAGCACAGGTTTTGTACACCTATCAGTAAAAAGTGACTATGTTTGATATCCGTGTGAAGTGAAATATATCATTTATAAATAAGTAATATGAGTTTTAAAATTAGCTAAAGCGATGTGGATTATCGAGAAGGACTTTTGAATGTTTTGTAAGTGCTGTAATTTTATTGCTGTATGTGAAATGACACATTAAATAGTTTAATACTCTACAAATAATGTTTTTTATATAAGTTGGGGTTATGCAACAGGTTCTTTCAGCCAAGAGATACACAAAAGCAGCCCCAGATGTACTCCTGCAGCGCTAATAAATCCCTTGAAATAGCTGTTTTATTGGCTTCTGTGACAACTTTAGTGGTGTGGGGGGACCAGGGATCATTATATTTTTTTATGCGTCTTTTTTAAATAATGTAATAATGCACATGTATTAGTGTGAGAAAGTATTACATTCCTGGACAGTGTTTTTACTGTGTCAACAGGGACAAGAAGTGCTGCAGGAGATGTGCAGCAGCACCTGTAGAGGGCAAGCTCTGGTCGCCATTATTGGAGGTCCTCAGCTTTAATCGAGTATTTGGCATAGGACTTAAATCTTAGAGCAAGAATGATTGTTTTGTCTGCAGCATATGTATATGTGTATAGTAAACATCTGTCCAAATGACTCAGAAAGACAAAAGCTGATAGTGTGAATATTTGTAAAAACATGCAGTCAAATATCTAAACATCATATTTGTTTCTACAAATGGAATCACGTTTTCTTCTCCTAGTGCCTCCAGAAAACAAAGGCACGTGTGAAACTATCAGACAAAGCACTGAAATGATTATTCATCAAGTCTATCAATTAATCATCAATGTTTGAGTCACTTTTCAAGAAACATGCAAAAGAATTGTCCACTTTTCTCTGTTTTAAAATCATTGTAAACAGAATATTTTGGGGTTTTCTGACATTTTACAGACTGTGCTCATCGAGACTAATTGAGAAAACAATCAGGACAGTTTTCAATAATGGAATAATGAACACAATCTCTCCATTAGATCCATATAGCAGCTGTTTTGGAGCTACAAACCGATCACATGATCTTCGTCATCTAACAGATCTGTAGATGTTAAAATTTCCATTTATATTTCAGATTGTGACACACATTCACATTATAATTTTCAGATGTTAGACATGACAGGTGAAAACACACCATTTCACACATGAACATGAATATTTATGTGTGATCTATTTTTTATCAGGTGATGAATTTGTAATTTTTGGACATTTACATTTAAAATATAACATAAACTTCATTTTGAAGCTAATTTTTAAAGTCAGCAAACTCCAAGTGAAGTAAATAAAACTAAAATGCTTGATTTTGCCCATTATACATATCATATAATAAGACCGAGATGTTATGCAAATAATAAATATTTTCCTAAAATTATATTGTTTTGTCAGCGTAAACTTTCCAATCTGCAGTTCAGTTTTGTGTTGTTTGTTTGCTGCTGCAGAGGGCGAGCATGTTAACTTCCTGTTGGAGTGGTTGTGTTTATTATGTAACGCGCGACCTGATGTAAAGGAAACTTTACTTGGTGCACAAGCCAACCTGCAAAATGGCACCAGATGTGTTGGGTAGTGTGAACTTGTAATCACAGCTATAATAACTTTGCTATAATTATTAATTGATAACTGATGTAACAGGGTTTAAATCCTTCCAGAGGGTCAGCTACTGTATCTGTACACAATGTAAAATGTTCACAATTTACTATTTTGGGATTTATTTATGAATAAAATATTACAATGACACATTTAAAGGTTTTTTTGTGTCCATGTTCTGTGTTGACTCAACATTTACAAATGTTTTTTTTTTTTTTAAGGAAATAAACTGAAGTTAATATACAATAATAAACAGTCTGTAAATGTATTTTGTGAAAAATAATAAACAATTAAGTTATGGTTATTAGTTATACTTACAAGTTATTTGTATGTCAGATGCTGAATAAGCCCTTTTGAAAAAATGATTTTGAATTATAGTTCATGATGTTATTAATGGCTTTCACACTATATATTAGTAACAACATGCATTAGGAAATATAGTGTCTCCATTAAAAATATATTTTGTGTTCATTAAGTTGTAATATTTTAACTTTTTGTTATAACAAGTATTACAAATATTAATTCATTATAGTTTATTAAATTGTTTTAGTTTATATATTATGTATTATAATAATTAGTTATTATAGGTGTTAAAATTTTAAAAGTTATTCATTATTCCATTATAGTTTACTATGTTATGATCCATTGGTATTACATTTATTATATATTTTTTTTAATTAAAAAACAGTTTGTTAGTTACCAAATCATAGTGTAGGTATAAGTTACTGATTATGGTTATCATTATAGGTATTAAAAATACAGTTATCCCTTTAAAATTATACATTTCATTTTTTGAGTTGAAGTTTAAGTGTCAGTTACACCAGATAATTATTACAAATACAGCAAATTCCATTTGGAAACAGTTACTCTTTATTGACTCATAGTCTAGTTAAAAGATATTAATAATGGCTATCACTATTGGCATTAAAATATTAAAAGTTATGTTTTATTCTATTAAAGTTTATTAAGCTTTGATCAATAGGTATTAAATGTACTGTATATTTATTGAAAATATTATTAGTTATTAACTAATATATACGTTATATTAATTATAGTTATCATTAAAAGGTATTAAAATGTTGATGTCTCTTTAGAATTATTCATATTCACTTTAAAGTTGTAGTTTAAGTTGCAAGTTATTCATAATGGCTATCATTATAGGCATTTAAATATTAAAAGTTATTCATAATTCAATCAGTTTACTAAATTATGCAAGTTATGTATTAAAAATTTGGTTTTAAAAATGTAGTAATTCCTTTAAAATTCTAGCTTAAAGGTTAATAATACTTATTGTTACAAATATTTAAAATATTGCTAATTCCCTTTAAAAGTTTGTTATTTCTTAAAAAAAATTTTTCATGTCACTGTTTACAATTAATTATTATAAAAATATGTTTCTTCTTTAAAAAACATTGTGAAACATAGTAATTATAGTTCATGAATAATTTCCATTGGTACTTAAGCTACAGTGATCCCTTTAAATATATGAAGAGTTATAAATTAAAGGTGTCATCCATTATTTTTATGGGTCCGTATCTAATTTCAGTATAAAAGTCTGACACAGGAGATGGCGCCAAATCCTGCTCCTGAACACTGGCCTCCAATCAGTAACTCAGCTGTTAAATATGACTGTTGATATTATTTATCACGTGAATTGTATCTTTTATTCCCTTTCCTGTTGTTTTTATCTTATAGATTTATAGAGGTCGTAAAATTTCATGGATTTTCCCTGATGGATTTACACCCCCATGGTTTTTTAATCTCTGGACAGAAAGTCTTTGCTTTTGATTTACGCCTGTGATCTGACGTCCTGCGATATTCGAGGGTAATAAAAAACACGTAGGGGGTGAAAGATTTCTGCCAAACTTTCTCTCCATCTGTCATCCTGGTGAAAAACTGGTTTTAGGCTGGGCTCTGCACCTCCACACTGGATATCAAACAAACCTGTTGGCCTTCACTTTTTATCATTCTTTCACTTCTGCTCTCATCTTCAAACAAACTCTCGTCTGTCAAGTCAAAGCCTGCAGAGAAACAGAAACAAACCCCATCAGATGATTGCGTGACAGAATACAACATGCCTGTCAGATCATGTGATCAGAGAGGTGAGTAGGAACATGCTTCTCCTGACAGACTGGTCTGTTTGTTTGCCATTAGCAGCCAAATCTGCATCATCAGACCTGCATCTGGAGCGCCACAGGGCACACTCAGTGTGTGTCTGCACAGATCTAACACTGTTGATTAGTGTGCGATTGTCCATCAGGACTTGATTAGCAAAAAACTGTGTGTGTGTGTGTGTGTGTGTGTGAGGTTGGGTGGTGTATCAGTGAGGCAAGAGTCTGTCTGCAACACTACATCCTGCTGCCAAACAGGCTGCACAATTGAGTGCCAGCTCTGTTTGAGTATTCACTCACCCATTGTGTTTTCCAAAACCTCTTAATCCCATTTACAGTCACAGCAGAGCAGAGAGCATATCCCAGCATGCATGTGCTCTGTCTGCATATCACAGGGCAAGTCCACAATTCAAGATGGGATATGTCAAAACAGGTCAACAACTCTTGCATCAACAGCAGTCAGATGCAAATTTAGAGGAAACACCTGGTTTATCCTTTGCAGCCATCAGTATCCCACAATCCACTGTGCAACTGTTAACTCTTAAGGGACAGTTTACTAGCCTGGTGAGTCCGTTCTGACCTGACGACGTGAGCTTAACATTCTGTTTTGCTCTCTGTATCAGTCTGGACTCAGTGGTCTTACCAAGCTAACAGTTCACCCAAAAATCAAAATATATATTTTTCCTCTTAACTGTAGTGCTATTTATCAGTCCAGGTCATTATAGTGTGAGTTGCGGGGTGGTGGAGATATCGGCTGTAGAGATGTCTACCTTCTCTCCAATATTATTGAACTAGATGGCACTCAGCTTGTGACGCTCAAAGCACCAAAAAGTACATTTGACAGTAATGTCTCTTTCCAAAAATCATGACCCGCTAACTCAAGATAAACCTGTGAGCAGTTTCCGCCATAGACTATGTATGTAATGATAGACGACATGACAGCTCCCAAAAAGTGAAGCCGAAACAACCAAACCAACCTCTGGTGGCTGGCTGCAGAATAGGTCATAAAGCCTGCCCTCTCCATGTTAGTGAATGGGACATGTGCCAAACTAAACTCTCAAAGTTCACATCAAATACATTTTTCCCAAAGACGGTTTCTGTCATTTAAGGTAGTTGTTGTCACACTGCTGTGTGTTAGCGTAGTTGTTCTGATAAGTTTGGTTTTAATTATTTATTTAAAGCTATAAAATGGAGATGATCAACATGATCAACAACTGTGTGAGTCAATCAATGGGCTCACATTCAGTGGCACTGCTTGCGATTAGCTGGATGAGTGCATGGGTGGGAAAAATGATACTGTGAAGATCGCTAATTTGCAGACTTTAGCTCCAAATGACATCACTGGAGCAAGATGGCAGTGGCCATATCCAGGATATTTTAGCTTCTCTTCTGTACAGTGGGGGTAACTACTGCCATCAACTTTTTGTAGTGGCCAAATCCTGTAACTACAGCTTCCAGGCATGGATGGATTACTAAACAGGCCTAGCGGGCCCAGGCCCTGGAGCCCAAAATGTCAGGCCCCTGCAATGGTCTTCTTCTGCATAATGTCACTCAAATTACCAACCAGAAAGAGACATACAGAGATGCAAGGGGACTGCAAAGAGACACAAAATAACTACAAAAACAGGCAACACAACCACAAAGACACACAAAATGACCCTTAAAAAAAGAAACAAAATTACTTCAAAGAGACAAAACCACAAAAAGATGCACAATGACCAGGGCCGTAACGGTACATGTATTTGTGTCGAACCGTTAGGTATGCGACTTTCGGTTCGGCACGACCCTGTACCGAATTATTGGGCGCAGGATATTATTTTATTTTATTTTGTTTTATTTTAATTCCGTTTTTGCGAGCCGAACCATTTAAAATATCTAGTTCCCCGACGGACATAATTGAGTGACGGACCGAGTCCCGTAAATCTCCGCTTTCACTTTGTGCAGCGTATTCTTGCATTTTGACAACATGGCAAGTGAGCCTGACGAACCTGAAGACCCACCCGCAAACCTTAAGTCCTCCGTTCGGGAACACTTTGGTTTCAGGGTAAAATACGAAGATGGAAATAAACAAGTTGACAAGACAAAAGCAGTGTGCCGACACTGCAGAACAGCGGTCGGGTATGTACTTCAAAACACGTCTAACATGCTAACGCATCTAAAGCGACACCACCCGAGTTTGAACGTTAACCGGCACGACTAGAAAAAGCAATCTGGTGCAAACTATGATATTGTCGACGTTTAAAAAGAAAGAGCGTTTCCCTGACCATTGCACTAAAGAAATAACCAACGCCATTGGAGTTGAGTAAAATTGTTTAAGCTGCACTTTAGATATAAGCATGTTTTGTTTACTGCACTTTAACAAAGTGGGAAAGCTAAGTAAGTTCCTAGTAAAACTGAATCTGAGCAGGCTTTAAAGCTGACCAGCTGCACTATACTTTTTATTTTAATTGAGTAAAACTGTTTAAGCAGAAATTTATATTTATATTTTTCATTTAAAAAAATGTGTTAAAAAAACAGCAGGATTTTATTTTTCACTTTTATATTTCTATTTTCATTCAAACAATGTGAAAAAGCAGGATTTTATATATATTTGTTTCATTCAAAAATTGTGTAAAAAGAGTTAACTTGCTGTGGTGGTATGTTTTAATAAGGTTACCAATAAGTAAAAGATATTTAATAGTTGTCTATTTTTTTCATTACTGTACCGAAAAAAACTGAACCGTGACTTGTGTACCGAGGTACGTACCGAACCGAGATTTTTGTGTACCGTTACACCCCTAACAATGACTAAAGAAAGATGCCAAACAACAACAAAAAAAGAGACGAAACCACCACAAAGTTTGTGTGTCTTGGTCCTGTGTAGGAGAGGTAGTGGGCCCCTTTGCATATCTGTGCCCAGGGGTCAGTTGACTCCCAAGCTTACAGGTCCAACATGTGGCCATACCATGTGGCCCAAAAATAATTTTTCTCATAGACTTACATTGTGAAACTTGGCAATCCCTGCAAAAACTATCAGAATTTGAGGCATTCAGTCCAATAACATTTCAAAAGTCCTGGAGACGTGCGTGTATAAATCATTTTTATCTCTATTCAGGTTATTGAAGGGTTAAACTGGAGGATAGACACTTGACCAGCGAAGTCTCTAGTGCACTTGCCCAAGAAGTCAAACTTTTTTGGCTTCATGCACCACTGAGCAACTTTCACAGGAATGAACGTGGCCCCCCGCCTTAAACACTGTACCAGTTCTCTTGATACGAACATGCTGGATCACCTAGCACCACTGAGCCAGCTATTGTTACAGCTCAGCTGAGGAGGATGCCATTAATGTTTACATCTCGTGCTATCATGAACACAACCCTCTCCTCTATGATAGATGCATGCTTCCCTCTGAGCAGTGATTTGATTGGAGGGTCTAGTTCAATAAAAAGAAAACTGTTCCTATATGAAACTGCTCACAACAAGGTCTGTGAATTAGTAACCAGAACATGATTTCTGGAAAGAGACATTGCTGTCGAGTTTTTTAAATGATTTTTTTTTTTTTTTGAGCACTTTGAACACCACAAGCTGATTACCATCTAGTTCCATTATATTGGAGAGAAGGCAGACATCTCTATAGCTGATATCGCCAGCATTTGGCACCTCACACCAAAACAATCTAGATTGATAAATAGCACCACAGGTAAGAAGAATAATGTGTATTTTGATTGTGGAATAAACTGTCACTTTAAATGGTGCGTTCAGGGGAGCCTCTTAAACTCACAAACTGCTACCTACTACTTCTAAGTACCAAGATTTTGAGTGTTCACCCTGAACATTGACAAAAAATACCCAAAGATGTCAGTATGCAGAGTAAAAATGTTTTGAATTTTTGCTCACAGCTGCAGAAAATTAAAATGAATTGGTGATGGTGGTGAGACAGCTACAGAAAGATGCAGGAAAACAAAAGACAAATTAAATGGCTGTAAAAAAAATCCTCACTGTCTCTTTATGCAGTTTAGTTGGCAGTTTGATTGACGCACGTATTGTATCACTTCCTGTTTATATAAAATGTTAACTTTTTTTACATTAATTACAGAAATTATAATGCATACTAATACAGTTATGTATGCAGTATAGGAGTGAAACAAGATGTTTAAGTCAGGAAACATCACAGGATCACAACATGTTTACGAGGTGTTTGCACTGAGGTTGTCAACATTAAAAAATATCCGCAGGACATAAATAAAGAGAGCCAGATGTTACAGCTTCTCAAATGTGAGGATTTCCTGCTTTGTGAGGACTTTGGCTTTCGGACTGTTAATGCAGAAATGACATCTTGACAGCACATTGTCATAATTTTTTAACTGATTCTGAGGCCCTGCCTTTGGACAAAATCATAAACGTTTTTTTTTGTTGTTGAAAATGTTGTGATGTCAGAATAAACGTATTAAATGACCACAGACTATCTGACACACAGGAGTACTGTTTGGCTTCTGGAGCACCAAACATATTTAAGGTGTTGTGAGCTGCTTCCACTGTACTTAATGGCTATTTGAAAATGACATGATATGTCAAGGGCGAAGGTTTTGTTTCAGCACTGGGGTGAACAATTATGTAATTGAGGGTTTGGGGGTACCCGTTGGTACCCAACAGCTAACATGCAAAAAGCTGTGTAATGGGTAAAAATATGTTTATACATAAATTCACAGGCATGGGCATGGATAAAAATGAATAACATGGACATGGATAAAAATGAACTACATGCAGGCGACAATATATTTTTTATTTTTCAGAATTAAACAAATGAAAAATATGTGCAGTATATGTGAAGTATTTTGACATCAAAATCACTATTATCAAGCCACAATTATTTTTATTTTGAAAGTCAGTGACACAAATGGAACCTTTGATCCCGTTGTCACATTTGTTGTCACCAACATGGAGGACTCCAGTGATGAAACTTTGCAGCCTGAGGATGAGGTGGCAGCTTACATCGAGTTCAGGACACCCGAGGAGGATCCTTTTGAGGTTTTATGGTGGTGGAGGGAGCATGCTAAAATGTTTCCAAACCTTGCAGTGATTACTATTACTACTACTTCTATTAATGGGTGTGGGTAGGTGGAGCTTTGACTTAGACATAACAAGTTGGTTCTGGTACTGAGCTTTACAGGTATGGGTGGAAGCAGGTTTTCAAAAATGGACCCATGCAGGACTCTGTTTGGGAGGTCATTAGCTTATATTTTTCTTAAAGCATAATCCATCCCTGCTTCTGGGTCTAATCTGCAGACATTCCCAGAGGGGAATAAAAAAGAAAAGTTCATGCAGCTTCTCACTGTTCACACACTGGGGATGGGCATCAAGAACCGGTGCTTAATTAGTACCAGTTCCTGACATACAGTGCTACTTCTCGTATTTATGTAATGTTAATTAATTCTAACATAGCTGCCATTTTTAATGTCCTAACTGTCCCCTAGTGATGACGCAGCAACAGGAATCAAAGTTTGACATTGTGTGGCTGTGTCTTTACATTCTGTGCTCTCCAGTCATGGCTGACAGGGCAAAAGGTCAGGGGTAGAAATGCCTTACAAGCAACTCATGAGTAAAAATGTGCTCCTTTTTCTATACGTCTACTCTTTACTCAAGAATATTTTAGCACCTTTAATCTACTTTATACTTCACTACTTTCTTTGATGTTATGACAGTGACATTAACTTATCTTTTAGCTAGTGGTCTGTTGGGCTTTTAATTGTTCTGCTTTAGAACAGTGGTTCTCAACCAAGGGGTCCTTGAGGGAGTTTCAGGGGTTTCCAGGAAAACTGGAAATAGCTCATTGTCACTATTTAGGCAATTACAGAAGTGAGCCCAATGTGAGAAGGAGTCATAAGAGTAACTATTCTGACCAAAGGTTTCACCTCCTCCACGGTTAGCTCCTCAACTGTAGTTGACAACTAAAGAACTATGGTCTTAATATCTAACAACCAAAATTTATATCATCACTGCTTTAGAAAGTAGTTACCCTAAAGTAATGTCAACTTTAATGTTAATGTTAGTTTCATAATTCCGCCTATATGATTTATTTTAATGTTTTCTAATTATTTTCACACTGGTCAGCACACCCTAAATGGAAAGTAATGTGTAGCTACTTTAAGTAAGTTTTTAACCAGGTACTTTATTACTGTTACTTGAGAAAGTTTCTCAGTTAGGAATTTTTACTTTCACTTGAGTGATTTTTTTTTAAAAAGATATTTTTGGGGCTTTTTTACCTTTATTAGATAGGACAGATTTAGTGTGAAAGAGAGAGGGGGGATGACCTGCAGCAAAGGGCTGTGGGGGGGCTGGAATTGTACCCACAGCCTCTGCAACAAGGACACAGCCTTTAGTACACAGCGCCTGCTCTACCATGTGAGCTGAATGATTTTTAATGGGTGTTAGTGTTCTTTTACTTGAGTATAGATTGTGATATGAGACTCAATATGGTCTTAGATTTTGGATATCGTAATATTGTAAGTGTTGTCTTTTCCAGGATTTAATAGCTGTGTTATAATCCACCCTACTGATGATTATTTATCAAACATCTCTGTACAAATATTTTGTGAGATCACCAGTGGTCAACCCTACTATATAATCACAATATCGATATTGAGGTATTTGGTCTAAAATACAGTAACATTGTACAGTACAGGCCAAAAGTTTGGACACACCTTCTCATTCAATGCGTTTTCTTTATTTTCATGACTATTTACATTGTAGATTCTCACTGAAGGCATCAAAACTATGAATGAACACATGTGGAGTTATGTACTTAACAAAAAAAGGTGAAATAACTGAAAGCATGTTTTATATTCTAGTTTCTTCAAAATAGCCACCCTTTGCTCTGATTACTGCTTTGCACACTCTTGGCATTCTCTCCATGAGCTTCAAGAGGTAGTCACCTGAAATGGTTTCCACTTCACAGGTGTGCCTTATCAGGGTTAATTAGTGGAATTTCTTGCTTTATCAATGGGGTTGGGACCATCAGTTGTGTTGTGCAGAAGTCAGGTTAATACACAGCCGACAGCCCTATTGGACAACTGTTAAAATTCATATTATGGCAAGAACCAATCAGCTAACTAAAGAAAAACGAGTGGCCATCATTACTTTAAGAAATGAAGGTCAGTCAGTCCGGAAAATTGCAAAAACTTTAAATGTGTCCCCAAGTGGAGTCGCAAAAACCATCAAGCGCTACAACGAAACTGGCACACAGGAAGACCAAGAGTCACCTCTGCTTCTGAGGATAAGTTCATCTGAGTCACCAGCCTCAGAAATGGCAAGTTAACAGCAGCTCAGATCAGAGACCAGATGAATGCCACACAGAGTTCTAGCAGCAGACCCATCTCTAGAACAACTGTTAAGAGGAGACTGTGCCAATCAGGCCTTCATGGTCAAATAGCTGCTAGGAAACCACTGCTAAGGAGAGGCAACAAGCAGAAGAGATTTGTTTGGGCCAAGAAACACAAGGAATGGACATTAGACCAGTGGAAATCTGTGCTTTGGTCTGACGAGTCCAAATTTGAGATCTTTGGTTCCAACCGCCGTGTCTTTGTGAGACACAGAAAAGGTGAACGGATGGATTCCACATGCCTGGTTCCCACTGTGAAGCATGGAGGAGGAGGTGTGATGGTGTGGGGGTGTTTTGCTGGTGACACTGTTGGGGATTTATTCAAAATTGAAGGCACACTGAACCAGCATGGCTACCACAGCATCCTGCAGCGACATGCCATCCCATCCGGTTTGTGTTTAGTTGGACGATCATTTATTTTTCAACAGGACAATGACCCCAAACACACCTCCAGGCTGTGTAAGGGCTATTTGACCAAGAAGGAGAGTGATGGAGTGCTGCGGCAGATGACCTGGCCTCCACAGTCACCGGACCTGAACCCAATTGAGATGGTTTGGGGTGAGCTGGACCGCAGAGTGAAGGCAAAGGGGCCAACAAGTGCTAAACACCTCTGGGAACTCCTTCAAGACTGTTGGAAAACCATTTCAGGTGACTACCTCTTGAAGCTCATGGAGAGAATGCCAAGAGTGTGCAAAGCAGTAATCAGAGCAAAGGGTGGCTATTTTGAAGAAACTAGAATATCAAACATGTTTTTGTTATTTCACCTTTTTTTGTTAAGTACATAACTCCACGTGTTCATTCATAGTTTTGATGCCTTCAGTGAGAATCTACAATGTAAATAGTCATGAAAATACAGAAAACGCATTGAATGAGAAGGTGTGTCCAAACTTTTGGCCTGTACTGTATTTTCTCCATATCACCTGTCCCTAGACCTAAATACAAGTGAATGCCCATCCTTAGTTCACACTAATTTAAAACATCAGGTATGACTGACACATGCAGTGGTGGAATGTAACTAGGGACATTCACTCAGGTTTTGTGCTTAAGTACAAATTTGAGGTACTATGTAACTTTATACCTCTACTCCTCTACATCTCAGAGGTAAATATAGTCATTTTTAGCTTTAGCTATAGCTATTCAGCTTTAGTTACTTTACAGATTACAGATTTTCAGCCCCTTCCTGTCCAGTAAAAATCATGTATCTCCAGATGTGCTGATGTTGAATGTTTGTCATAAACTGAAAGATGACGTGTTCCTATATGTGTTGAGAAAATTCTCCTCCTTCTTAAGCTTAATAAACACTTTTAAAACCCTCCTGGATCAGCAGGAAAATCCATCGTCACAAAGCTGAAAACGGCTTTTTTCTGACTTTTTAGAGATACGTGGTTCTTACAGGACAGCCACACTACAAACATATGATGATCTTATAGAATATGATGCACTGCTGTAGATTAAACTACCAACAGTATATAAAGGAGTTAAAATGAGCTCAACCTTAAACATCTACAGCAGTACAATGCAACACACACATAAGTACTTTAGCTTTATTGTGCTGATAATATCTACATACTTTTTAAGGTTTTGAATGCCGGACTTTTACTTGTATTGGACTATTTTGACAGTGTGGTATCAGTACTTTTACTTAAGTGAAGAATGTGAGTACAGTGACACGTGAGAGGATCCAAACATTGATGAGACACTTTGAGCTGCAGTGTGAACATATATGTAGTACATGTATGTGTATGTGTGCAACCCCGTGGAGGCCTGACTTCCTCCCTGCCCCCTGGCGCTGCTCGTTAATCACAGGGTGATCATTTCTAAGACAAACAGAGGCGCCGGGAGCGAAAACAAACCGGTGAGAATGTGAAAGGAAAGCCGGAGCGGCGGGGAATTCATGAGGGAGAATGTTATCGCCGCGACTAAAGGTCATATTGTTCACTTCTTCCTGACAGGCAGAGAGAGAAAGAGAAGGGAGTGTAAGGCAATTTGGAAAGAGTTGGAGGGAGGGAGGGAGGGAGGACAGAGAAAGATTGTAGGGAGGAAGAGAAAACCACAGTGTGGGCCTCAAACTGCACAAGGACACATTCTGTATGTTACACATGCACAAAGACATGGAGATAAAACCACACACATTTACCCTACATGGCCAAAAGTATGTGGACACTTGAGCATTACACCCATGTGTGATTGTTAAACATGAGTGTCCAAAACCACGGGCATTACTTTGCTGCTGTTACAGACTCCACCCTAGATGTTGGATTCCCTGACAACAGGGATTTGATCCAGTTCGGCCACTTGGATGATAAAGTCTGGCTCACAGTTGGTGTTTCACTTCATCCCAGAGGTGTTGTATGGGGTTGAGATCAGGGCTCTCTGAAGAAGATGAAGAAGGTATCTATTATGAATATGCTTTTTTACAGCAAAGGGAAGCAAAACAGTGCATTATCCTGTAAATAATCTCTATATACAGATATCTGCATATGTCTGCAAAATCTGTTGGCAACAGGACAAGATTCATGCATTGGAAGTGCTGGTTTCCTTTTGTAGTCCAAGTACTATACCAATCATGTTCGATCAGCAATAGTCCGTGCGGAAAGCAAAAGAGGGTGAACATGTTGGCCAAATGTGGTCTGCTATTGTCTGACATCAGTTTAGCTTTATGTTGGCTTTTTTTGAAGTTTTAACTGCATTCATGTGCAGGTATCTGTTTACAGAGATTAGTCAAAATGACTGGCGCATGGAAGAGGAACTGATTGTCCAGATATCCACTTACTACACTCGATCTCCTGAAATACTGGCCCATATATTTATTTCATATATTTTATTTTGTTATATTTCCACAAGATGCTTTTATCATCAGTGTCAGACCGATAGACTATTCTGATATTGTCCTGTAAAATACATTAAAGCAGCTGTATATGACATTTAGAGCATATCTACGATTCACAGCCACCGCTGAGATTGCCTGCACACTCTCAACATGGAGGTGGCTGAGTTGTTGGCTAGCAGCTAACGGCGCTAACAGTGCTAACAATTGCAACAGTACTAACAGGGCTAACGGTGTTAATGTGGGGGAAATGCCTGACAACGCCATCCAAAATTCAGCAGTAACTGCCATGAGAGCCTAGTGCAGAGCGGTGACAATGAGCTAGCCAGTTGGAAACACACAGGGACTTACATGCAGATAATGACCTGACACACAAGGCCGATGGTTGGCTTTCTTTCTGCTGATTCAGCATGTTGAATTAACTCTGACTGGCACTTCAGCTCAGCTCACGAGAAGAAAAATGGAAATGAGGAAAGTCAACAAAGCTAAATACAAGAGGGAGTGAGACCAAAACAAACTTGTTTTATTGGGTAAGATAAATTTAAGCTTTTGAGCTCTTTAGCATGGCTTGTGTTATTGTTCACTGGCGCACGGTTAATATGTTTTGTTCTGTCAACATTGAATTCTGTTGTTAATGTGCTAAATAACATTGAGACAGTCTTCCGGTTTCCCATTTTGAATGACAATTACAGACTACTGCCATCTGCTGGTGTGGAGAGTTATTTCCTGTTATGCAGGTGCAGAACGTACATGTTGGTTGGCTGGCTGCGGCGACGTGAGGTAACACAGCAGGGGGCTACGTTGCCACCAGTTCTCTGAAGTCAGTTTGGTGTGTCTGGGCCTTAACATGCATGTGCTGCCAGACTGTCCACCAAAACAAAGAACAGAAAAGGTCAGATTACAGCACACACAGAGGGAGTGTGACTTCATTCTTTGCTCAAAACACCATTACTCTACTTTATTTACACATAGCAAATTGTGATTCAGCTTTATATTAATGCTTTTATTGGGTAAAGGCTGGGTGTGCCCTTCTTTTCTGTTTCCTGCGTTTTTCGTGTCTCACCTTAGATTCTGCCCTCCCCCCTCCTTGCCCTGAAGAGTG
Organism: Epinephelus lanceolatus; assembly: GCF_041903045.1. Taxonomy (NCBI): domain Eukaryota; kingdom Metazoa; phylum Chordata; class Actinopteri; order Perciformes; family Serranidae; genus Epinephelus; species Epinephelus lanceolatus. The sequence continues at coordinate 8,643,504 of NC_135753.1, read as the reverse complement.
GTTGGGCACACCGGCATCGAGTGTTGAGGTCACAGTGGTTGACGAAAATCTCACTTTTGTGCAGGTGATGCAGGAGTTTGTGCCTCAAAATAGAGTGCAATTAACATTGGCTTTTTTATTAACTGTGTAACTGTGACCAGCTGTAACTATAAGTGCTTTAGTGTGCTAACTCTTACCATACTTTAACCAGAGCTGATTTGTAATAACCATAACTTTTCCCCAACCTGGACCATACAGTGGCTGCCATATGCAGATACTGTAATAAATGAGAATTTCAGCATGAGACGTAATCTGGGATTTTGCAAAATATTTCAATATTAATGTTCTTATGTGGTGAAGAGGTTGTGAAAGACTGAACAAAAGTATATGGATGGTTATGTCTCCATACTTTATCTGCTCTACATGGCCAAAAGAATAAGTCATACACACACAGAGGAACACTGTTGAACACTTAAACATTACCATAAATTTAAAAACTCAGAAATACTTTGACGCACGTTGAGACATGTAAACGTCTTGGACATGAGAACACACACACACACACACACACACACACCTATCTGGAGGGGGTCTGTCTCCCTCTCTTGGGAGTGTCAGCCTCCTCGATCACCCGTTTTTTTCTGAACTCTTGATTCCTGAAATGAAATGAAGCAGTGAGCAAGCAGCCTCAGCTTTGGCTCCATACACACACACAGTTACACACAGACACACACACACACACACACACAAGGAGGGGGGCCTACACACACACACACACACACACACACACACACACAGTAAGAGAGAACCTATTACATGCAGAGCAAAAACACACATACACACACATGCATGCACGCACGTATGCACACACACACACACACACACACACACACACACTCACACACACACACACACATACGTCAACATAAAAACCCCAAAATCTGACAAAAGCTAGTAGAGCCAAAAAAAGTTTGGAAACTTTGGAAAGTCCCCAAAAGTTTCCTGTTTGTTCATTGGTCAGCTCTCAGGTTTCCAGAGTGCCCATTGGTTGCTTTAGTTGTCCCACCTCACCCTTCCCGAGGTAGGTGTGTGTGTGTTTGGGCCAGATATCAGTGATATTGTTCAGCTCTGGGTACTGTGTTATTTCTAATAGTAAGGATAAAATTAACTCTGTGTGTGTGTGTGTGTGTGTGTCTGTGTGTGTTTACCTTGGCAAGCAGGCAGAGAGAGACAGATTTAGATTTACAGCATGTTAGTTTTCACAGTTATTGTTTTAAGAGATAATGCCAATGTTTATATTAATAATCTTAACATAACCTAAAAATAGGAGTCAGAAACTAAATAAATTAATGGTTTACCTTATATGGATTGGCTTTTTGTCTCAAAATCAGATGTGAGTCCCCATAATGTGACTGTACAAATCAGTGTTTGTCCCATGAACAGGATTAATACACAGATAAATCCACACTTTTATTGGTCTTAAGTAGAAGTACTCAATCACATACATCACAAAACAAGTTTATAAACTCAATAAAGAGAAACAACAGGAGGAAAATGAAAATTGGAGCCTTGGAACACAATACTTGTTCAGTGCAACACCTGTCTCTAAAAGCATCCAAACTGTTAGTCAGAGTCAAGACTATTAAAGTCCACCCTTATGTGAGCTGCAAGCTGTTCTGCCAACATCGTGTCTTCCATATGAATAACTTAGCAAGTCCACTCAGCTAGACAAACTTTACGCAAGATGTGTTTTTGTGTGTGCTGTATTTAAATAAACAACTGCAGTGAGATATCCGAGGTCTATCCACCTTATTTTTCACGGAAACACGGAGGCAAAACAGAACGCAGCCAGCTTCCGTTTTTTTGTGCGACACTTCCGGTCCAGCACTCTTACCACTGTGTAAATGGAATCCCCTTGTTGTTTACCTTGCTGAGTTTAGCTATATATATGTATATATCACATTTTTCACGTCACTATATCACTGTTTAGACTAATCTGATGTTTGTAAAGTCTATAAACACAATGACTGAACAAACATTAGTATTTTCTCTGTGTGTAATTAATAACATGGTTATCGTAGATTAGCTGGGCTAACCGTTAGCTGTTAGCCGTTAGCCGTGTCTGTAATAACTCACTAAACTCACAAAGTGGCCCGTGAAAAAAATATTTTCTCCAGCGGATGTCTTAGTTACAACATGATTGAGCTAAGTGGAGTAGTTTCATGTCGTATCCGACAACGGGAGGCTTTTAACGGATGACGATCCTGATGTTAGCTTTGCTGCTAGTGTTAACGTTAGCTGTCCCTGTCAGCTGCAGCCACTGATGCTTTCTAGACATCGTGATTTCCCAAAACTGAATAAATACCACACATAGCAACACAAAACTGCTTTGCTAGCTCAATCATGTTGTAACGGCTGGATGGTTGATGCGTATATGCTGATTCAGGTGCTATCAGAGCCGATCCGCGCATCACTATGGCTTAATGTTCAACTCAGTCAATTAAAACAACCCGTCCTGTGTTAGGAGTGTATGTCGCTGACAGAAAGAAAGAAAGAAAGAAAAGGGAAAAAAAGCAGCGTACACCTCACATATTTATTTCTCACAGTTGCGCACATGTGTGGCTGGCATGCAGAAGCACCGTCTGTGTCTGTGTGTCGAGGGTGCGAGCCGCAGCTTCAGCTGCTCAGGTAGAGAGGCTGTGTAGCCCGGTGTGTTTTTTCGCTGATTCGGTTCTGCAGGTTCTCTGCTGGTACACTGGAGACGGGGATCAAGCAGTTTGTCTCACTCGGGATAGATTGTGCTTTTTTGGTTCATAGTTTATGATTGACGTGCGATTTATTCGCGTTTAGAGGGAATAAATTTTCGTTATAACGGAAACGTGGGCACAGTTATCTAACGTTATACAAAATACACAGACTAACTAACTAACTAACTGATTGACTAACATAAACAACTGAAAATTGAAAAAAAATTAGCTTGCACCGTTAGCTCCGGTAAGGGAAAGCGGCTGACTGGAAGTCACGTACAAAAAAACGGAAGTTGATCACTATTTACTTCCGTGTTTGAAAATAAGGTGGATATCATTCCTCTACAAGTGGTACACCTGGGGTCCAGGTGGGCTGGACACCTGTTATTAGTCAATGAAAAAATGATCGTTCTTAATTTCTGGATTATCTCATATGGAAGCCCATTTCCACCAGTTTAACAAAACAAAACAAAAAAAAGATAAAAAAGACTTTTGATGAAAAACAGATCCTGTTATTAAGTCATTATAATGAGAAACTTTCTCAAAGTAATAAGTTAGTATCTCAAAGTAATGACTCAGTATCACAAAATAAAAATGTAGTATCTCAAAATAAGAAAGTTTCTCAAAATTCAAAGTTAGTATATCGAAATAATGAGAAGCTTTCGCAAAATAATAACGACAGTGGCATGCAAAAGTTTGGGCACCCCTGGTCACAGTTTCATTTACTGCAGATAGTTAAGTGAGAAGATGAACTGATCTCCAAAAGGAATGAAGTTAAAGATGAAACATGCTTTTCAACATCTTAAGCAAGATTAGAGTATTACTTTTGTTTTGTACAATTTTAGAGTGAAAAAAAATGAAAGGAGCACCAGGCAAAAGTTTGGGCACACCTAGACATTTGAGCTATAGACTCTTTTTTAAACTCTTCTTACAGGGTCTCAGATCATAATTAGCTTGTTAGGGCTCTGGCTTGCTTATAGTCACCATTAGGAAAGGCCAGGTGATGCTAATTTCAAAGATTCATTTGTAATGTCATTAAGAAATGGCCGTTAGCAGGAACTGTGGAGGTCAAGTTGAGGTCTGAAGACCAAGAAAAGTTTCTGAGAGAGCTGCTTGTAGGATTGTTAGGATTGTTAGAAAACCCCCGTTTTCCTGTGTCCTCACCACGAAATTCAGCGTCAGAAGTTTGCAAAGGAACATCTAAATAAGTCTGGTGCTTTTTGGAAACAAATCCTGTGGACTGATGAAGTTAAACCTTTTGGACTCAATGAGCAAAGGCATGTTTGGAGAAAAAAAGGTGCAGAGTTTCATAAAAAGGACACCTGTCCAACTGTTAAACACAGGAGTGGGGATTGATGATGCTTTGGGCTTGTGTTGCAGCCAGTGGCACAGGGAACATTTCACAGGTAGAGGGAAGAATGGATTCAGTTCAATTCCAGTAAATACTGGAAGCAAACATCACACCATCTGTAAAAAAGATGAAGATGAGGAGAGGGTGGCTTCTACAACAGGACAATAATCCTAAACACACCTCAAAATCCACAATGGACTGCCTCAAGAGGCACAAGCTGAAGGTTTTGCCATGGCCCTCACAATCCCCCGACCCAAACATCAATAAAAATCTGTGGACAGACCTCAAATAAGCAGTGCATGCAATACAGCCCAATAATCTCAGAAAACTAGGAGCCTTTTTAAGGACGGATGGGTGAAATCCTCCAACCAAGAAAAAAAGAAAGAACTGAAAGAGTCTTAGCTGGTTACAAAAAGCATCTGGAGCTGTGATACTTGCCAAAGGGGGCGCAGCTAAGTACTGACCATGCAGGGTGCCCAAACTTTTGCTTCAAGCCCCTTTTTGTTTTGTTATTTGAAACTGTAAAAGATTGAAATTAAAAAGTAATCTTGCTCAAAATACTGAAGAAATGTGTCATCTTAAACTTTTTGTCTTTTAATGATCAGTTCATCTTCTACTTACCTAACTACTCACAGTAAATGAAATCTCGACCAGGGGTGCCCAAAGTTTTGCATGCCACTGTAAGTGTCTAAAAATAATGAGAAGCTTTCTCAAAATAATGACTTAAAATGATAAGAAACTTTATTTTGTGATAAAATTCGGTCATTATTAAATTTAAGTTTGTCATTCTAATGACTTACAGGATCTTTTTTTTCATCACAGGCTAAGTTTTCATCTTATTTTTTTCTTTTACTGGCAGAAATGCATTTCCATACTTACATGTATTGCATTGTACAACATGCTGTAGCAATACTGTACCTACTTATGGTCAATGCAGAGAGAGATGTGGAGAGGCAGAGAGAACAAGGAGGACAAATGGAAAGAGATGGCTGAGAAATGGCATCTGAAAGACAGGAAAGGACAGACAAAGAGAAACGAATAAAGAGGCAGACAGACACAAAGAGAGCGAGGGAGAGGGGAGCGGGAGACAAAGTTTGGAAGGCGACTGAGGAGGGAGGGAGTCGACTTTGCGGGGGAGTTGGTCAGTTCTTGTCTTCGTATCCCTATCAAAACTTGGCCGCTGTTCAGAAATACACTCAGAGTGTGTGTCTCTAGCCTGCATTAATCACAATGTGGGGACTATAATCAGTTCACAATGTGGGACTTTAAGGCCATTTCTGGACAAAAAGCTTGTGCTCAGAAGGTAAAGATTTATTTAAGGGCTTGTTTTTCGGTTTAAGGTTCAGATAAGTCTCTCCAGCTTGTACCAAGGATGCTCTCATGGACGATGTTGACCTTCACATATTCTCTGTGCTCTTTATCACACACACACACACACACACACACACACACACACGGTTTACAGTCTGCGTTACCCCCAGCAGGCCCTTGCAGGCGTAGCAGAGTGAAACCTAAGCGCAGTGCATCTCCCTGGAGGGGACGGCGGGGCGTAGGAGCCAGATTGAGGCCAGATGTTGCAGATGCAGGAACGAGCCAACAGGACCAGGATCCATTTATAGGCTCAGCTTGCCTCACTGCACAAAATTGCATTGATAACGTGTCCAAAGCTGCTCATAGCACTGACCAATGCGCTTAACGTCAGGAGAAAAAGCCGTCACCGCTCACATTGTGTCACCCTGCTTGTACCAGTCTTGTTCTTTTTTATGTTGCACCATCCTCTGGCCTGAGATTTACTTTGTAAAATAGTTTGGATGTGCTCTAAAATGCTTGAGCGGTCAGTCTAAAAATAAGGCTACTTTTCCAAAGTTGACATTTTTTGAGACACAAGGGTTTTACGAGAAAGCAGCACCAAACTCACAGTGTGTTCAGAGGCAAAAGTGTGTCAATAATTAATATTTTGTGAGATAAAGGGATATGTAAGATGTTAATAACAAAATAAAAAAGAATGCAGAATTTATGGGGGGTGAAGAGTCAACATTTTAATAGTATTAATGAGGACGTAAAAAAAAGATTTACTTTTTCATTTTTCTTGAGGATATGGTGTCATTTTATTGTGTTATCTATTTACAGTACAAGACAAATTTAGAATAAAAATAGCAATTTAAAGGTGTCCAGAATTTCATATTTTCCATCACTTAGGCTACTGATACAACGCCACAGAGAGCAAACCTGCTGAATTTACTGCTCCAAACATTAAGTGTCAAAAAGTTTTTTTCTGGGAGAAACCCTCTGGCACAAAGGAAGGGACGTGTTTTAATTTTCAGTTTGTAATAAATACAAGAAGAAGAACAAGAAAATGAACTAGTTAGTATTAGTAATGGAAGCTACCATTGCTGAATTGGCAAAGAAAAAAAACACTTCTACCTACTGAAACTTCATCATCAACAACAACAACAACAACAACAACAAAAGAATCTAAAGCAGAAACAGAAAAACAGCTTATGCTTTGCTCAAAATAGTGTTGTTGGCTTCATCTGATAAAAAAAAATCACTTTAATAAAAGCAATGAAATTGTTCCTCTTTCTCTTCAACTGGCAAATTGTACAATATTATATGTATTATATGTATTAGCTGCCTCCCCCACTGATGCACTGCAGTGACTGTCTAACACAAAGAATGTAAGAATCTCCCAGATTAAAACGTTACTTTTGACTTCTGTATGTGGGCAGTTTCAATAAAATCTTCTATAATGATCAATCCAATGGCCAGAAAAATGTTGGCATTGTTCATTTCTGTAAACCACGGATGTGTTACATTTACAATATGTACGCTGGAACTCTTATGACAAAGTCAGTTCATATACAACATCACTTTAGAAATGTTGATGTGATACATATGAAATACATGTAACATATTGTAGTTTGCCGAAATATAGAATGCCAGCATTTTCTTTTGATGACTGGGCTGATCATATGTAATTCTATACCACTACACCAATATATATACAATATTATAATGTGGTAAACTTGCAGGAAAAATCAATTGAGAGACTATCAATGGATAAAATAACCTATTTTCAGTCAATCCAGCTGATTAAAATAACCAGCAAATTAAGGTGTTTCATCACATTAGATCACCACATGATTCCCGAGCGCGGCACCGCTGCTGCTCACCGCTCCCTCAGGGGATGGGTCAAATGCGGAGAACAAATTTCACACATTCAGGTGTGTGACAATCAGTGGAACTTTACCTTTACCTTTACCTTTACATTGATGCAAAGTTTATACAAAAATCCAATATTGGCATAATCAAGCTCCAACTTTGTGTCAACTTCAATATCATGATTTAATGAATCCACAGATGCAAAATCATGGGGAAAAAAATCATCTCACTATGACTTTTGGTATATTTCGTCATATCACCGAACCCTATCTTCAGCATATGACGTCATTTCTGATTGGTCCATCTGAATCTCCAGTCTTTTAAAGCATTTAAACCACGTGCCATTTATTCTGAATGATGTCAAAATGAAAGCCAGAAGATAAAGGTGAAGCAGAGGCTACAGGTCAACAAGTTAATTTACCAAGCTTGTTTTCTCACCACTGACTGACACAGGACTCAAGTTACCACCTTGTTTTGACGGTTACGGGGTCAACACTGTGAGTCAATGTGAAAAATTGTGTGACAAACGTTTTGTGTTTCATACTGACACCTCATCATCCATCCTCAAATTTCCTTCCAATGCACTTTATCCTTCAACAGGGTGGCAGGCAGCGATGTTGAGTAACATGTTTTTGTTATGCAGCTGGAGAAAAACTATAGAAGCTTCCTGCAATCTCCCATCATCAAAAGGCCCTTTAATTAGATATGTGTCCAAAAATATATCTCCAATGCCAGCTACTAGGACAGGGTTCACACATATGAGCACAGGCAAATAGTATCTGACCTATTTGTGTCCTTAAAAACCCCTTTTCTCACCTCACAATGACACATGATGGATGAACAGTGTAAGATAAGATAAATGTGGAGAGATGTGTAACTAAAACAGAAATGCCAGGAATTTGTTTATCTAGACAACTTGACATTTTGGATACATGTGATCTTAGTCAGCATACAGAAACAAATAAGCCAAAACCTTTGAAGAAAAGCCTGTGTTTTTCCCCAGAAAAGACCCCTTAGTAATGTAACCTAAACCAATGTTCAACTCTTCAGTGATGCAGAACATATATGATTTTATTGAGATAAGTGATTCAAACTTTAGTTTAAACTCTATAACATTGTAATAACAGTCATGTACGTGCCAAAATTCAGCTGCTGTGCCACTGTGTGCATGCATGACAACATTATCTGTGATCATGTTCTGATGTTAAATGTGTTTTTCTCTCAGTAAAGCTCGGCACACAGATCTACAGCGAAGATACGAGCGTTCACAATAAACTTGAAGGCTATCTGTGTTTTTCCAGCGCAGAAATGAAACAATAATCTCACCAGGAGAAATTCAAAGAGGGAAAATAGCTCTTGTTCTCCAGGCCGGCCCCGCCTCCTCCTCTACCTCCTCCTTCTGCATGCAGGGGACGGCGAGGGAGGGTAGAAGTTAAGGAGTCAGTCCTCTGCCATTGTTCTTGTTCTGTAAGTCTGAGAACGGGACGGGACGGCGCTGGTCGGGTACCGGACGGCGGTCTGTCGTTATGACGGGCTCCGGTCCGAAGCTCGGGGTGCTATTGCTGCTGGCGGTCCTGCTGCAGACTGTGGTCGTCACCATCACCGTACTGCACTTCACCACGGCTCTCAATTCGGTAAGGACAAAAGTGAAGGTTCGGGGTGAAAGAACCGGAGACGCACGGAGGCTTTTACGCATCGTCTTGAAGTGCGCACCGCGAGGTGGATGCAAAGTTTTTCAGCTTTTCAATGCAGCTTAAAAAAACTTTTTGTTGACCTTGAATGCTTAATTGTAACTTCTATAGACTTACGTGCGTGATATATTGCTGACAGTTTTGGGGGGGAATTGGTTTTTATGCGCTCTGGTTGTGTTGCTGCGCTCCAGAGCACAAACAGCCCAGAACACGTCTAATTTATTTTCCTGTTTTGTGCACAATGCAAGGCAGGCCACATTTACTGCTTTCACAATAAAATAGTTCAGTTTTGCACAATTCAGCTTCATGCAAGAACACACGCTTTGCTTTTCACTGCATTTGCAAAAGAAGGAGGACAAGGAAGTAAAACGCTTTGGCAGCTGCAGAGGTGGACTGTGCAGCTATTTTTATGATTAGCTGTGATTATCAGGAAGACTTGGTATGTGAAGACGTGTGTGTGTGTGTGTGTGTGTGTGTGTGTGTGTGTGTGTGTGTGTGTGTTGGACTCACTCTGCTTGTTTTGGTGAGGCTAGAGTCCTTTGGTTACCTGGATCCAGTCCAACTCAACCTCAGTCTGTGTTTACAGGAATTAATCATTAAACCAGATGAGATGCAGCAGAAATACATGAGGAAATGAAACCTAAACAAATGACAAGCAAAGAGGACAGACACATGCCAAGAAATTATGCTGACTCAGGGTTTCAAGCAAACTTTAACACAGTGGTTGTGAAGGTGTAAAAGAAAGTTTATGCCTTATTTTTCATCAAATTATGCTACAAATGTATGCCCTAAAGTTTACATCAGTGAAAATCAGTGTCTGCATCAAACAAAAGGAACTAAAAGGAATACCTACCTTGGGTGTGTTTGATGAGAAATTAAAATAGACGTCCTTTCTAATTGTTTGATGTCCTTCTTGACATTTGCACTCTGTTGCAGATGAAGGAGACGTTTGCCAGGAGCAGTGTTTCCTGTCTGACGGGCACTGACCTGCAGAGCATCACAGCTGTTCGGGGGGATCCGTGCTGGCAGGTCACTCAGCAGCTTCACCTGCTCATTGAGAAGGTACAGTGAAGTGACAATAACCCCAAACACTTCCAAACTCACAAGTGAAATCTCAAAACCTGATTTTGATTCTCACGTTAAGGCTGTATAAAGTATTACTTCACCGCCCTACAGCACAGAATGACCTTTGCGTATCAGTATTTGTTGATCAGTGATGATTATTTGGCCAGCTGCTGAGATTTCTGGCTTTCAAAGCTCCATTTTTTTTCTCAGCCTGCTGTGGATCAAAAACTCCCCACCCACTGGAGTTTGGAGACATTACTAATCCCCCCACACTTAAGCTGCATAGGCCAACAAAGAAAATAATAAATCAGCTTTAATGTTATCATTGTTATCACACAGTCTGTTTCTGATTGTACTTTTTACAGCTGGGAGTTTTACGCTGATGATTACATTTGAGTCGAGGTTTCCTCATTTCATATAAAGGGTAACTTCAGTATGTATTAACCCGGACCCTATCTTCCCATGTTTTTGTATCGGAGTGACTAATAGGAACAACTTTTGAAACTAATGCAGTATTGAGTGAGAGGGTTGCAGCTGGCAGCTGTTAAACCGACTGCAATGTAACCACCGAAAGCATATTTGCATCAATCTACGTCTACTAAAAGAGTTTGTTTTTGCTACTGACAGGCTCAGATTATTATTCTAAGTGTCTGACAACATTATGGAATGGATCCCTACAGAGACAGACCTTTTATAAAAAAGTAAGATCCTTTTTGTTTAACAGACTCAAAACCACCAACGCCAAACCCACCAGACTCCATTTAAATAAACATTATTTCTGTCATTGTAAAACACACTTCATTCAAAGTCAACAGAAGAAAAACAAAACTCACAGAAACCATCTCGGTTCATCTTTCCACTGTTCCAACAACCACCAATTCTGGTTTGCTAAAATAACCCCTCAATTCACTCAGTTAGATGTGAGAATATGCCGGCCCTATACACGCTAAAATTACTGTTTATTTAAATGGAGTCTGGTGGGTTTGGAAATGGCAATATTGGGGCTGTTTCTGGTTAAACAAAAAGGATCCTACTTTTTAACAAACAGGTCTATCTCTGTAGGGATCCTTTCCATAATGTTGTCAGATACTTTGAGTAACAATCTGAGCCTGTCAGTTGCAAAAACAAGCATCTGAAATGGACGTAAATTGACTATGTGAATATGCTCTAAGTGGTTAAATTGCAGCCTGTTTCACTGCTGCTGGCTGCAACGCTCTCTCTCCATACTGGACCAATTTGTGAAGGTGTCATTCCCGTCAGTCACTCAGAAACAAAACAATGGGAGAAAAGGGTCCATGTTGAAAAATACTGTGGAAGAGTGAGCATGGATCTGACTCACAAGCCACTTATATAATGCCTGTTCAAGGTGGGAATGTCACGCTGTTATTCTGCCCTGCTGTTCTGTATAAAAGGTATGATCACAGAATGGGGACACACAGTTGTCTTGGCTTTAAGCTGGCAGTGGAGGTAGTTACAACACCAAATTGATGCCTGTGTAAAAGGGGGCAGCTGGCAGGACGGGACCATGGGCAGGACGGATGGGACATTTCCACGATGTATTATGTGTGTGACCCATCAGTGGGATATTTAATACACAGCTAGCAGCAGTCACAGCTAACTAAAAGATCACAAGCAGCAATCGTAAATGTCCACAAATTGGGAAAACAATGAGGTCCAGGAGCTCCTGACCCTCCAAGCAGAGGACGAGATCAGCTGCTGTATGACAGGGATAGTAAATAATTGTTATTGCCGTATTATACTGTTATTGTTTAGAAAGCACTGTCAACGCGTATGTGATATGACACTAGAGGCCAACACTGTTGTCTAACATTTCATGCCCCTTTTGTGTTAGGAATGCCAGCATGCTGTCTAAAATCATACACTAGGGTGACGTTATGCCGGTGAGCTTTGGTTCTGTATAAGAAAGCAAACCTGGTGTAATGAAGCTCATTGTTGCTGTCCTATCACGGGACCTCTTCAGGCTGTGGTGGCGCCTCACAGACAGACTGTCAGTCAAAGCGGCCACGCTTTTAATTATGCAAAACTTTAAGCTGTAATAATGTTGAAACAAGTGAGTTACATAAAAAGGGTCAGTCCCAGAGGTTGCTACTTGAGTTTTACCAAAATATTCACCTGAGCATTAAATGCGGATTAATCCGCCGCTAAAAATAGTCCCCAACAGATGCGCTACTTCATCCTGTTTGTTTAATAAAAAGCTCCAGTGACCAGCTGTTTTAGGAGACTTTCTGAAAAATGAAAGTATAAATTAGTTTGGTGATTTTATAGATTAACGTCTTCAGTAGGAATCAGTAAGCGTGGGGTGTAACAGACAGGCTGTAACACATAGCTGGATATCACAAAGTCTGCCACGATATGATTTCGATTCGATTCACCTCAGAGGCCTGCGATCGATGAGACCATGTCTGTAAATATTCTGATTGTAATTTGGCTGCTTCCTGATGTCTGTCTGGCGCTACTAGCACTGTTTGAATGTTTAGGGAGGAGGTGTGTTGGGCAAAAATGGTGACAAAGAAGTGCCATAGGAAAATCAAATTAAAGGCATATCTTAAAGATAACGATATAATCAATGTTTTTACTTTGCATCAGTCATATTGTGGATCATTGACCACTGAGTGGATATATCTATCCAGATCGGTGTATTTTCACAACCCCAGTCTTTTCCTGGGATTTTTTCGACAAAATGGAGCAACAAAATGACTTGTTAGGACTTAAGATCCTTGTAAGTACATTAGTGAAGAAATCACAAAGTAATTATTATTATTATTATTATAATTATTATTATTATCATAATTATGAGGGGCTTCCTGTGCTGCTGATCTCTGCACATTGGTAGGAGAAGAAAAATGCTGAAATGATCCAAATCACTGTCTGCAGATACACAATGAGCTCCTTCATAGCTGGAGATGTGATGTGATCCTGTGTGGTTTAATCAGCACAGGAATGTGTTCACCTGCCCTGCTCTCTCTCTCTCTCTCTCTCTCTCTCTCTCTCTCTCTCTCTCACACACACACACACACACACACACACACACATATATGCATGCACACATACTGAACGTATTCTTTTTCCTTTACTTGCTATTTGTGCATATTGTTTGTTTTTGTTCCCCTCTCCTCTGACTGACTTTGCTGCTCTCTTGAATAACACACAGCGGGTATTTTCTGACTCAGTTGCTTGATTAAATTTAGTTCAGAATATAAACATAATGCTGGGACAGTCTTAGCCAGAACATCAGGTTTCTGCTTTTAACGCAGAATGCAGAGTGAAAGCACATTTAAGGCTCCTGCAAAGTCAAAAAAGACGTTTTGTTATCCTGTGCAGTGCTATTTTTTGTTATCTGTAAAAATACATTTTCCACATGTTTTCCATCAAACGTATTTTATTGAGCTGCTTTATTGCTAAACCAAGGGGGCATACATCGTAGCATATGTGAAAAAAACATGATTTAAAGTTGCTTCTGAAGACTGGTGTCTGCCAGAAATGGGAGAAACATTCAGATGGATTTTGAATTGAATTAAAAAGCATCAAACATGAGCTTGTGCATGTTGAAGCCCTTCCTTATATGTCATGGGCATCTTGCATTTGGGGGCAGATAAATCAACCCCACAGACAGTTCCCTCAGATAAAACCTGCAGGTCTTCCTTTGAATTTCATCCCCTCAAAATGAAGTCGTAATAACTTAAAGAGAAAATAAGTGTTATACAGACATGGTTTACCCATAAATTCTGGCTCCTGCTGACAGACTGCAGGTAAACTCAGCTCATAAATGAGTTGTTTTCTTTCACCTCCCTCTCAGTTATTGCTGAAGCTGTAAAAATATTTTTAAAGGGGAAACCATTAACCTTTGCAACCTCTACTGGCAACCAACAGGATCCGCAACAACACTAGTGAAACTTTTCTCCTTCTTTACAAATGCTATTAATTACAATTAAAATGTAACATTATGAGTAAACATCTAATTAAAATGTTGTATCTCTGTTCTCTAATGCGTTCAGAATGGCTTTCTTTTCATCAAGTTTTTTTCTTTTAAGTTTTTGGAAACATACTGACATAAACACATGCAGAATCCACTACAGCTTAGAAAATCGTTTTCATCAGTTTGGCAGACAGTGCATCTTTTTTCAAGCCAGTTGGTCGGGTGAAGGAACGTAAAACACGAGGAACTGGGAGAGGGGTCGATTACTAGGGGAGGCTCTGTTACAGACCTGAACATGAAGACTCCATTTTATTCCTGATCCTGATCAGCAGAAGTTCAGGGTTAAAGCCAAACAAAGGGCTGCTTGGCACAGGGTTCCTACGTTGTATGGAAATAGACTTTAGTAAATTCCAGGTGTGTAGAAATATGGAAAAAACAAAAGAGATTATGGAAAAATGTTTGTGTTTCCAGACTATTGCCTGTATTCTCTTTTCTGAAATACAAAATTCAGAATTCCTAAAAATAAGTCAATCATACAACGCAGCCAAATTGTTTACCACTGTGTGGGGAGTGCTGTTCAGAGCAAACTGAATTTCCTCAAAAGCAAGGCGAGAAGTATGGCATGCGATTGAAGCACACAGCTGCCTCTGCGCATACAGTATGTCACAGAAAGAAAATGCAGCAAAATCTTTCAATTGCATCAAAAACATTAAGCTTGTCTGAACATTTATGCAGTGTTATCAGTTATAAAGAGTAAACAGACTTTCTTTTCTGAGTAAGGAGACATTATGGCTGCTTTAATCGTCGTTTCCATGGACGGTGAATAAACAAGGCTGCAGATACGCCGTAAAAATTAAATTATTTAACTTTTTTCATTTTCGGTTCCTATTTATTAAAGAGATAGAATTATGGGGGAACTAATAGAAAATTATGTATTCAATATGTTAAAGGTCCAGTGTGTAAGATTTAGGGAGATTTAGTGGCACCTAGTGGTGAGGATTGCAGATTGCAACCAAATGAAACTTCTTCCGGTTAGAATTCCTTCAGTGTTCATTGTTTGGGAGTTTTTTTTCCCAGGAGCCTAATTATCCGCAGAGGTCTCTTCCTCTTTAAAACAAACTGAACAGGTGATTTAAACTGGTAAAAATTGTTTCACGTTACAAATCAGTGTTTCTTATATGCTGTTCAGCACGTCGCAGGTGGGCTGCTAGTCTAGCACCTGCTAATCTGTGCTCACCTTATTTCTCCTATAACTTAAGATCCAGACATTCAGGAGGTTTTTATCGTGAGCCGAATTATCCGCAGAGGTCTCTTCCTCTCTAAAACAAACTGAACAGGTGATTTAAACTGGTAAAAATTGTTTCACGTTACAAATCAGTGTTTCTTATATGCTGTTCAGCACGTCGCAGGTGGGCTGCTAGTCTAGCACCTGCTAATCTGTGCTCACCTTATTTCTCCTATAACTTAAGATCCAGACATTCAGGAGGTTTTTATCGTGAGCCGAATTATCCGCAGAGGTCTCTTCTTCTCCAAAACAAATGAAAATGGTGATTTAAACTGGTAAAAACACTGAATAAAACAGTTTCGCGATAAAAATCTGTGTTTTTCCAATGCTGTTTGGCACGTCCTTGTAAAAACCTCCTTAACAATAGATGAACAAGGAATTCTGACAGGGAGAAGTTTCAGCTGGTGGTAATGTGCAATCCTCACCACTGGACGCCACTAAATCACCCTAAATCTTACACACTAGACCTTTAGGTTTATTTTAACTTAGGTTTATTCCCACACATAAAATTCACCTCTGCAATGCCTTTTGATTATTTTATCAAGACATTTGTCATGGAACACTTCTACATAAACACATATATATAGTATAGTACAGTATGGCAATAGAGACAGAGCATATATAAGTCCCGCCCCCCACCGGAAGAAAAAACAACTCATTGCTCTTCATTGACTTTGTATTGAGTGAAGGTGTCTCTTTGTCTTTTTGCTAATTTGACAGAAAGACGGTATTGGTTGAAGCTAACTAAACTTTGCAAGGCCTGGTTTTGATCTTTGTTAGCTTAAATGATTACCTGGTGATTTGATCAAATAGCTGTAAATATCAAAGTATGTCATTACTGGCCATTTAGTGGGATCCTTTTTCCAAGATGAGTAATGTAACGAGAGAGGACACTGAGATAGACGGACAATATAGAGTTTGTCAGTGTAACTTTTCCTCTCTAGTAGACACAAGGTGCTAAATAATCCTTTGATATGCTCATATCTAAGATGTTTTAAGGTTTTTAGGGCCCTGCAGCCATCATGTTAGCTTGTTAGCCCTTGGTTGCATAATAGATTTAGATACACTCTGGTCTTGGTCATAACTTGGTTTCTGTTTAGCTGGTCTTGACTACAACACTGGGGAAAATAATGCAAGCAAAGGTAGCACTTGTTGGTTTACTTCCTCTTTGGGCAGAGATTCATTTATCTGGGTTTAGTATAAATTGATTTGTATGAGCTACAGTACTGAGCTACAGTCTTCTCACAGTTATTTGGCAACATAATGGAAAACATACATGTTAACAGCTGGATGTTAAAACATCTTTTTTACATAATAAACATCAAGCTTTTTATACTCATATGTCAAATATGGTCTCAAAAATCTACAGAGAAGTCTGGAAACATATGTCGTTTTGACATGTAAAATATCCACTCATAAATTTAGTTTTGGGTTGTTTGTTTTAAGGCTTTAATAAATGTTTTCTGCTGTTCACCCTGCAGTCTCTGTCTCAGCGTTACCAGAAGCAGATTTCGTCGGCAGTCAGAGGTGAGAGAACTGAACCGTATGTTGAAAATACTTTTTTTTTTTTTGACAATCTGGTTCTGTTTAGGAGTCTAAAGCAGTTGCAGCATCTCACTGTTCCTTTCAAATCAATTTCCTTCAAAAACTTGAGCTTGGTGGTTTGTTAACACACGTTATTTGTTCATGGGCACATTGTCATACTGTTTCTTTCCTTTTTTCCCATGTTAGATGAAGTATCTCGGGTGCTGCCCTCGCTCGTGATGGTGGACAGAGCTTCACCTCGCCCTAAAGTTGCAGCCCATGTCACGGGCAGCTTTGTGCCCAAACTGGAGCAAGAGGGAGGAGGTGAGTCCTGCAGAAATTAACTGTGTCTGAATTTAACAAACACCTTAAGCTGTGGTTTGATTTCACATTACCTCATGATCCATTGATGATCAGGAGAAACTGAAAACCTGCAAACTTTGATTTACTTATTGTGGTCTGGAAGGAATAAATAGGTTTGCTTTGGTTTATAGTGCCATCCACAGGCACAGGCCAATATTTCTTTGCACCGAAGTACATTGTAAATTCATCTATTTTAATGAATTCAGTCTTTCTCTTAACTAATGAAAACCTGCAGACTGAAACATTGCACCTTAATAAAATTGACTGAAACTGTGTAGTTTTGCAATAAAAGATAATCGTACCAAAGATGTTTTTTGCAAGAAAAAGTACATTTTCTTCAATGTTTTACTAAAGATCTAAAGGATGAAAAGTTAGGAATTATAAAAAATGTAAACACTACCAAGGCAAAATAATGAGATACCGTATCATGTTATTTAACTGTCCTCTCTGTCATAATATTAGTGACTTACAGAATCAGAATTCATGCACAGAAAATCTCATAATTTCTGCTCACAAGGAGTATTTTTGTTTTATTAACTCAAACTTTTTATTTCTTTGAACCCAGCAGTTTTTACTATCACATAATTTTAACCTAAAATGCCAAAAAATTTGACTTAGCAAAGTAAAGTTTTGCTCAAAATCTCATAATTTTGGCTCATGAGGAGTATTTTTATTGTTATCAACCCTATCTTTCATTACTTCTCATCCATTTAAAGGGATACTTTGCTGATTTTTAACCAGCTTTGTATTAAAACAATGTGGGTAGTATGTGTAAATGAACTGGTAAACTTCCCTCTATTTAACAAGTGCCTAAATATCCCTCCTTGCCCCCGGTGAAACTCCACTCTCCAAATCCTCATCTTTTAGTTGGTGATTTTATTCTGAATGTGTGTGTTCTCCACAGCTCCGGTCTCCACTGGGCGTCGAGTTCAGGGCCAGAAGATCTCATGGTGGGAGGGGCAGAAGGGGCTGGCCTTCCTCCAAGACGTCCAGCTGGTGGACGGGGAGCTGGTGGTGCCGCAGCCCGGCCTCTACTACGTCTACGCCCAGACGTACTTCAGACACACCCACTCCCTGGAGGAGGAGGGCGAGGATGGCGAGGAGGCGGAAGACAGAGGGAGACCCCTGCTGCAGTACGTCTATAAAAAGGTAATGATGATTTCAACTGAATCTCTGCTGGCACTGTGTTGAGTGATTTTGCTGCTTCAGCCTGTTCTGTTGCTGCTCCTTCCTTGACTCATCAGCTGCCATTTAATGCTGGATTCTGACTCACCTCTTTTGTCGAATGTCACTTTAATAAAAGTTTAAAATGCACTTTGCCTCATGGACAAGTGTTCAACTAAACTTTATTTATTTATTTATTTAGTTATTTATTAAGCCTCTGACATGCAGCCTTTCAAGACTAAAAATGACAATAATAAAATAATAAAATGTAAATAGAACAAAATGGAACATACACCAAAAATAATATGAAATCCAGTGATTAAAACTTGAAAACTATGGCTATAACATTACTCCAAATTAAGTCAGATCAAAACCATAGGTCCTTTAATCAAATGTCCTCTGATTATCTGTCTAATCTTCATTGATTTTACCTCTTCAGTTAACTATTTTAAAAATAGATCGCATAAATTTTGGTCAACAAAAGATATTTTGTGTAATTTTAAAGCTGATATGTGATTGTAGGTGCAATTACTGTGATTGTAAACATGTACACTGTGGTATTGTTTTGTTGTATGACTAGTTTGTTGTAGTTCGAGGGTCTAGTGTGGAGAGATTATATCCTGTACCAGCTCAATAAAATTCTGCAGAAGTCAGTCTCCACACTTGTATCTTCAGATTTATTTATTTTTGCATCTGCACCGGCGATAGCTGTATGCATTATGTTTTGAGTTGTCCGTCCATCCCATTCTGGTGAACGTGATATCTCAAGAATGCCTTGAGGGATTTTTACAAAATTTGGCTCAAACGTCCCCTTGGACTCAACAATGTACTGATTAGATTTTGGTGGTCATGAGTCAAAGGTCAAGGTCACTGTGACTTTGTCTGTCTCATTCTCATGAACGTGATATCTCAAGATCATCGTGAGGGAATTTCTTCAAATTTGGCACAAATGTCCACTTGGACTGAAGACTAAACTGATTAGAATTTGTGGTCAAAATTCAAAGGTCAAGGTCAGTGTGACCTCACAAAACATGTTTTTGGCCATAGCTCAAGAATTCTTGCAGTAATTATGACAAAACTTCACACAAATGTCTAATAGGATAACATGATGAAGTTATGACATTTTATATCCAAAAGGTCAAAGGTCAACTTCACCTTGACATTATAATATTCTGGATAAAACCTCTTTCTGGCCATTATTCAACATCATATCTCAGGAACAGAATGGGGGCACTTAGTCAGATACTGAATTGGTGACACTAATCTTGGGTGTCCACCTTGAAACTGTGCTGAATGTATAGATCGTCTGTGCTGTCATATTTTGACAGACATGGATGTAAACTGTAGAGAAACATGACTGGTGCACAGAGGCATATAACCGTTGGGCTGTAATTCTAGCTTGCATTTTTTATTTGACACTAGACAGTAGACTGACAGACAGGAAATGTGTGGAAACAGTGAGGGAACTTTCATGCAACAAAGGTCTCCAGCCAGAATTAAACGGAGGACATTGTGTTTCCACGATGTGCAACCCGATTGTCTGCAAATTATATTTTAATCTCTTAGTTTTTGTTGCACTGAACAGAGCAGACTGATGATTCACAGCAGAGGAGTAACTCAGGATGAGGGTCTGACTAATCAAATCATGTGACTCATGTGAATCCAGACAGTGAGTACGTGTTGCATCACAGCGTGGGAAAAATCCAGGAACAATCGCTATCTGCTTTGTCAGATAAAACTAATGAACTAACTGCTGTTACTGTAAATTAAATAGCTAAACTAAGCATGATAAACCGTTCATGCAAAGTTTTTTAATGTAAAAAATCCTGACTCAGCAAAACAACATGTTGTTGTTATGTTGAGTTACATCAGACAAACTTTAAAAAGTTAAAATAGTTCATTATAGAAATGAATACTGAAGGAGTTTAATGATTTAAAGATATTTTACCACAGCAACTGAGGAATATGATTTGCAGTGTTTTCTGTTAGGTTTGTGTATTAATGGCAAACAAATTGGAAGTCATATCAACATGCTTTGAATTTCCTTTACATTTGGATCACAGATGTGTGACTTCAAGGAATTTAAACACAAACCAAATGTGATGTTTTCATATAGCAAACTGCAGGGTTTCTAAAATTGTCCAAATCCTCCAGATTCTGACCAAAGCTGCTGCCCATTTGAGTCTGAGGTCTCAGGTTTCCTCAGATCCGTCATTTCACCTGTGTAATAAATAGTCAAACAGTGTTCAGTTATGTCCTTGTTCTTGTCGGTTGCATCATTAGAAAGTTGTGCTGTATGAGAAAAGTGATTATTACGGACAGATAAAATCTAGCAAAAGTTTCTAGGGCTGGACCCGAACATTTGACTATTTGGGTATTTGTACGTTGGGTAGGTAGTCTGTTTTCAGTTTTGGGATATGTTTTTGCTTCTGATATCGTTTTATAATTATATCGTCATTTTTTTTCTGACCTTAGTTTGCCGTCATTTTTTGGCGTCTGTTGTTATGTTGCTGCTGGGGTTTCTTGCCTCTGCTTTGCTGTGTTTGTCAAAGCACTTTGCAAACTCTGTTTTTTAAGGTGCCACATAAATGAAATTATTTTTATTATTAGAATTAAATATAGTGTTCCCCATACACTGATTTATATCAATGTCAATGTTTATCACCACATATTGATTTTCTGTGGGGATTTTTCTTTTTAAATTGAGTGAAATCTTATTTCATTGTGGAGTTGTGCACTGCCTCTCCGTGCTCCTTTCATCATAAGAGCTCCACCTGCACACATACAGTGACAGGGCTAACAGTTAGGATCATACAGCTAATGTTACCTTCAGCTGGGCATACACTATACCATTGGAGCCAGTTTTAGAAATGTTGTTGAATACTAGCTCCCACTGTACGAAATAATAACAATCCAACATCAGTCAACGACCTGCGTGTTCACACTGTACACATAAAATAGAAAATAAAACTGCTCATCTGCCCCTGCTGACTGTTCTGGCTCTTGACTATTGTCAATAAAGATTCGTCTGAAAGCTCCAGGGCTGCAGGCAGGGGCGCCGCCAGGAATTTTGGGCCCAATGAAAAAAAAATCACACTGGGCCCCCCCTGCACAGCTGTTGTCACCACATCTCCTGGACCTAACTGACCCATTAAAAGCTTTACATAACTCTTAACTTTGAAGGCTTGCAACTGCCTTGCTTCTTGTAGCTCAATACTGCCAGTACAATATTTACTGCTAGTGAGTTGTACATGCAACAGTCTGCATACAGTATGCAATTCACTATTTGATGCGAGATTAAAAGCCACCATAAAAAAATGCGCTAAAGGCCATCTTTTACAGTCTAAATGTAATTTTTATTGTAAAATCCCAAAATGGAAAATTCTCTGAACATTAATGAAAGACTTAAAAAAATAACTTAAATATACATTAATTTTTCAATCAAAATAAATTAAGATCATCATCTCAAAATAATGAAAACAGCAGATTTTTGATGCCAATAAATGAACGCCACTGAATCACCACCACTAGATTGCATACATTAGATACATGCTTTTGTTGTGTGTGTGTGTGTGTGTGTGCAAGCTGCTCAAATAAATTGCCCTTCATGGGAATAATAGTCTGTATCTATAGATGCCATTTAATGGCCATAATTCAGTGTAAATGAAAGCATCTAACTGGATTATTTTAACATTAATACAGGCTGAGTTAGGCTACTTAATGTTTCCAACTGTCCAGCATCCAGTACAGACAGTTGTAGGCTGTTTTTGTTTCATAATAATCATTATGTGGAAAAATAATTTGTTTGAATTTCTGTCATTAAAAAGTATTTCATTTTCTTTTTTGTAATAGTAAAAAAGAGCAAGAGAGAGAGAGAAATTCCCACAGACTCCCTGCAATGATGCTAACTGCCATGTGTTGCTCACCGTCTTCATTGGGACGGGGAGGGATAAAGTTATGGGCAGACAGGGCTGCTGCTTCTGACTCATCTGTTGTTGAGTCTGGTAAAAGGGGCAGGGACAACTGGTTTAATATGAATATCTTGCTAAACATTTACCTGCACTGATTAAATGTAGGTTAAAAAGGAGTGAAATGTAGGCTAACGCTAGCCTGTAGCTAGCTTATTTCACTATGGACATTAAGCTAACAGCTTCATTTCTACCACTCAGAGTGTAGGCTACCCACCTTTCTTGGAGAAAAACTGGCTCACATATTGACACTGTATCTTTTGCCTCTTCTCTCTCTCCTTTCTCTCTTTCCTTTAGTGAAAACAGGATTTTCTTTTAGTGCTAGGTAGCATGATGATGACTGTAATATTCTAGCGCAACTGCTGACTGCTACTAGGCACCGTCAACGCCAGTGCGCTAAGGCAGGACCAAACCATTTCATGCAGATACAGGGGGGTGGTCAGTCAATATGGATGGTTACTTTTTGGTCAATGGGGATATTTAACTTTTACTGACAAAAACAAGTAAAAACAAAGAGATCATTCATTTTATTACTATATTTGAAAAAAATATAAGTTTAATAATTTTATTTTATTTTTTTTTACCTATTTTTGGGGCCCCTGTCAGTCAGGGGCCCTTGGAATTGTCCTAACTTTTGGCGCCACTGGTTGCAGGCAGGTGGAAGTGTGTTTGCTAGTGGAGGCACGGTTCACAATAATGTAGAGTCAGACGTCCCAAAAAGAACTTAAAAGTCAGTTTCTGCAAAGACTGGTCAGTCCAGTCAGCAGAACCAACAAACTAGCTAGGTATACACTGTACAAGTGAGAAAAAAGGCACTGATCTTGGGTAATCAACTCGTGGTTCTGCTTCAACTGTGCAAGAGCCTGAAGATGGCCTACCAGAATTTCCAACATGTCAGAAATTCATCTGAACATCTTACGGCTGGTCAGGATCAGCTGATCGGGCTGTGATTGATCCTCACTCCACCATGTACACTTCACAGCAAAGGACGAAGCTGAAATTCAAACACTTGAATGAGTTGTAGTGCTCAGGAATCGGGTCAGAAACAGGCTCAAATCTTACAGTGTATACCCAGCTTAATGGTTATTCACTGGTTTAATAACAGAGTCGAGCAATTTTGGTGTGAGTTTGCTTTGAAGCTTTTGATTACTACCAAAGCTCCAGAGTCCAAAAAAAAAAGGTATATCCCTGAGAGTTTCCACTCTCATTTTTTCAGATCACAAACTATAAGCATGTGGACTACTGCTTATTCTGTGTCTTTTTTTTTCTTTCTTAAAAACAGTGGTCATTATTAAAAAGGATAGAGGAAGGCATCTTTCATTGTGCTGCAAGAGGGGAATCTTTGACCACTGAAAGATTGAAGAAAGCAAAAGCATTTGTCAAGAACGTGTGTATTATTCAAAAACAATGACGATTAGATCTTGTCTTAGTTTCAACAAATGATGCCAACTAAAAATCCAGGAAAGTTATTAATAAATCAGCTGTTTTACAGACTGATTCTGTGGTTCATAAACAGTCGTCTTTATGACCAGGGGTCCGTTTCACAAAGCAGGTTCAACAAACTCTGAGTCTAATCCTGAACTCTGAGTTGATCTACTCTGAGATAGGAAACTCTGAGTTTCCGGTTCCAGAACAGCTGATTTGAATCAGTTTAATCAACTCGGAGTAGTTTCACCTGGAGTTAAGCACGTGCACCACAACTATAAAAAGCCAGCATCAATGGAGCCCCGATTCGACGAGTCACCATGGCAACGGGGATGGGGAGGGCTGCGTTTTTCACCCCACTAGAATAAGAAATCTTAATGCACTCATACTGCGAGTTTGAACACGTTTTCAAAAAGAAGTGCAACACCGCTACAGCTGCAAAAGAGAGGGCGACGGCATGGGAGAATGCATAAGTTTAAATGTAGTCCTTTGCAATCACAATAATATTACGGGGGAAAACTGCTTGAATGGTAGCCTATTCGTTTATTTCATTTAGGTGCAATCCCGCGGGGGAGAAGCGCACTTGGCAGCAGTTTAGGATGAAATATAAAAACATTGTTCAAACAGGTAAGACCTCGGCATAATCTCATGGGGGTACCTCATTTTGATCATGTTTTACATTGTAAAGTAAATATTAAGTGGCTGTTTGACTGTGCAGTTGTTTTATCCTAACATAATGCTGTTTTCATACACATAAATGTCTTCTCATCTATATCATGTTCTGTTAAATAATTAAGCCTATTTAAACTAACACAGACTTCTACTCAGCCAACAGAAAGAAGGCAGATGCCTGTAAAACGAGCACACTTTTCTGACCGCCCTGCATACAGTTGCCTTACTCAAGTGCTCAGCGTCTCATTCAGTCATTGTATAAAAAACTTCCATTTGCAAAGAAACGCAGCGCAGCACACAATATCTGCTGGGATGTGAGAGCATGACTATGATTGGTAATCTTGCAAATGTAAGGACGGATTAGGTTGTGTATGTAGATGATGGACTGTGACGTGAAACGGTACAGCTCAAAAAGATAATTGTGTGGAAATGCTAAAACATCTATGCACGGTCTGATAACCATCTCCCGACGAATATTTAATTCTCTGCGCAGTAATGCTGCACCTTCATCCACTGATCGTTATCAAAAAGACATGCCATGTTAGTGAAAAAAGTCGCCACCTACTGTGCCTAATGGACTTCTAATATATTGACTCTGATTTTTTTTTAATGACAGACGGCAGAACTAGGCTACGCCAAAACTCGCCTGCTGACTGAATGAATGAGGAAATCAAATGGAATGTGTGGCTCTGAAAGAGGGCGGAGACAGAGAGAAACTCGAGGTTCATTGAGAAAAACCTGGTCCCGACCAGGTTAGGTTCATAGAGTCTGTTACTATGGTAACTGACCGAGAGCTTAAGTTACCTCTCTCTCTGAAACAGGCTAGAGTTACCCCTCTTTCTCTGGTTTGAGTTACCTCCCTTTTTGAAACAGAAAACTCAGAGTTTCCCTCATTTCAGGGTTAACAGACTCTGAGTTTTCACTAAACCTGCTTTGAGAAACGGACCCCTGATAGCTGCGATTCATCCAACCTGCACACTCAGCATGTATGCCTCCACACATATCAGACCTTCATGACCGCTCACTCACCTCTCCTTCTCCCTCCAGGTGAGCTCCTACCCAGTTCCCATCCTGCTAATGAAGACGAGCCGAACCTCCTGCTGGTCCCGGGGCTCCCAGTTTTCTCTGCACTCCGCTCACCAAGGGGGGCTGTTCCCGCTCAGCACTGGCGACCGCCTGTTCGTCACAGTGACCAACGCCTCCGCTGTGGACATGGACGAAAAGAGCAGTTTCTTTGGGGCGTTTCTCATCAGCTAGACAATCAGATGAGGGATCGACTGTCATGTTTTTAATGTTGGTGATGGATGAATCTGCAGCCTCTTGACTTCTACTATTAATGAACCCAGAAAAACTGCAACAGAGAGTCGATTTGGAGGTTTGTCTTACTTTTTTTGTTTCAGGATCACAAGCCAAAAGAAAATTAACAACACTGGTTTCATGGGTAGAGAAGAGACTGGTATGGATTTGGGGCTGTGTGTATGAGTGAGAGCTAAGACTATTAAAGTTAGTATGGCTTTGACTCGACAGAGATTAGTTTCTGTTGTACAAACATTTCTTTAAGGCAGAAGTTCCCTAAATTTTTACAGGTAAATTTAAGTGCAGAGCAGCAGATTTTCTGCATTAACTTTCCTAACTGGTCTTTAACAGCTAAGAGGAAATTTTCGACTACATGATGGTTTGGTCGTGGTTAGTTAACCTACACTGTTCTGAGCTGATATTCTGTACACAAAGGTTTAATTCAGATGTGATTTGCCTCGGTATCTTCATGCCATTTTACTCTGACGCCTGATTTATTAGTGGTTTTGTCCTGTCACTTGGGTTTTTTGGCTTTTTCCTCAGTAAATCCTTGAAGCAGTTATGCACAAATAGCACACAATGACAGGCATTGGTTGGTGTTATAACCTCAAGCGCTGGCCCCATATATCAAAATTTGTTTAAGTCAGTGGTTTTCCAGACATGTTTAAGGGTTCAAGCCTGAAGGGCTGTTTTTTGTTTTTGTGCAGGTTTATTATTTTTCTTCAGAAATGTTTTTGCAAATCCCCATGAGATGGTACATGGCAGACACGTGAAATTTTCACCAATGTAGGGTGTTTTGAACAAATGCTGCTCAACAAAATTGACCCTGATTAGCCTGACTGGGATGCTGTAAAGAAAGGTCAACTTTGAAAAGTCACAACTCATTCAGTGTAAGCTTTACACAGAACTTGCTACAAAAACCACTAAAGTCCACGTCTGGATTTTCTACCATTTGTTTGAAAATCACATTTTTGACATCTACTCCTGAACCGTAGGTCTGACTTTTACAAAATTTTCTGTGAATCATTATTCGACGAAGTTTATCAAAGTGTTTGAAAAGCTTGTTGGTATCTTACAGTGTTTTGAATATATTGACCAATAGAGGTGTAGCTTAGTACATAAATAGACCTAACTCCGTAACAGTTGGGCCAATCATCATAGAACTTACAGGATATGTCCAGTAAGTCAGTTATGTCATTCACACAAATAAAATATTTGGGTCCAAACAATATACAAAAAAAAAACCCTCCTATGTAAGATGAACACGTTAGTAAAAGCACTAAAAGGTAACTGATAACACAGAGTCCCATTATTCAGTCACGGCCTACATAAGTATCTTAAACATACCCTTAAAGTTTAATTCAAATTGACCAAAAGGGGGCGCTAGGGATGCAAAAAAAAAAAAGGGCGTGGAATAACACACATCAGACTAAGAATCAGAAATTATTTGTTCAATATTATGAAACTCGCAAGATATGTTTCATAATAGTGTTGAACAACTTTTGTACGATAATTCAAAATTGCTCAGAAGGGGGCGTCACCAGTTCCAGACAGGGCAGTTGGCCTGGGGCAAAATTTGGCCATAAATCAATGACAAAGCATCACCAAACTTGGTAGATATTTTTAATTAAAGTCGTTGAAACATGTCCCCGAAATGTTTTTTAAAATTGACCAACAGGGGGCAACAACACTGCTGAAGAACAGCGTGGCCTGGCACAGGTTTGGTTATAATAGAATGAGCATCTGTCTGATGTCATAAAATCTGTTAATTATCTTTCATGAAGGTGTTGGAAACTGTCAAAGGTCTCGATCCTTTGCAGTTTTCAGATTTTAACAGTCCGTGTTGGCTTGAACCCCAGAAATGCCACAGGGGCTACATTACTTTTTTTGGATTGTCAGGTGTCCCTTCAGCGTGTCTGTAATATCTAATGATAATCTTCCATAGCTAGACTGTCTTTTCAAATTTTAAATGTTGTTTTAGACGCAAAGCACTTTGTGAAATTGGCTTGTAACTCAACTCACAAAGTCACAAACTCACCCATAACAGCTCACAGATTCTGCACATGCTGACCTGCGCCACCAATAGGAAAGGACAGTTGTAGCAGTTTAGACTTTTGGGTACTTTGCATACATTACACTCAATCCCATCTTACTAATTTTGTAGCAAATGCTGCAAAATTGGGGTCTGCCCTAAAGAATTGTTTGTATAAAACTCTTACCAGCTGAACATTTGTGATTATCTGTGTCCCTGGATGTGTGTTTGTGTAAAGATGTAAATATTGTGCTATGTTTTGTATTTTTGTTTTTCCATTAAGCTTGCAAATTCTGGGTCTGGGGCTCTCCATGAACTCTCTTCTTCTTAAGTTTCCCTCAGTGAGATGTTGAACATGAGGATGGAAGCATTACTGTCTGAGACTGTTTACTGGTTTGTGGGCCTGTGCTACCATTACAGGCTTTTCAGACAATTAGTTGACGGCCATGTTGAAAGATTAAAGGTGTAAAATCACCACCTTTTCCTTCAGGAGGATTACAGTACCAATTTTAAAGCACCCCCCCTTACATATCCAGCTTTGTGTTGTGTTTCTGTTGGCTGCTGGGCCACAGTCTCTCCCTCTGCTGCTGGCTCGTCCATTGTAACCGTTCTCCAAATGGTGCATTAAACTTTCCCGAAACGGTTGGTATTCTCGGGCATTCATGTCATGCTGGATTAGCTGCAGATGTGACCTGCAGACTTGGAAAACAATCATGCACATCAGCATACAAACAGTAGAAATGTGGGATTTTGTTTTTGTCTATAGCTCCTGTTTTCCATGTGATGTATCGAACTGTTTGTAATGAACACTGCAGTAAATCCTCTGAAGCTCAAGGACATATAAACCAAAATGATCAGTTATGTTTGACTTAAAGGGAGCTGGATGTATCAGTGGATATAACCGGGGTCATTCCTGATTTAGGAAATATTCATTCTTAACTTAAACTCTACTTACTGGATTTCTCCTTGGACTCAAAGCTGTATCTTGTGACCTTCATCAACAATTTACATGTACCACTGCCTGTCATTAGTGACCAGTTTCATACTTAGGTCAGGTGAACAACCTCCATGACAACTTGGACAAATTCATCAAGAACAAGTTGTTTTCCGGGGCATCAGTGGCTTAGTGGTAGAGCAGGCGCCCCATGTACAAGGCTGTTGCTGCAGCAGCCTGGGTTTGACTCCAGCCTGTGGCCCTTTGCTGCATGTCACTCCCCCTCTTTCTCCCCCCTTCACACTTGTCTGTCCTATCAAATAAATGCCCCCAAAAAATATTAAAAAAAAGAACAAGTTGTTTTCCTCACACGAATAGAAAGAAGAATCCAAAAAACAGGGAAAATCTTCATGAATTGACGTCATAGGGGTCTGCGTTTAACAACAGCAAGCTGTGTGATGCTAACAGTTAACCCTGTCACTGTGTGTGTGTGACTGTACCAGTCAAAGAAGTTCAGTCCTGTAGAGAGGGGGGCTGAGTGAATGAATACACTGCACACAGCTCTACAATGAAATGATTTCAGTAGTCATAATTTGCAGTAAAGTTGCAGTGATTGATCAAAAAAACAAAGTCACAGAATGCACAGAATCGGCTTAATTTGGGTTAATGGTGATCACAACGTTGCAAAATCCTGGAGGGACTAGGTTTCAGCAAAGCCGCTGGATAAATGAGACTTGGATTATTGTGAGTTATGTGAGAGTTTGCAAAAAGATGTCTTGATATAGTTTTGCTGTTGTTAAATGCAGACCCCCTTTACTTTAATTCTTAAGGAATATGGTCCATTTTTGGATTCGCCATTCATGGCGGAGGCGTGCGAGAAAAGTAACATTTCTAGGAGGAGGGAGTTTTCCTCTGATTCATTTAAGTCATAAAGATTTTTACCATAATGATTTTCAATCAAGTTTTAAGTTCTCATTTTTCCTATATGAATGCAGCGTTTACTGATACACTTATGTAAATATCACAACACAAGGTCTTTTTAATTTCTTGTTTTTGCAACAAATGTATAGACTTTCTTTAATTGTTTTTTTTTATGTTGGTATGATTGCAGAGGGGAATTTATACTCTAAACATGATGAAAAATCATGGTTTAAAGTTGATATGAGTTGATAAGTATAGTTTGTACAGACATAAATCTGCAGTTTTGAGTCAACTAATTGTGAGGTGGATGTTTACAGAGCTGTCTACGTTTTATCTTTTACATCTGATGAGTGAAACAATAACCTGAGACACTGATGTAAATGCAGCCAGTGCCCTTCAGTACGTTCAACCTCCATATGGAATAACTTAAAAGATCCACCTGCAATCAGTCCTCTTTGTCAGCTGGACCTCGAACACCTAAAAAAGACACAGCTGCACACAGATGAGAATGTGGACAAATAAACAGAATTTGAATTGTTTGCCGGATAGACCAAAACTAAATGTGAATGTAAATAACCTGGTGGTTTTGTCTGTAAATATGTGAAATAAAGACACTATAAGAGGAACTTACAAATCCTTTGATACTTTCTCACACAGCACTTTACTCACAAAACATCTTGCGCTCATCTGGATATCTGAGGTTGTTCCCAGTTTTCATATTTATAGTCAGTTGATCAGTCATGCCAGGGTGTCACCCTCAATCAAGCCGAAGTAAAACAGAAGAGGTGCTTAAAATTAAGTTTAAACATCTACAGTCCCATCACTAAAACTGAGCACACTGCATGCTTTGATGAGGACGGCCTAAAGCTCCAGAACAAGTGAGTCAGCAGACCTTTAGTTGAGATAATTTTGTTGAGAGTCATGCCACGTATGGCCAACAATGAAACCAAGACATACAAATAGACTATGTTTTCAGGCAGTTTTCACAAAAGTATTACTCCTACTGGATACTTGGTTAGTGTTTGTTGTATTTAAAACATGATCATTTATATTTCTTTTGCACATTTCTGCATCCACTAGGAGTAAAAAACAATTTTAAAAAGATGATGTTAATGTTCATTCATTCATTCATTCATTCATCTTCTAACCGCTTCATTCTCTTGAGGGTCGCAGGGGGGCTGGAGCCTATCCCAGCTGACATCAGGCGAGAGGCAGGGTACACCCTGGACAGGTCGCCAGACCAGCTGACACATAGAGACAGACAACCATTTACACTCACATTCACACCTACGGACAATTTAGAGTTATCAATTAACCTAGTCCCCAATCTGCATGTCTTTGGACTGTGGGAGGAACCCGGAGTGCCGGGAGAGAACCCACGCTGACACGGGGAGAACATGCAAACTCTGCACAGAAAGGCTCCCACACCCAGGATCGAACCGGCAACCCTCTTGCTGTGAGGCGAGAGTGCTAACTACCACACCACCGTGCCGCCCGATGTTAATGTTATTTATTTAAAATTAAAATATTTTTTAATATTTCGATTATCTTAAATTTGCATAACTGATCAACAGACCAGAAAACAACCACAGACACACTAATGAGGGCATTAAAAAATCTGGTGAATAATCCTGGTGTCCTGAAGTATAGTGCAAGAATTGTTTCAAGTTTTAAAGCTCTGCAGTTTGCCAAAAATCAAGTAATTATAACAGCGGGTGATCCGTTAGTAAAAGCCTGGATTATTTAACCTCACTTCAAATGCCTCAGACTAAGGGCACAGTCATAAAAACACTTACTATGTATCAGTCTGGCACTGACTTTAAAGCATGAGAGAAAATGAAACTGATTATACTTTAACTATATTCTCGATGCATTTGATTATAAATTAATTTTTGGATGTTAGTGTGAAAAACAATGCAGCAACATAAGAATGTAGGCATATGCTTATTTAAGCCTTGGAGGTAGATGTGGAAAGTTATCTACAGACGATTACTGTAACCGTTCATTTCTAACCCTTACCCTAACACACAACAAAATTCTATGATTTCTCCAAAACTTTCAATGATTTTTACTACTTAGATGCTTTTTCAAGGGCTTGAAAATTAAATTGTGAAAATCTATGACTTTCCCAGTTTTTCCATGACTTTGTATAAAAAGTTTGTTTGCAAGGAGCCAAACGGTGAGATAATTACAAAGGGTGGCAGAATAAAAGCAACCTTTCCCCTGATCAGTCCTCTTAATATGGTTTATTAAAAGTTACTCATCATTTTAAAGGCTTGTCTGCCACCTGCTGGTGCCCAAAGGCACTCTGTGGGTTCCACTACCCACACTACCATACTACTTAGTATGCCAGAAAAATATTTAGTATGTCTCATCCCATGATATGTCAAATGCGGTATGACAGAAATACCAAGATGGGCGACTGCATGTGGTCACAATTTGCATAATGCAAGCAAACAGGTTTTTCTGGCTATTCTGACTCAAAATATAATCACAGAGGACACAACAAAACAACAACAAACGGACATAACTAGGAAAATACCAACAGAGAAGTGCATATGTATTGCAAATTACTGAGGAGTTACACTAAACACATTACAAAGAAAAGACAGCAGAGAGTTCTGGGCTGACCTCTGTCTCTGGTGAGCTCAACTAATGGTGCTTTGTATCTCCAAGGTTACATTACTTAATACCGTTCAGCAAGGGGGTCAGAGTTCAAGGGGCAGTGTTATCATGAAGTAGTTTGCACACTGCATACAACAGTACATTTTTTTGTAAGGGCGGCTACAGAACATACTGATGATAAAAAGAAAACGTAGGCTATGCAGTTCAGAATGTAGAGTATTTTCAGTATGATAGGGGGGAAACGCCACAACATTTGTTGTGATTGGTCTCAAGTCTTGAAATGAGGTATGGACATACTTTAGTCAAGTATCTAACAGTTTAACTTTAATATTTCTAGATCACATGAAATGTCACACTTGGATCTATGTCAGGATTTTCGCAAAATCTGGAAAAACACCAACACTGTGTCTATTGGCTCATTTATGGCCATAACTGAAATTTTGAATTTCTCAGCACAAATCTGAAGAAAATTTTCAAAATCCGTAAAACCATTATTATTTTGTCTTTAGATGGCTGTTTTTTCTATATATTCCATTTTATGTAAGTAAAAACCGTCGTTCCATGTGCCAACTAAATATAGTATGTTCAGAAAACGGCTGCATCTCAGAAACTACACGCACATTCAAGTATTTTTATATCTGTGAATTCATAACAAGTTGAATATCAAAGATGTGCACACACATGGAGTGTAAAAAAATAAGTAAATACAGCTTGTCCACAGACACTTAGATTTAATGCTTTTTAAGAAAATGTTTAAATTTCAGACCGATTTTTAGACAAATAGTATAAAGGTAGGTCATATATATTTGGTCCCATGCAGAGGTAGGTTTTATGTAGGAATATGGTTATTGTAGAGTTGGGTTCATCTACATTTTTCCAACAGGAAGGGGTCTCAGAGTGGAGGGGAAAGTGGAACTGATTACCCAGGGCCCCAAAGGGAGGGTGGCCCTCCAAAACCCTGAGATGAAAAGTTTGGTTTTGTTTGCATTTTTTATTTCTTATAAATTATTGTGCCATAACTAAATCAAAATTGGTTGAATCAATCAGTTGAAGGACTGAACTTAAAAAAAAAACATAGCAGAAGCTCTCTGTGGCCCCTCTCGTCCCTTAAAGGGCCAAATTGCTTTAGTCGGTCCCTGCCGCTGGATTCGTCTGGAGCCGAGTGAGTGACTGCTTATGCTGCTGGAGCACCAGCTTACACTGTTCTATCTTTCTCCAAGAAAAGGTACCCGGGGATCCGACTAAGAAAAGAAAGGGCAGAAGGAAAGGGAGAGAAAGCAAACTATGAAGCAAAAAAAAATATCAAAAGGTGTGTGAGAGACATGGAAGGCCAGCAGGCCCTACATACTGCTTATGCATTGGTCCCAGAGGCAGTACTAGGTTCAGTGGTAGGCTTAAGGATTTGTAACATTAGAAACATAGACTTTTATGCAGAAGAGCTTCATTTTAACAAAATAAATTAAAAGATGGGTAAATGAAACTAGATAAAATGGTTGTGGCAATTAACACTGCAGAAATTCAAGTTAATGAATATTTAATTAGCCTACCTTTAAAGCCGATCATTTTTAGACTTAAGACCTGCAGACATGAAGCTCAATGCTGCCCTCCAGTGTCTACCTGAAGCACTGCAGGCCCAACCAACAACACCTTGCAGCTCCTCAGAAGAGTGGACACTTCAGACTTCAGCCAGAGTGAAACAAATAATCACATAACACTTGGTAAGTTTTTGATTTTCTTTCTTTTTTGTGGAAATATGTTACAGTTATATTACAGGTATTTAAATGCCCCGAGGGAGAACAAAAACTGTTTTAGAGACTAACACTAAGAAGGAGACAGCAACTTAACTGAGACAGGAACAGTCCCGACCGGATCGACAGACTCAACAGGCAGAGTGGGCGAAACCGCCGCCCCACACTTAACCTATGTTAGGAGACGTCCAATAAATACTGCAAATGTTGTTAACGCAACTTATTAAAATAAAAAAACAAAACAAAACAAAAAACGAGGAAAACAGGTGTGCTCTCCTTCTAGAGTCCTTTGTGGTATTTAGCAGCAAGTGTGTAGCTTCCAGAAACCAAAAACTTGTGAATAACAACGTGCGGGGCCTGCAATCAACCAGAGTCTTTAACACAAGCAAGGACAGATCAGAAATGTGGTGGTTTTAAGATGTGTGTGGAAAAAGTGGGAAAAGTGCTGAATACAAGAACACACAAATGATTAAACAGGTTAACTTACATCCTTGATAATCCAACAGCAAACCAGAGACAGAAGTTCTGTCCTCCACCAGCCACAATGGTTGGTTGACCTCTAAATTCACCATCCTATCAGTTTTATATACGTTTTTAGTATACAATAACATCTTAGAATAATGTGTGGGTGTCTGACAGTAGCTCACAGAGTATAAACATTCAACAGACAAAACTGAAACTTACATTTGGCTGGTGGTGTTAAATTCATGTCCTGCTTCTTGCAGTGAAAGTTATCAAAAATGTTATTGTAAATGTTTATGTTTTAGCATTATGTTGAGGTTGTGTTCTTCAAGAGTCTTTTTCTGTAATTTCTAGTGGTGGAGCAGAATTGACAAAATACAATCTACCTGTGTGAAAATATTCTGGTTGAATGCAGCTCTGCCCCTGCACCATCTTCCATTGGTTTTTAATGTAACTTATAAAATATATCATAAAACGTCTTCTTAAATGGAAACTGAAACGTCCATGTACAAAAAGTTTTCTTTTATATAAATTACACCAGTCTCTGATGATGATGATGATGATGTCTCTGTTCCTGCTAATACAGTTCATCTCTAAGCCAAACCCTTCCCCTCATACATACACACTCACATGCACGCCCGCACATGTGCACACGCACACGCACACACACACACACACACACAAAACGGCGTGCGACCGTGGTCAACACTCCCAACTTAGCTACACAACATGCTCTACACATTACCCATAGTAGAGAAGAAAACAAAAACTATCCGCACTGAAAGGAAATCTCTGAACATACAGTAACGCTACATCTCCTCTTTCTTCTTCACACTGTATCTGTATGCAAGACCACAAGCATGGTGCAGTTTCGGGCGATGGGTAGAGGGTGACTCCTCAGCTTCAGCTGGTGACCCTCACTATCGCCTGTCACTGTAGCTGCCTTGTTCTGGCTCCGCCACTGCAGGTCCCTGGCACGCCCAGATGGATAACGCCCAGCTGGCGGGGCGGGGAATGTGACTGACCGGAGGAGGGGCGAGACCTCAGCAGTCAAACCGCATCTCCAGTGAATCGTCAAAGCCCCTGTTGTCGTGCCCGGCCCCCGATAGGAAGGTGGCCGTGACAGGTGCCCCTGTAGCCGTGGTGACGTTGAGAAGGGTGTTGCCGGGTGAGCTGGTGGCCGGGCTACGGAGGGCTGCTGCGGTGATACTGGTGAGGTTGATGCCCAGCGTAAGACGAGTCTGTTCCAGAG
Source organism: Epinephelus lanceolatus (assembly GCF_041903045.1). NCBI lineage: Eukaryota > Metazoa > Chordata > Actinopteri > Perciformes > Serranidae > Epinephelus > Epinephelus lanceolatus. The sequence continues at coordinate 8,607,901 of NC_135753.1, read as the reverse complement.
CTTTCTCTGGCACAGCGAAGGCCTCCAGCTTCTTCTCTCCATTGGCCATGTAGGAGTTCTGGCAGCCACGGCAGATACAGTCCAAACACGCCTAGAAAAGCGATCAGAATTAATAACACTGTGATCTAATTAATAATTACAACAACATAAAAGATCATCCAAAGACTGAGTGCATTTACATAGACACAATAACACGTTTATGAGGCTTATCCTGGTTATAATCATATTCAGGCTACGCTGTTTACATGAGCACAGAGAACTACCAACCTGGTTTGGATTTCTGCACTCTATTTGCACAGGCGCTGTGATATTTACAAATAGCAACCACCTGACAACTCAACTCTTTATTTCTTCTCTGCTCTTAACACCTATCACCGTTCTCTCTCAACCACACACACACACTTTGTACTGAGCTAATGCTATTCCTGAAAGAGGCTAAGGTTACACTACTCTTTATACACTGTCCTCTTCGACAGGTATCAACCCATCATTCACCGCATAGGACAGGGGAGCAGTGGATGAAGACGCGCGGCCTCTTCCATTACCGAAAGAAAAAAACACACTGTTTCTTCATCGCTGTAGAAGTGAGATGCTTTTGCTGCTGCCTCTGTTTGTGTTACTGTTCCATGACTTAACTGAAGCCGCGCCTGAGTAGGTGGTCGGCCACGCTCAGTAAGTGGGGTAAGGTGTATACATGCAACAGTATTCTAGTTTCTTTTGGGCAACTCCAGGTGGCATATTTGGGTTTCTCACAAACTGGATATGGTCTTTGAAAACAAGATATGGTGTTTACATGATCAAACACAAACGGGATACTCCAAAAACCTGATCATAAACAGGTTGTCCATGTTGATGTATACACACTCACTATCTCATAACAGAAAGACTACTTCATAAATTGTTAGTTTAAAAGATTAGGAATGAACTGTCAAACCAAAGGTGGAAAAGTAACTAAAATACTTACTCATGTACTTCACTTTAGTTGAATTTTGAGGTACTTGTGCCAATACTTTTGGACTTTCACTTAAGTAGAAATCTAAATGCATATTTTTTACTTGTAACAAAGTATTTTTACATTCCGATATTGCTACTCTTACTTAAGTACCAGATCGCTGTACTTCTCCCCCCCCCCTTCTGAATAAAACAAAAGGAGGTGTTCATAATTAAGCTTCCATATCTACAGTCCCCTGACAAATGAACAAACTACATGTGCTGATGAGGACTCTGTGATGTGGTCAAAAGCTCCAGAACAAGCAAGTCAGCTGACCTTGAGTTCATAGTGTCAAACGAAAGGTTTAAGGTTCAAATCATAAGACACACACTATTTACCTGTTATCTGCTGTAGATTTAGATATGAACACAATACAGCTGCTAATTTTTCATCAACCATAAAATACATTTATCAACTTCTGTAGGAAAAACAAAAACTTTTAACCAGTGTGTTCTGTTTTTTTTTTTGTTAAGTCAAATATTTGTTCACAAAACTGCAAAGCAAAGTAGTCTAGCTCAAACAATTCAGAAACAAATAATTTACTCAGGATTCTTAGAACATCCTCATATATCTTAATTTTGCTATTAATTAAGAAATAGTATGTTAGTTTGATTTCTAAGTTGTTAAATTAATTGTTGTAACAGATATTCGTGGTGTCATTTTTAGGTGCAAACACTGCATGTGTGCTGTGTGTGTGGGAGGTTGCCATGAAAAGAAAATCACTGTGAAAGAGTGCTGCTGTGGTTTTAACAGTCTGGAAACCACTGCTGTAGACGTCTAACTTCCCTAACAGCTAAAACTCTTTATCACTATGTCAACAATATTTCCTCCCCATGCATAACTCCCACAGAAACAAATTAGCCGTAAAACTATAGTACAATGTAAACAAAGACAAGCAGTCACTTAAATGTAATGAGCCCCCAGGTGGAAATTCATTTTGTTTGATGATTTTAGCAATTTAGATAAATACATTTCCACATATTAGTGGTTCTGGCTGTGGCAGCAGCAACAGACACACAGCACATTGGGTGGGGGTTTGTGCTGTAATTAAAAGAGGCCTGGAGCTTCATCAGCCGTGTTCTCACCTTGCGGTTGGAGTAGCAAGGGCAGCGCTGCCCCCTACAGGTCAACACCGAGGGGTTCTGTGTGGCTCGGCCGCACTTGCAGCCCTTCTTCTCCACAGGCTTCTTATACAGTGGCTTCGAGGGGCTGGGTGGGTGTGTCAGGGGGTGAGCATGGGGGTGTGGGGGTACTCTGTCACGGGGTTGTGCACGGGGCTTGGGGGCCCCCTGCCTGGCCTTGGTGTAAGCCTTTTTGGGGCCCCCATGGTGCTCCACTGGCTTTTTCAACGCCTTGTTGGGGACGAGCACAGTCTTGCCCACCTTGGGGGGACCACCGTTAGGCACTGGGGCCAGGTGTGGGTGGGGCGTGGCTTGTGGGAACTTGGGCTCCTGTTTGGTGGTAGCACCGGGGTTAGGGTGATAGGGGGAGCTGTTGGCACCGAGGGGAGGACCTCGCAAGAGGCTAGAGATGGGAAGGGGCTGCACCTTTTCACTGTCGCTTTCTGAGCGGGAGCGTTTGCGGTGGTACCGAGGGGGGACACAGGGGATGACAGTGGAAGGCTGAGGGGGAGGTTGCAGTGAAGGCTGCGGGTGAGGTTGGAGTGGGCGAGGGCTGTTCCCTCGTGGGAGGGAGGGGATGAGGCGGGAGGAGTCAGGGCCAGGGCAGTGAGGCCCGTTGAGGCTGGACTGAGGTACAGAGGGGGGGCAGTCTGGCTGGGGGTTGGGGTCAGGGTCAGTGTCTGTCTCCAGAGTCCTGAGCACTTCCTCAACACTCAACAACAACGACCCCCCGCCATGTTTCAGGTCATCCCCAAAAGTGCTGATGTCACAAAGTCCTGCCTCCCCAGTCCCTGTGACGCTCACACACACTGGGATCTCCTCTGAGAAGCTCTCCTGCTTTGCAACACCTCCACTTGTTTCTATGGTGATGGGTTGCAGTGTGTCCGAACTGACCAGGCCGTTACAATCGTGCAGCCCGTTTACGCTGACAGGGCTTGGTTCCTCCACCTTGAGATCCTTTGTTAGTGGAGCTTCATCAGGCTGGACCACATCGGAGGAGGAGGCCGTCTGCGACAGGCTGACTGAATCTGAAATGTCCTCCGCCTCTGGCTCGCTCTCAGCCAGAGTGAGGCCCTCGTTGAGGATGGCCTGGAGGTCTGGTGAGTCGCTCGCTGCGCTGGCTATGTGTGGAGCGAGCGGCGACTGGGTAATGTAGAGGCAGAGCTTCCTGTAACAGTGGACAAGCAAGGAGAGCTGCCTGTTTTCCTCAAAGCGGGAATAGTCCTTACACCAACTACAGGATGGCTTCAGCTGCATCCTCTGACCCTTACAGCCTCGACAGACATAATGCTGACATGATGAGTCGGTGGGGGCGATGGGGTCCTGCAGCAAGTTACCTACAGATAATAGAAAGAGCAAATATAGAAGACATTAATACATTACACATTTCACAGGAACAGTGCAGAACAGCTCACACTGATGATTAATTCACAGACTTTCGCAGGCACCAGAAAAAGCAACACAGCTTGACATCATGATAAATATGGCAATAAAATTCTGATCTAACCAACAAATATGGCACATAACTGTCCAAACAAACCGATGATCTGATAAATTATGGCCATGGCTTTGGAAAGTGTCAGTGTAGTGAAAGAATAATTAGGATTTACAAATGATTGCTTCCTCTTTTGCTGTGTTTTTATAGCTTCCTAAAACAGTTTGTAAACCTAAGCAGTGCCTGGCAATCTGCCAGACTGGATGACAACCCCTCTTTGAGAGGAGCTTCCTTAGCAACGCTGGTCACTAGGGAGTGCAGCTGCAGATAGGAGAAAAAAAAGGATGAAGGTCCATTCATGAGAAACAACCAACCTTACACACTCTGCACTGCCTGTCTGATAAATCCCACGTAGCGGCAGAAAAATCTATATTTAACACAATGTATGGACTGCCTTGATATTGATTTATTATTTATGCAGTGGAGGTGGAGGTTATCTGGGAGTGCAATAAAGCTGCTCTCCTCAATAAAATCGCAGCAACACAAATATCTCCTTTACCTCATGAGATATTCCCTGTATAAGGAAGAGTTGCTACATATGCATAAGCAGTGAAAACCAGGCATCAGAGGTCAGATTTATTTTCCAACTGACATTAGCAGCCTATTTTATCCTGTACATTTAAAGCCATCGATATCTAACGCTGTGCACAAATTATATTAAGTACTGCAGTTTTTAAAATTTCTGTGCATATATTTTACTTTGATGTGTATTTGGGGATGAGGAGGGTGTGAAAGAGATTAGGTGCATAATATCCAGTATGTGGAGGGACTGTTATTCAACACGATAAACAGAGATACGCCCCGATGCTGCCAAATCGCACACAGAGGGGGGTGTGTCATGATGGGTGTATCTGAGACTTATGATGCGTTCACAGCGCGTTGGAAACAGCGCAGTTGAATTTCCAAAACACACCTGGTACGATTCTCAGACTTCACAGTGGTGGGAGAAATATCCAAATATTTTACTTATAAACACAGGTAAATATTTATAGCTATATGTACGTAAATATTAAAAATTAGTACTTATTATGCACACAGTTTTTTATTTATTATTATCGATGCATAACATTCATTGCAACTGGGTTTTTTTTTATTTTTATTTTCATGCACTTTGCAACTCTGTTAAGATAAATGCTATAAAAATAAAGTTATTACTAAAGTTATTACCTTGTAAATTATCCCTTACATATGAGTTACATTGTATTAAGTATTAGATTGTTATTTTAACAATCTATCTTATTTTGAATAACTTAAAATCACTTCTCATAGCCTATCTTGATTTGACTTCCATTTCTTATATATTGTCTTTTTCTCATTATTAAGTGTTTTATAGTATTTCATTCTCTGTACTTTGCCTGATTTTATTTAATTGTGCTGTTTTTTTTTTACATTATTAAACTTATTCCGTTATATTTTGAAGAAAACAAACAACACAGAAACCCAAGTGATACATACGTGTCAACTTGACACAAAACACATTTAAAATAAATAAAACACAAATCAAAAATGGGGGGGGGGGTCCTCCTTAAGTAACTGTTTATATGTTTAAAACTTTATTTTCCAAAGTAAAGCTTTTCTTGATTTATTGAAAAGGGTCAACATCATATATATTTAATGATAAATATCAATTTGCAAATTAATCAGTACCTATGACTGATTTACCATACGAGTGATGAGAAATAAGCTGTACAATATACCCCTATGAAAATGTCAATATTAAAATAAGTACAAGTACCTTAAAATGAACCTAAGTGCAGCATTTTAGGTTGTTTCCTTCCCACCACTGCTTGGCTCATAATTTATTACGAGTGAGGGTTGAGATATTTCCGACTGTACCTGAAAGCAGCATTATTTAAAAGGTTCGCTCCCTTCGCGAGCACAGCTGACAACAACGCACGTTACCGACAACCTCTCCAAAAACACCCCTTTATACACTATACACATTGAGATAATAAAAAAAAACAAATGAAATCCACACACTTACCGCAAACCAAGCAGGACAGGGACTGACGGAAAAACGGTAGCAGCTTGCAGAGCTCCGCAAGGGCCCGGGGGTCTCGGGGGTCGCACTGCAGCACCGAACGGCTCGCGGACACGTAGAGAGAGGTCGCATTCACCGGGTTCATCTCAGCTGCCTGTCCCGGGGCTCCCGTCCGGTGCGGTCCGTTAAGATGTATTAATACGTTAAAACACCAAAGTCACACAAAAACACATACAAACTAAACGATGGCGGCGGCGGTAGACCAGCAACTCCTGGGTTCTGTCCGGTAAAATCACTGTTTTTTTCAACGGAGTCTGGTGGCTTTGAGGAGAGCATATGTGGATACAACTGCTTCAGTTCCCCGTCGGTAAATCCCACATATATAGCAGTCTGCGCAGGGAGCAATCGAGGTTACTCATCCCAAGTCACATCCAATCCATCCTCAATGTGATGTCCCAGCTCTGAATGCACTGCTGCGTTTGATCGGGAAGATTACAAGTGCATTGGCAAGCAGGCCGTGCATGCATATATATTCACCCAAGTCGGTTCTGTGTGAATCCATACAATCCGTGAGTTATGATTAGACAAAGCATCGTGTGGCGCTCTTTCCTCCGTCAGTGGCCTTTTAACGTTACTTACAGCTGGTTAGCTAGCAGCAGCAGCTCCGAAATTCAAACAGGGGCTTTCGTGACAAAGTGCTCCGGTTTGCAGTGGTTTCCCTTCGATAATTCCATAGTCCACATGCATGCTCGTCCCGGGTCTTCACGTCCGTCCAGCGCTAGTGTCACACAATGCATTTATTATCTCACACCGAGGCTGCCGTATCTCCTATTTGGCTCGGCAGTGCAGCCCCAGCAGGCTCGTTATGGTTGTGTTATTGTTCGCGGAGATTCAAGGCGGCTCGAAAACAAAACAGGCCGCCCCGGCTTCAAACGCTCCTCCTGGGCGACTAATACCGACAGCAGCACGTCGATATGAAGGGAAATGGGTGATGGAGACGTTGTGGTTATTAAAACAAAAATAATTTCCACCCAACGGCGCTTTTGTCGGTGTAAAGAAAAATAAACCAGCGGAAGCACCGGGCTCTGGTGACAGTGCTCGCCGTCTGAGCTGCACCGGGAAGCCGGCTACAAAAGCAGGCCGCTTCCCCTCTTCTCGGGATTAGCGGGGGTCTCTCGTTCTCGCTGCTCGCCTCGGTTGGAGTGTAACAGAATAACCGAGGGCTTTAGCCGAAATTATGTCCTCTTGCAGCTTTTGGTAGACCTCCAGAGTGTCAGAGAAGACCAAAAGTGAAATAAATCCCTATTTGTGCACGTTGCTATCGTTAGCCGCGGAGTATTCCTCATACCTCCTGTCGCTTTTCCACACATAAACAAGGGGGCGCTGTTTCCCAGATCTCGCGAGAATACACGGAACGCGGTTTATTTAAAAAAAAAAATAATGGAATGACATCGATGGTGGAAACGGTTTTTACAAGTCTTATATTTACCCAGATTTGTAATTTAATTAATAAACCCAATTAATCAACAAACCAAGTTTCAAAGAACAATAATACTAACTGTAATAAAAGCCATTTTTACAATGAGTAAACCAACACCAGTTTGAATGATACTCCTGGGACCAGAAAAAATAATTAAAATAACCTTCTTAAGGAAAATAAATCAAAATGGAGATATCTGTTTTTGACAAAGACCTTTGTTTATCTTAGAATTTCTTTTAAATGTTGAAATGTTATTTCATTTATTCACAGAAAAAAATAAATAAATAAATCTTCCTATGTTTAGGTAAATTTTATATTTATGAATGTTGTCAGTTTACAACTGACTTGGAACATTATTTTGAAGTACTACAGGGCCAAATTATGAATGAATGAATGAATGAATGAATGAATGAATAAGACAACATGGATTTACAATGGCATATTGTATTGTTCCCCTATCTTTCTTTGTTAGCCTCCATGTTTTTGCAAATGTTTGTATGAACCACCTTAACTTAAAAAAAGATATGATAGATTGAATTAATCTTATTAACTTAATGCATGTTACACAGGCATAAATTCATTTATAATTTCACAAAAACAGCCCAGTTTGTGTTCATAATCAACTTGTTAAAATGATTGTCAGAGTTTAACTGCTTTTTTTGTTGTTACACAATAACTTTCCATTTAGAAATAGCTACTAGTTCACACTCATTTATGAATGTAATATATGAGGCATTCCTCAGTCACTGTTTCACTGACCTGATGACTAATTTGGTATTAGATTGCAGTCATAGTTGAATTTTATTGCACGCTGGTTACCAGTATTTCATGTCAAGGCTTTAAGAGTCACAAGGTCAAATATGGAGCTTTTCTCATGAATTTAAGGAGAAAATAATTGCATCATGCAGTTAGTTTCGCAACTGTCAGAGTAGAAACAGTTTCACAATCTTTCAATCGACTTGTAAAACATCTTCAACAAAACCAAACACGTAAAGCAGTTCTTTATTCAATAACACTTTAAATTAAATTGGGGAACTGACATTTGTTACTGATGAATATATATTACTCATGATTATGATTTTTTGGGCACCTTAATTTTATTCTAAAATTGAATAATTGCATATGTATGCCCACAGGGATTAATAAAGGCTCTGCTCCTAAATTATTACTGTGTATAAACCCTTTTACACTCCCTCTACAAGGCAGGAATTTCACACCATTATTCCATCTCGCCGTGCTGTGTAAAATGGTACAATCTCAGAATGAGGGTGGTGGTGGTGGTGGCAGAGTTGTCTTGCCTTTTAGCTGGCATCAGAGGTAGGAACGGTGCCAAAATAACCTCTGTATAAACGGGACAGCCAGCAGGATGGGATCACATTTTGACAACATGTTATGCATGACACCCACTGCCAGGAGATTTAAATAGTAGCTAGCAGTTAGCAACTAACTAATAAAAAGAACAGCAGCTGAAAATGTATGCAAATTGGGAAAACACTGAGGTCCAGGAAGTTCCTTACCACCCATGCAGGGGACGAGATCAACCGCCATATAACAGGGATGGCAAATGATTGTTAGTGCCTTGTTAATACAATTGCTATTGTTTATAAAGTACTGCTGACACGTATATGTCACACAAGAGGTGGGTCGCATTTGTGTGACATGTCATGCCCGTCTCGCCAGCATGCTGTCTAAAATCATACACTGGAACAGCATTATGCTGCTGTTGTTTGGTTCTGAGAAAAAAAAGAAAGAAAAAAAGCGGTATAAAGAAGGGACTTGTTAGCGGCCCTAGTGTGCTCTCTGTGTAAGAAGGGCTGATGTGTCATATTGCTGCACCTATTTCAGCAGGTCTTTTTCACAGCAGACACTTTGAGTTGTTGGTGTCATTAATAATATAACAGCTGTGGTCTATTAAAGTGTTTCAGTACAGTACCTGGACGCTGAAACTGAAGCAGCTAAATAGAAATCAGCTATCATTAATTTTATCATTAACACATGATTTTCCGACTGTGACAAGTCAAAAGTGTCTTTTGTGAAAAAGGTTTATTTGTGAAAACTCATTGTGCTTGCTCAGTTTGTAAAGTTTCAGTGTTGATGCTTCAGTGATGCATGTTTTCAGTAGCCAGGATCTTAGCAATACTGTGGCTAAGAATTTTTGACAAGACACCAACCGAACCCTGTACGTTTTTCTGAGTATTTTAGGAAATCACAATATTGTACATCTAATCTTTTCCTTTGACTGTTTAATTATATTTTCTGTACATTGTGGGCCCTATCTTACTCCAAGCGTACATTGTCAGTTTTAGTCATTTTAACAGCCAGCGCCCACGCTGTGTAAGAAGCAAATGTATTTCTGCCCATCTGTGCACCCTAAACTAGCAAACTGGAGTTGGACATGCCCTAAAGGCACTTGCAACTTTAGACCATGTAGCCTAGATAGTTTAAATAGGGCCAAATATCTTTTTCTACTGTATGTTGGTCCAAAGTAATGTCATTGTGGTGAATACTAAATTAGTTTAATTTTTATTTTCTTGCCTAAAAACAGTGAATTGTTTTGAATCAGCCTTAAAAACCCAACATGAGCCAACACACATACATGTGTAATAATAGAATGTAAACCCCCCAATTTCCAGAAATATTACAGAGGACATGACCTCTTTTGTTAGCAACAGTCCTGCTTATTCCTGTATGTTTAAATGTGTGGTGATAACGTTGTGCAGTTCAGAGATGAAAACGCTATGCGGTGCTGTCTAAGTACGAGTAGGGTGAATCAAGACAGGGCAAAAAGGGAAGAGAGAACTCATCATGGAAGTCTTTTGCAATTTCTGTTTATCTGTAAAAATAATTACAAACCAACACCCCCGTAAAGACAAGCTGATAAGTAGGCTGACACAATTGTATGATGCAAACACTCTGATACAATCTATCAATGCGCCACCTCGCCCTCGTCTTCTTATTTCTTCCTCTTTCCTTTGTTTCGCTCTATCTTGCACTTACTGTTCACACATGAGGCCACTGACCACATGGGACTTTCCACTTTGGGCATTGTGTTGAGGGGCAAAAATATCTCACATTGTCAACTATATCATGTTTTTGCCTTCAGTTAGAGCTGCAGTCAATTAATCAATTACCTGATTGACAGATAATTATTTCTGAACTATTATGATAACTGATTAATTGTTTCAGTCACTTCTCAGCGAAAAGTAGCTCAGTGGTTAGAGCAGGTGTCCAGAAACCCCCCAAAATAACCCCAACAAAGGATCTGCTGCATTTTTGTTCATATATGACAGAAAAATAAATATCAGTAAGTTTCTAACTGTTGGTCATCAATGTGGTACTGTTGTCAAAAATATTGATTTATCGCTACAAAATGACTGAAAATTTGAAACAGTTTTCATACTAATTTTCCAGTTTTGATACACTGATACCAGCCGCACTTTCTTGCTCCCTCTTATTGTTAATGTTTACTACAATAATTGCGCTGTTCTCTGCTACTAACCAAGAAAAGAAAAGTCACTGTTGTCATGTTGTAATAATTATATAAGTTATATTAATCTTTGAAAATAAATAAATAAATCTTGTATGCCCTCGATTTCAATTTCTTTCCCCACATATCTCAAATGGTATAAAACATTGATATTTTTGAAGGTATTGTAGTGAAGTCAGAAATTCCAGTATCATGGCAACACTACACTGTGGGCTTGGAGAACCTGCAAATGATTAATTGACTAATGGGAAAAATGATTAGCAGATTAATCACTATGAAAGCAATTGTTAGTTGCTATTAGTTGAAACATTTTTTCAATTGTTAGTTGAAAAAAATACTTTTCCCAAAGATCCTAGTAATTTTATTTCATTTAATCACACTGAAGTTAAAAATACATATTTAGCAGTAGTAAAGTAGCAGTAAGTAAAGTCACAGTCCCACTAACTAAAGTCTTTGAAGCTACTCACTTAAGGAGACTCAGGAATATGAAGGGCATGTCAGGCTTACAACCAGGTTTTTGATGGTGAGCATTTTAAAGGGGCTCTATGCAAAATTCGGAGTGCATGAGTTGCCTGCACACAGTTTCAACAAGGAGGTGGCTAAGCTGGCAGCTAGTAGCTAGTAGCTAATGTTGCCAACTCCATAAACTGGGCTAAACAATGGCAACAATTCTGACACGGCTAACTGTGATAACCGGGTGGAACCAGAGGGTTGGTGCTACACTTCTGCAACAAGACTGTCCTGATTTCAGCAGTAACCACTGTATGAGTGCAGTGCAAGGTGGCACTACCATGCAAGTGCAGCTGGACCAGCTTACCACAACAAACCACAGAGAAACTCAGGTTACAACACACACAGAGTGAGCATGACTTCATTCTCTGCTCAGGCGTCATTATACCACTATATCTTTACACAGCAAATAGTGGTTTGCTGCTATATTAATTCTCAAAATGTGGCATACAAAACTTTTAATAGTGCAGTAATATTTTTCACTTTTCTTGCAGCCAACTTTTCAGTTTAGACATAAATGAGATCTTGAATAGAATTTTAAGTAAAGTTCTGAGAGTTCAGATTGTGACCGGTGGTACAAAATGTATTTCAGATAATTTCATATCAGAACTGAAAACTAAAGCTTTTACTGACCTTTCTAATGTCACAGCAGCACACAAATCATACAAAATGTTTGCATGTGTTACAGTAGAAAAACATAAAATTTAACTGTACTGTCAGGCTTTTTAGTGTATTTAAAAGTTCAGTATGTAAAATTTAGAGATTAAGTGGCGTCTAGCAGTGAGGATTGCAGATTACAATCAGCTAAAACTTCTCCAGGTTAGAATTCCTTCAGTATTAATTGCTTAGGAGGTTTTTACCAGGAGCTGTATCATTAACAGAAGTCTCTTTCTCTCCAAAACAACAAACCTGATGATTAAAACCAGTAAAAGCACTGAATAAAGAAGTTTTATGTTTCATATCAGTGTTTCTCTGATGTTACTTGGCATGTCAGAGATGGACCGTTTGCCCAGCACCTGCTAATGCGTGCTCACCTTTTTCCTCTGATAATTTAAGATTCAGGCGGCACGGTGGTGTGCTGGTTAGCACTGTCGCCTCACAGCAAGAGGGTTACTGGTTCGATCCCGGGTTTGGGAGCCCTTCTGTGCAGAGTTTGCATGTTCTCCCCATGTCATCATTCTCTCCGGGCACTCCGGCTTCCTCCAGCCCCCCCCCGCGACCCTAAAGAGGATGAAGCGGTTAGAAGATGGATGGATGGATGGACGAATTTAAGATTCAGGCAATCAGGAGGTTTTTACTGGTAGCCTAATTATTCGCAGAGGTCTCTTTCTCTCCAAAGTAAACAGACCAGGTGATTTAAAACAGTGAAAAAAACGTTCATGTCACAAATCAGTGTTTTTCTGACGCTTTCATCACAGAGGGGCTGCTAAATATGGTGGCCGACGTGAAGACACAAATGATTTTGTCTCGATCCAGTGTTTGATTTGGCTGTTTTGGGCTACTGTAGAAACATGGCAGTGCAACATGGTGGACTGTCTAGACGAGGACCTGCTCCCTATGTAGATATAAACGGCTCACAAACACAACGGTTCTTATTTTCAGGCGATTATACACCAAAGAAAACATACTTATTATGCTATGTTTCATGTCTGCCAGTAAATCCCCCTAAATCCTACACACTGGACCTTTAATGCTTCTCAGCAGTTTTGTCCATCACAGAAAAGCATGCACTTTTATGTCAACTGTAACAGCCAACTCCTTTTTCTGGTAAAGACTTGTGAGATGTGGTTAAAAGCTCAGGAAGTGGACGCATGAATGGAAACTACTTGGTCACACACACACCGTCACATAATTTCACAGGCACAAAAATGTCTTTTAAATATTTTGGATGCTGCTGCATTCCATGTATGTGAGTAACTCCGCTTTTAGGGTTATCAGCAGCGTCTCATGCCACTATGACTGTTTTTAAAAGTTATTATGGTAACAGAGGATGTTTAAATATAGCTGCTTTGTGAGTCTATGAGTTATTCTTAGTGTGTCTCTAACCGGGCCCATGAGTTTGGGTGATTCCCCTTTTCTTGCACTCACATATTACCAAGAAAACCTGAGCCATAATGATGTCCTTTCCACTGAAATAACCAGTGTAATTAGCTATGGCCATGAGGTCATTAGGAAATATTTGTCATCATACTTATCCTAATAGGTTGCACCCTATAGTCTGCATGACTTAGCAGGAAGACATTATACAGTGTCACTGTGGTGTTACATAGCTTATTCACTGGGGTCAAACAAACAAGTTTACCAAATTCACCAAATACAGCAGGAGTTTAAATTTTGGGTCTTTCTGTTTATTTGTCAGCATAAACTCAATAGCACCAACTCACTCATCTTTGTTTCGTCATCATGCAAACATACACTTGTTTTATGTTTTTGTCTTTTAGGTTTTGTCTGTGTTTTTCTCTGTTTTATACAAACATAATTTTATCTTGACCATGTTTTCTAAATGACAAATACACTTGAAGTTAAACTTGTCAGAGTTATTTTTCCGCTGTAGCTTGTTACAATTCATGCTGGTGTTGTTTTGTGATTGGAGATCAAACCCTGCAGTGTCATGGATTACTGCTTACTTTTAGGTACTCAAAAAGCATCAAAGCCACATTTTAACTACTGAATCTCATAAATGTGGATGTTCTTTGTCAATTTCCCCCAATTTGGTTTAAAAGATTAAAAAAGAAACCCTGCAATATAAACCGAGGTCATGTATATTCACTTAGCTGGACAGTTGCATCAAATGGAAAACTTCATGTCATGCACATCATCGTATTCACCTTATCTTTGCCTGAACTACAGGGAGCATTGCATGATTTTTTGCTTTTACTTCTGTTTTAGAGTGATGTGTAATTATTTTGCTTAGTGTTGCAGCTTTATCATCCTTTACTTATCAAAAAGCTGTTTCTAAACTTTAAAAAAAAAAGCTGTTATCAAGTTTTAATCATTCTTCAGGCGAAAAAGTAACCATTTGGATTCCCAAAATGTGATCAGTTTATCCAGATAATGCCTATTTGGAAATCTGCACATGCATTCAGAGCTGATGGCTGAGTGAGATGAAGTGGCAACCTCCAGGGCTGAAAAATGAAGCCAACACAGAAGTACCAAAAATTGTAGTTTTAAACTGGGCTAAACAATGGCAACAGTGCTGGTCCCAGAAGACAGTCAATCCCCATAGACCTCCATGTTAAAATGCCCAGCTTTAGTAGAAATAAACATGTTAACATTCTGCTATAGCTCCTCCACAGCGCCAGCCTCTCGCCCAAATATGGTCACTTTTGGCTCCAAAGTAAATAAAAATGTCCACATATGTGATTTCAAGCCATTTCTATATGTTGTCCTCCCAGTCACTGATGGATGTTGGATGTGCTGCTGTAAAACCATCTGACTGCTGCAGTGTAGCTGCTGAATGTTCCCAAATCCATTCATTGTTTACAATGACGACCAAAGCTAGTGCTGAACCAGGAGAACAAAAACAACCTCATCAGAACCGGAAGATCAAAAAGGAGCAGGGCAGCATAAGGTGAATAGGCGACATATTTTGGATACACAGACAACCAAACAGTATTTGAAAACTTTGAGATCTTGACTTGAATTTTAATAGAAGACGTCATGGACTTAGATATCATTACTAAGCTGATGATACACAACTGTTTCTTTGCACAAAGATTTTCCACCCGCCTCCTCATCCACTCATCATCATCATCATTTAAATTCACATTTCGTAAGCACTTTGTTTGATAATGTGTGCCTTCGATGGAGTTACAGTGCCTTTATATTGTTATTCTCTGTACAATTCTAATGTGTTTTCTTTTCTTTTCTTGGTTATATTGTTATTTTCTTACATTTTTTAATTGCAATTATAATTTAAATATAAATCTGGATAACATCCAATATGCATTACCGTAGTTGGTTTGATTTTTTTGCTTGTTTTCTGTCAGTTAAGGGTGCTTGGGTTACTTGAATGGTGCTTTAAATGGAATTTAGTATTATTAATAATAATAATACATTTCAGTGAATATTTGGTGACAAAAAATGTTTAACTGTCTGTGCCCTTAATTCCAGATTATATGGGAAAATGTTGCTGGGGACTGTGAATGTGAAACACTCTCACCTGTGTTGATAAGCACTTCAGAGCAGAGGAGGATTTAATGGAGGAACTTTACATCCAACTGTTTGTTATCTCTGTGGCCAGCAGCAGCAGCAGCAACCAATGAGTTGAAGTGTGAAGCTCCCACGTGTTTGATGTTCTGTAGTTGTGATAAAGAGTTGGAAGAAAATCCATCAGTCGACATTTTTAAACTAGAATTACTGACTTGCGGTTGTATGCCTCCACCAACCAGTGTTGTTAGTTTACAACCATGTCTGTCCAGACTCTTGCAATAAAGACTTTGAAGGAATTTAATAAATAGTATTAAGTGTACTTTCTGGTGAAATGTGAAAGCTTCAGCAGCACAGTTTCAAGATTTGTGTCGCCAATTCATTGTTTGACCAAATGTCTCACCTTCTGTGTTGCTAAGGGTGAGTTATGGCCAGAAAAGTGTTCTTGTAGAATATTATGATGTCACAGTGAAGCTGACCTTTGACCTTTTGGATAGAAAACATCATCACTTCATAATTTTAATTAAATTAAATTTTAATTAAATTTTGTTAGAGTTAGTGTATAAATTCTTAAGTTCTGACCCAATAAGTGTTTGTGAGGTCACAGTGACCTTGACCTTTGACCACCACATTCTTTTCAGTTAATTTTTGAGTCCATGTAGACGTTTGTGCCAAATTTGAGTAAATTCCCTTGAGATGTTCTTGAGATAATGTGTTCACAAAAATGAGACAGATGCAAGGTCACAGTGACCTTAAGCTTTAACCACCAAATTTTTAAAGAGTTCATTGTTGAGTCTAAATGGACGTTTGAGCCACATTTGAAGAAACTGCTTGTAGGTGCTGCTGCGGTATCATGTTCATGAGAATGGGATGGATGGAGAGACGGACAGATGGATGAATGAAATGCCTCTGGCCATGGCTGGATCACCGGCAGGGAGGCATAAAAGTCTAAAAATTTAAATAATTTCCCAGCTCTTTTAATTCTTTTTCTACTACTGACACCTGAAATAATTATGACTTAATTCTTGACTCACAGGAAATTTTGAGTGTTACATTTGTCACACTGCTTTTACATTTGTTGGGTTAACACCAGTGTAGAAGTTCTTGTCAACAAGCAATTAACAAAATGTAAATGACTTAGTTTTAATTTCTTTTTCTTTCTTTCTTTCATTCACTCATTCATTCATTCATCCATCCATGTATGATCTGAGCATTTCAACCTACACAAAATGTTTTACTCAAACCTCTTCACCTGTGAGTATTTGTCAGAGAATTATATTTGTCACTGAAACACTTCTTGCTACAAGTTGTTTGTAATTTTATTATCTACATATATTATTCTGTTTGGGGGCATTAACATTGACCTTGATTGGAATAAATCGTCCAAAATCATGAAAAACAACCAAGACCAAAAGTATGTAGACAAATGTGTAATGAGGTGGTTATATAGTATATATGATCATGTTTCAGGCAGTTAGGATTCGAGCTTCAGTGTAATGTGAATGTCAGGTAACAGCAAGATGATGAGTCCTGCAACAACGTCACACACAACCTGAACATATATGGGCATGATAGACACCTCCGTATGCACGAGAGTGCCCTGTCTTGTCATCACTGCAGCATGATTATTTCCACTGAAGGAACATTGTGCATGACAACAATGCTTCCCCTTTCCACATGTGAGAAGATGTATATAAGATCCCCACTGTCTGGTTCATTCATCATTAGACTTTGGCGAGTTCAACTGAAAAACAAAGCAGTCTGAAGCTGAGTTCCAGAGACATTTTGAAGATTTGAAGATGTGGACCACACTCTCTGTCAGCCGCTGGATTTGTCTGCTCACCCTGGCTGTGATGATGCTCTCTGCTGCATCGCAAGGTAAAACTCAACTCATGTTGTCCTCTGCTTTATTTGATGTGTGCAGCTTTTGCCTTCTGGAATTTGACTCCAACACAGAAATGGTGTTAGGGTTACATGATTAGATAATTAATCGATCAGTGAATTGACAGAAAACTATTTTATACAGTGATTTTCAAAGCAAAAATGCAGAATATTTGCTGGTTCTTAGTTCTTCTATGTGACAATTTGATGCTTTTATTTATGGTATATGACAATGATGTGAATACCTTTAGGTTTTGGACTGTTGGTTGGACAAAAAAAGAAATCTAAAAATGTTACACTGGGCTCTGACTAAATTATAACAAGCATTTTCCTCTATTTTCTGGCACCTAATTGGCAGATCTTTCATGAGAATAATCATTAACTATAGCACTGACAAAAAGGCAATTACAGAGTGCAAATACATTAAAAAAATAATTAAGGATTATTACTGTGATTATTACTTTTATTACTGTGTTGTTTTCAATTACATACCTGTAATTTAACACAGCCTTGTCCATCTAGAATTTGTTTAAGATAAACCAATTCCTGTGATAAAATATAAGATAAGAGAAAATGGTCCTCAGTTTGTGACAAATTTAATAATGCATGTGATTTGGTCATAAAAATTCCACACCAGCAGTTATTTAGGGAAGTGTAACTATGGCTACAGTGAGTCTTTGAGTAATCACATTTCATGAGTACCTCCCATAGTGTAACAGGCCACTCTTATTACACTGATGACTAGAAACTAATGCTGTAACATTGACTAATGACAGTATTTCCTCTCTTTGTGTGTGTAATTGTTTTGCAGTAGGTGTGCATATACCCTGCACCTGCAGTGGAAACCTCACCAATAAGAAGATCCACGTTATCAAAAAGTGTTATGAACAGATAGCACGCCTGGACTGCAATCACGCCTTTGTGTAAGCATTAAATCTGGGTAGAGATGCACCGATTGCAATTTTCTTGGCTGATTCCAATATCTGATTTCTTAAGTCTGACCTGCTGATTCCAAATTTCTTTCTTTCCAAGAACTATAATTGACGGCATGCACAGACATATTTGGAACTTCTCTTTAAGGCCACTGGAAACTTGGCTTGAAATAATAAAAATGCATAATATGATATCAAAGATGAGTGCCTCACTGGGTATCCATTAGAACACGTAGTTCAAAAACAGCTCATTTGGCTGCTCATCCCATTTCTCAGGATTGTTGGGGCGTGATCAGATTCCATTTGACTGACAGCTCCCTTTCAGTCACAAGCACTGAAATGTTTTGCTGCCAAGGAATAAAACACCAAATCTATCAAATGCAGCCTACTTCGTGAGAGAACTAATTGGATTGACTAGCAAACTACGTAAGCCCACCCAAATCTGTATCAGTCAATCTGTATTGATAGGCACAGGATCAGCTATATCTGACACTGACCAGCCTGTCATGGCTGATCAAGCTGAAAATCAGCCGATCCTAATCACTAGCCAATCGATTGATGCATCTTTTATTATAGAAAAAACATCCAGTAACAACCTCTCTCCCATGTTTTCTTCCACTTTCTTCACTGCTGGTTTCATCCTGAAACAGAAAAAAATATTAACACATTATTGAGCTTCATTAAAGTCTAATTTGTCTGCACAAGGAAATCTGTAAAATTATAAATGTTTGCGTGGTTTCCAACTTATGATCTTGATATGAACAACAGGGGGGAAATGAACAAACATTCAGGGGATGAAAACATCTAATTGTTTTGTTTCTCTTTCTAGGATATCAAACAAGAAGGGTCGGTTTTGCATCAAACCAGATGCTGAGTGGCTGCAAAAAAAGATAAAGACGGTGAGAATCAGACATCTACCCAATCAGTCTTCATGAGTTTATTATTTAGCAAACAAAATCTGGTAAGAAGTCTGGATTCATGCCAATCACTGTAGTTCTACATGCTTGGCACACAGGGGAAGTTTCAGTTGGTTTCAATGTGCAACCTCACAGGTAGATTTCACTAAATCTTACACACTAGACCATAAAGTAGAATTTTCATACTTGTACTTGACTTAAGCACTTCCATTTGCTACTACTTTCTACTTCAACTCTGCTTCATTCCAGATGGACATCTAGTATTTTTTACTCATTTATCTGATAGCTTTAGTTAGTTTGCAGATTAAGATTTTATATACAAACAAAAGCAGCTGCAGCATTCTTCTATTGAATGTAATGTTAGTCAAGTTCAGGCAGCTCTTACCTTTCACTTTTGCTGCTTTTGCCCAACTCCACGTAAACAGGTCTTATCACTATATTTGGTCTTATTGGCACAAAAAACATAGGCAATTGTTTTTTTTTAACTTTGTCTGTGGTACTCTGCATCTCATCAACACTCTCAAACTCCACTGTATCAACACTTACTAAGTTAAAAAGTGATTGAAGTAGTCTGAAGTACAGTGTCTAACTCAGTGCTCCATAAACAACCATGCGAGTGACGTCACCAACGCGCTAATCGTAACATGGCTGCGTCCTGCTCCTGCTGGCGAAACGGAGAAATACAATCTAGTTTTCAAGCAAATCTAGGTGGATATCAAATTTGATTGCAGTGTCATATTTTGCCTAAGGTAAAGTTCAAACAAACCTCAGTCATATTGATCAATGTTTCACCTCCTCTTTAAACAAAACCACAAAACAGCAAATGATGTAGTTAAATTAGTTCGACCTCATGAATGCAGGGCTTTTACTTGTAACAGTCTATTTTCACAAAGTGGTATCACTGAGTTACTTAAGTAAAGAATCTCAGAACATTGTGCGCACTGTTCTGTAAAAATTCCTGATAATCAGTGCATGATCAGGTCTACATCTGTTGAAACATACTCAATTAAAAGTGCAAAACTGTCTCTTTTCTTTTAAAGAATAGTTTACCATGAGTCACCCGGAGTGGTAAAATAGACTGAACTGGTGAAATGCATTCAACAACAGAACTGTTGTTCACTCAATAACTTTTGAGTTTGAAATTAAGTGTTTTAAATGTAAGTGGTGCAAAGTACTGACCCACATGTTTGAAGTTGGTGGAGAATCACATTCATCGGGTGTGAAGACAAGTAGAAAAAACTATGAACAAACAGAAAATGAATTTCTCAGTGCAACAAATGAATGAAGTATTTCTGTTTTTCATGTACTTTTCTAATTGAACATTTCCTGTTCTCTATCCCCTTCTCCACACTGCAGGATAACCTAAACTGTCCTCCTGACCTGTCCTTTTAAAAGAAGTCCTGGATGAAAAATGTCCCAGCAATGCAGCTACTCAGAACATTTTCTGCTGATTTCCTATTTATTTCTTTTGCACAGATATCTATTTAAAACGTAATTTATTTTTTTATTTATCTTTCTGTAAAAACTGAATTGTTTGGTACAATTTTCTAAAGTTGTCAAAGAGAGTAAGGGCAGAGTTGTTCTTTTGTTTTGTTTAACATGGAACCAAAAATAAATAAGTGCATTTAAAATGTGATTGAGTCTTGTTATTCTACATGTATGATGTACAGTGGGGATTCCCTCCATGAGTGGGGATTTCTTTGCTGACTCAGTGTCACATGTCTTTCAAACCAGACGGTAGGGATTGTAATAAAGCAGGTATAAATAGAAACTTAAAGCAAAAGCATTTAAAAGATACAGAATTGACAGGACAATACCAAATAAGGGATGAAAACAGCCAAAATAATAAAAATAAGATGATAAAAGTGGCATTAACATCAATATAGACAATATGGGGAAATCTTAACTTAGATGTAAGAGATAACTTACAGTTGTTATGGTCAGATGTTGTATAAACATGTTACTCACACTAATAATTCAATATACAGTGCACTATATGGGTAAAAGTATGTGGACACGGAACCATTACACTCATATGTGATAGCTGAACACACTATTCAGACACCATGTTCAGTACTTTGCTGCTCTAACCACTGCAGCAGGGATTTCATCCCATCCAGACACAAGTGTGTGTGTGTGTGTGTGTGTGTGTGTGTTTAACTCACAAAACTATCAGTGAGTTAAAATGTCCTTGTCCAATCTGAAAACATAATGCCTTTGGCTACGGCTATCGCTGGCACAGAGGCATACAAAAGAGCATTGTGACAATTTTGATGTTGACTACCATGACAACGATCAAAGCTTCAAAGCATTCAGGTCAGCCCTATTAAGCACTTGCCCCACACCGGCCACCAAGTTTCTTAATTTGGTAGCCAAAATGTAAACTTGTATGAAAACAATACAGAAAAGGCAAATTAATGTAACTTCACACTGCCCTCCCTAACTGTGACACTTCAATAAATGAAAAGACATTAACAGAGTGAAAAAATACAACTAGTTATTTAAACTGAAAACTCAAGTTCTTTGTAAACATATGGTACATACACCAATCAGCCAAAACATTAAAGCCCCTGACAGGTGAAATGAACACTGATCATCTTGTTACAATGTAGTGTTCTGCTGGGAAACCTTGGGTCCTGGCATTCATGTGGATGCTTCTTAATGGCACTCCACTCACCCAAACACTGTTGCAGACCAAGCAAACCCCCTCATGACAACAGCACTCCATGATGGCAGTGGCCCCCCCAGCAGGACAATGCGCCATGCCACACTGCAAAAACTGCTCAGGAATGACCCAAGGAACGTGACAAAGAGCTAAAGGCATTGACCTGGCTTCCAAAGTCGCCAGTTCCCAATCCAATTGTGCATCTGTGGGACGTGCCAATACCCCAGACATACCGCCTATCCACGGCGGGGCCTCTATGGAGTGAATATAGCTCTGACATGTCAAGATATGGACAAGGGAAGTCTGGCATCAGGGTCTTCATGGCAGATCCTTTGAGTCCTGTGGGTTGCGAGATAACATAACAGCATGTCCCAAGGATGCTTGATTGGATTTGGAGCTGGGGAATTGGAGGCCAGGTCAAGGACTTAAGCTCTTTGTCATGTTCCTTGGGCCATTCCTGAGCAGTTTTTGTGGTGTGGTGTGGCATGACACAATGGTGTTTGGGTGGGTGGTGTGTGTCAAGGGGCATCCACAGGAATGCTAGGATCCCACGTTTCCCAGCAGACATTGCACTGTAACAAGATGATCAATGTTATTTACTTCACCCGTCAGTAGTTTTAATGTCTTGGCTGATCGGTGTATATTCTCTCACAGTCTCTTTGTTCACAGTCTTTTTCATTCATTTTCATAGCACTGTTTGTCGTTTTCTGAGAATGTTGAACTTAACGGCACAAATGAATCAGGATGTTTGTGGAACTGTAACGTTATGTTGCCGAAGGTTCACAGTATAGG